>NW_006443292.1:4926399-4936981 GCF_000325575.1 Pteropus alecto | reverse complement strand
TCTCTCTCTCTCTCCATGAGCCCCCCTCCCAAAAAAGAGGCCATGTGACTGCTCACTGAGGAAGATGGCTCTCACCCCGCTGGCCTCCTGCGCTTGGACGTCCAGAACGGCAAGGAAAACCATGTCCGTTAAGCTCCTAGCCCATGGCATTTCGTTCCAGCAGCCTGGGCTGTGACAGGGACACTCCCGCCAGTGCGCTCCCTTCGCCACCGTCCTCCCAGACTCAAACTCTGCGCCGCGGACCGGGAACCGCCACCCGCCGCCCCAGCCACCCTTCTACCTTCCGTCTGCGGCTGCGAGTCCCCGTGCGGGTGGATCAGACACCGTTTGTCTTCGCGTGACTCGCTCTTTTCGGCCACGTTGCAGCGGGCGTCAGGCCCTTCTTCCCTGGGGTCTGCGTGACATCCCGTTGTAAGTACCGGCCCCGTCTAGTCGATCCTTGCGTCTGTCATTGGACACTTGATCGCTTCCCGCTTTCGGGGGCTGTGAATGGCACTTCCGGCAGATGTCGTTTGGGGGCCCCGCTCGCGATTCTCGGGGACGCGCATCCAGCAGTGAAATCACGTGATCACGCGGTGGGTCTGCTTTTCATTCTTCCAGGAACCGCCGTGCCGTTCCCTGGGCCATGTCACGTCCCCACCGTCCGTGCACAAAGCTTCCGATTTCCCCACATCCTCGCCGACACCTGTGATTTCGTGTTTTGTTTTGTTTTGTTTTGTTTTGTTTTAAATAGTAGCCGTTCCGATGGGCGTGAGGTGACAGCTCACTGTGGTTTCGATTTGCATTTCTCTAATCAGTGATGCTGGGCATCTTTTCATGGACCTACCGATTGTTCGTTTGCCTTTTGTCAAGTCCTTTGCTGGTGTTTTGAGCAGGATCGTCGTCGTCGAGTTGTATCTATTAGCGATTGTGGCGGAAGGCCAAGCGAGAGACCGACTGAGAAGACGAGCCCTTCGGGGGGTATCAGGGCCCTTCGTGGGGTGACCCCAAACCCCCTTCCATCTCATTTCCTACTTCTCCCAGCAAGAACGCTTTCCTCTGGCCGGAGGCTTCGTGTCCCGGGTTTGGCGATGCCACTGTAGTAACAGGCACCCCCGCAGCAGACTTTATCTGCCCCAGAATCACCCTGTCCCATCGTCCATTGAAATGGTTCTGGTGGGACCGTGGCTCCCAGTGTCCCTCCCCATCAGTGGCTCCTGACCCAGGCCCCTCCAACCCTAGCGTCCCCCATCGCCATGGTATCGGGGGTCGCCCCAGGGAAGGACTTGCGACCCAGGCCAATGTATGTGGCTATTAGAGAAATGTCTCTTTCTCCTTGGCTCGTCGAGCTGGGTCGTGTAAGCGAGGGCTCCTTGTGGCTTCTTCCTCTCTGGCTCGGCCCATCTGCGGGGGTCAAGAAAAGGTATCATGGCACCGTAAGCTGAGCCGAGACGAGGAAAGTAAAGGCAGAACGTAAAGATGAGTGGCATAGTTTAATAAGTCCCTGGATCCAGCCGTGGCTTCACCGAGCTTCCCCAGGTCCCCCGGAGATTCAGGTACCTAAGACCAGAGAGTCCCCTTTTTGCCCAAAGCTGCTTTGAATTTGGTCGCTGTCACTGGTAACAGAAAAAGTTCTAACTTTAAGACCCTCTGCGTTATACGCTCGCTGCCGGTACCTTGTGAGGCTTCGCAGGAGAAACGACCTTTGTGGTGGCTGGTGCGGGACTTGCAAGAGAGACATCCCGCATCCCCCCGCCCCCCGCCACGTCGGGCGGCCTGGGGCGGACACTCGGGCTCCACAGGGACCCACAGAGGGCGGGTGTGAAAAGGTGAGTCATTGTGGAGAACCCGAGCCGGTGTCCCCGCGTGGCGGGCTGTGAGCGTATGGCTTTTCCTTCTCCAGCTGCCCCTCCTGCCTGTCCCCTCCCCAGCCAGGAAGGGGAAACTGCCCCTGGTGTCTTGGTGGTTCAGTCCCTGGGGAGGGGCGATGACGAGGCGGGGAGCTGGGTGCAGGGTGTTGGGGAGTAGTCTGGCCACCCCGAGAGAGGAGTAGGGGTGCGTGTCGGAGTCTTGCTCAGCGGTGAGAGCTGGCACCCTGAGCAGCATCCCCCGGGGGTGTAGGGTGGCCTCCCCACCCTCGAACCGTGCCGGGCGCCTGCTGCTGGAGTGTGATTCCGTACAACTCACTCGGAGACGAGTGTTCTAAAGTTTAGAAATTTTTCTGGGAGAGCCGATATTTCTCGCGCCCGGGTATTGCGGGGCAAGTTCTCACGTGTTACACGTTAATGTGTCAGCGTGTCGCGTGGTACCTTTTGCTGTTTCTGCCCGCGCTGTTTCGAGAGCTTACTTCGCGCGCGCGCTGGTCGTGGGGGGACATCTGTGTCGCATGGTCCCCCTCGTGCTTCTCGAGTCTTGCTCCTGCTGCTTTGACTTGCCCACGGCATCTAGACTGAAGCCTGTGAGAAGAGCTCAAAATGTGTGAAGTCGATCATAGTAATGATGATGATTATGACAACAGTAATAATAATAACGAAGAAGGAGGAGGAGGAGAAAAGAAGAAGAAGCATTTCTGGAAGGCTTAGGATGAGTCTGGCACTAATTTAAGCACTTTCCAAGTATTTCAGTAACAGTCGATATAGCTAAAGATCCCAATTTTGTGACCTATGCTGACATGGGTGGGCTGTGGCTGACCCCTCCCGGCCCCGTCACCTATGAGCCACTGTCTGCCATTTCCTTTGAACGAGCTGTCCCAGAGGGTCTGTGGTTTTTTGCAGTTTTTTTGTTGTTTTTTTGTTTTTTGTTTTTACCAATTTTATTTATACCAGTTGCGCTTATTATAACAAGGTTGCACTTAAGTATAGTGCAACCCAGTGAGATGTGAGGGTAATGAGAATTAATTGCTTTTATGATAGGGAAGTTGAATGTCTTGGAAACACTTGATGAAGGCCAGTCACTTTACAAAAGTCCCCGTCAGCTGAGATGAAGACGTGACAGCTGTCCAAGACCAGGGACCCAGGCTCAGGGACCCTGACGTGGAGTTGCCTGCCCCACACAAGTCTTCAAGTTCTGCGTCTCAGTGAAGGAAGGCCAGCCAGAAGGCACAGGTGCTCCTTTTGGACACGATTTATGAAAAACGCGTGCTGAGGTGGCATCTCGCTGGGCGCGTTCTCAAACAGGGGGCCTCGAGCCTGCGTCCAGGTGTGGTCCGGTCACCGAGTGCGTTTCCAGCGAAATGCTTTCGCTCGTAAGAGCGGGCGCCCGGCATTTTCTTGACTCCCCACTTCACGTGTCTTTTCTCGGTTAATCATCCCGCGGCTGGCCGCAGAGTCCCGGCTGTGGATATAGATGGGCATTGAAGAGAGGTCACGTCCACTTCACGTGTCTTTTCTCGGTTAATCAGCCCGCGGCTGGCCGCAGAGTCCCGGCCGTGGATATAGATGGGCATTGAAGAGAGGTCACATGTCCACCGCTGTCTTCCTTAGGACAATTCCTGAGACCACCCTGGGTTCCATCGTCATGGCCAAGATCTGTCCCTCCGCCCTTCAGGGGTCCAGGACTGTCGGGCGGCAGATCACCTGTAGGCCCAGGTTGGCGGAGTCCCCTGTCCCCCTCCCTCCGTGCCTCTGATCACTGAGCTGACCTCCGGTCAGGGAGCCTCTACCTCACCTGGCCCGAATCTTCCCCTTTCTTGCTCTGGCACCTTCTCGGTGACTTCGTCGTGAGCTGGGAGCGGGACTCGGCCTTAGGGCCCCGGTAAGTGTCAGAGACGAGGAAGGTCCATAGAAAACACTCAGATTAAAACCCAGCATTCGGAAGAGGAGATACGCAAATATGGTCCATCCATACAGTGGAATATTATTCAGCCTTGAAAAGGAAGGACATAGTGACATGGGCAACGGCATGGCCGAGGCTCGAGGGCGTCCTGCTAAGTGAAAGAAGCCAGTCACAAAGGGACGGATACTGTGCGATTCTACTTAGATGCGGTAACTAGCTCCGTCCGAACCGGAGAGCAGAGGCGGAATGGTGGTCGCCAGGAACTGGGGCTGTGTTTCCTTAGCAAGAGGATGGGGTGAGCGTTTGTCATCGTAACAAACGGAAGGGCTGCACAGTGACGGTTCGATGACAACGATATGTTACTTTGTTGACGATAATGTCACCTTGTTGTTTGGATTCCCCAGGGGCTGAGAGGAAGAAGAAAACGTTTGAGGGCATTTCTGTTCCCCTCTCCGCTGGCCAGGAGGAGCCACCCCTGGGGGAGTCTCATCTCTGCCTCCTGAGGACAAGCAGAAAACCCTCTGTCCTCCATCAAGGAAGAGAGAGAGAAAACACACATGAGAGTGACAGGAGGGAGGGAGACGGCGGGACCATCGCTTGCAATGCCAGCGTGCTCCGAGTCACGCGCATTCATGCAGCTGTCACGTCACTTAGTACACGTGCCACTTCGTGTTCCTTTTTCACTAATTATATATTCGTTCCTGTGAAACAGACGTCATTTTCAACAGCCACACAGGATGCCGTTGAGTCGACAGCCATTCTTCCGACGTTGGACACGAGGCTGTTTCTAGGGTCAGCTTAGATGCGTTAGTCAAACCCTGCAGGAGGTAGCTTTAACTATTGCTTTTTTTTTTTCCCCTCTTTTAATTATTTCCTTAAGCTACCTTCTTAAAAATGGTATTTCTGGGGAAAAAGGAATGGATGTTTTCATAGCCTTTAAAAGATAGTGGCAAATTTCTTTTCCAAGATCATGTGCTAATTTACAAACCCCAGAAGAGGGTTCTGGTCATTTTTTTAAAGATAGAACGGGACAGGAAAAGCTCTCCAGAATGTCACTCCAGTACCCTGGAGGGCTCTGTCTGGTCTTCGTGTTTCTGGAAAGTTCTAATCAGCAGCTCTATTTTTGTGGGGCCAGGCCGGAGCAGACAGGAAGGCTTTATGGCTCTCTGGATGGAGGAGGTTATTTGAGAGCCTGCGTCTGGGGACCTGGTGAGCGGTGACAGATCTGTGACCGCCCCCGACCCACGCCCGCACTCCCAGAGCTTGCACGTCGGGTGAGGAGCGAAGTGGCAGCATTGGGCAGCTTTGCCTACTCAGTGCCCTGGCGTTGGCCTCTCAGGGGACTCAGGCAAGTCTGCGTGACAGTGGCCAGGCCCCGGGGTGGGCATCTCAGCCTGGGCCAGTGGCCCAGCCAGAGGGGCGGGGCCCAAGGGCTCAGAGATGTTCCGGGCTGAGCTCAGGCAGAGCGGGGCCCTCAGTGAGACACCAGGCAGGTCCAGTCAGCACCAAAGCCGAGAGGGCAGATGAGGTGCAGGGCACCCCCTGCCCCCACCAGCCACCATTTCCCCTGGGGGCTGTGTTTTCCCGGGGACAGACAGGGACCTATGACTCAGGCGTGAGGACCAAGTGTCCTCACATTGTCTGGACCACAGGCCCACACACGCGTCCTCCGCAGAGGCAGCTGACCTTTCTGCTGGTGCCTGACGGGAACCCGAGACCACTCTGTGGCCACCTCAGAGGGAGGCCACAGCCTCGGCGGGGACCTGCCCAGGACGTGACAATGGACATGGTTTATTTCCACTGAGGGAGCAGCGTGAGAGGCTCTGCGGAGCCGGAGCCTGAAGGGGCCCACGTCTGGTCACACAGAGCAAAATGTCAGACAGAACCAAGGCCTCTCTCTGGGGGTGCGGTGCCTGAGGTGTCAGCCCAGCTCACCACCTCTGTGCCTGCCACTCTTGACGTGGGCTTTTGGGGTTCCTGGGGTCCCCCAGAATTCAGGATGCTTTCCTCCAGTACCGCCTCACAGGCTGGAGCAGACGGGAAGGCTTTACGGCCGTCTGGACGGATGCGGTTTTTGGGGGACTGGTCCCCAAATAACCCTCCACGGTCTCCAGCATCGCCATCGCACATCATCGTCAACAATACAAATAACGGTGGTCGCTGGGACGCACACGGCGCGTCCCCTGCCAGCCGCCGTTCCAGACGCTCTGCAGGTCCAACTGTGTGGCGGCCGACCCGCTCCCATGTCCTTTGACCGATGCGAGACCGAAGCCCAGAGAGGTTAAGAAACTGGCCCCAGGCCACACAGCCACTGAGCCCTGGACCCGGGGGCCGACCCGAGGCCATCTGGCCCCAGAGCCCGGACTTCACTCAGCTCGCCCCACAGCCCTTCGCTCGGGCGAGGAGACAGATGCTCCCACATGTGCTCTCCCCAGGAAACACTCCGGAGCCGGCACCGGGGCTGGGGACAGGCCGGGGCTCCGTGCCGTGACTGGGGATGCACCACACCACTGCTGCTCCGTGGCCGGGAGACCTGGGCCCCTCCTCCGTCGGGCTCGGTTACCTCGTCTGTAAGTGGGTGTATGATCCCCACTTCCCAGGGGGCTGTGAGGGTTAACCGAGATCACGTGTGCGCGTGTGTGCGCGCGTGTGTGGGCGCGTGTGTGCGTGCGTGTGCGCGTGTGTGTGTGCGTGTCTGTGTGTGCAGCCCTGTGGCCCCCTGGCTGTGGTGGGTGCGTGTGTGCGTGCGTGTGTGCGTGTCTGTGTGCGCAGTCCTGTGGCCCCCTGGCTGTGGTGAGCATGCAGGAGACGTGAGCTCCCGTCCCCAGCCCTCTCCCCTCCCACGTGTCCCCAGAAGGTCCCCTAACTGCCCTAGGAGCAGGGACAGCATCTGCAAAACAGTGACGATTCTATGCATCCTGCCTCTGAGGATCCCGAGAGAGAGGCGACCGGACGTGACATCGGACAGCAGTGCACGTGGACGTGCTCCGTGTGCAGCCGCCCGGGGGCGCTGTGGCGTAGCTGCCTGACGTCCCGCCCTCGCTGTCATCGTCGCATGGCCCTGGGGACAGGCCAGTCTGCAAGCCCAGGGCACACGTCCCCGACTGGGTGAGCAGCTCCCTCCCAGTCACCTCGGAGCTCCAGCGCGGCCACGCGGGAACTTCCTCGCCTGGACCCCGTGTGCCCCGGGGAGGTCAGAGCGATGGCGAACGTTTATCGCCACCGTGGAGGCGGAACGTCGATTTAGGTTTCAGTTCTATGTTCTGACTCCACGTGAAGAGATTGGGGGGATCGTGAGGGCGAAGCCCACCGCGCCATGACTCCAGGATGGCGTCGCTCCTTGAGAGCGGCTTGATGTCCGAGGTCCTTGGCGAGCTTGTTCTCACACTCACTGCCCACCGCGCCATGACTCCAGGATGGCGTCGCTCCTCGCCGCGTTCCCTTGAGAGCAGCGTGATGTCTGAGGTCCTTGGCGAGCTCGTTCTCACACTCACCACCCGTCACGTCTCCCCTCCCGCATCGCTCAGGCTCCCTCCCCCAGGTCGATGACATCGCTTCACAGCACATGCTCACAAGGTGGCTGCCGCGCGGCCAGCATCGCATCTGCTGTCCAGGCAGGAGAGGCCGAGGAACGAAGGTGGCCTTTCCTCCAGCGAAGCTTTGACTTTTTATTTAGAAATGGTTCTTCTCCCCAGAACCTTTCACCCACATTTCATTGGCCGGACCTGGGTCACGTGGCCACGTCTCAGGGAGAAGATGAGTATTTTAGAAGAGTCTATTTTGACTCCTTCCCAAACCAGCTCTTTTGGGGAAAGAAAGGGGTGATGGAAGCTGGAAAGGCAGTGACCAGTGACTGCCGCCCAGTCCGCCCCTTTGCCCTCCAGTACCCGTTCGCACCCTCCCGTCACGCACAAAGCGTCCCATCTGCCAGGGCCGGCGGCCAGGCCCGGGGGCTCCGTCAGGCTCCCTGTGGCCCTACGACCTTTACGCCACCAGACATCTGCTCCAAGAGACTCCGCGTCAGCGACGGGTTAGAAATGGGAGGGCCGCAATGGCAGCTTCCATTCAGAACGAGGGAGAATGGGGAGCAAGCCGCACGCCCTGGCGAGCTCCGCGCAGCTGTCCCTGGGCGGCTGTCCGTGCTCACCCCACTGCTCGGCGGCATGTCACGTGTCACCTCCTCCTCCTTCAGACACGATTTTCCGCTGCACACGGAGCCACACGCTCCCGCCTCCTCCTCCTCCTCCTCGGGCCGCTTCTCTCCCTCCTCGGCTTCCTCTTCATCCTCCTGACTTCTAGATCTGAGGGGTCCTGCCCGGCCCCCGCCCCCCAGGTAATGTCGTCCCCGAATTGATGGTCTCACGTTTCTAGCTGTAAGTCAGCCCTCTCCTCTGAGTCCCTCGCACCCACAGGCCACTTGCGTTTGCTTGTTCTACCGGCATCTCAGACTTCCTTTGTCCCATACAGACAATTCCCCTTCTTGATGTCCGCCCACCTCAATCAGTGCGCCCCGTCTCGCCCTCCAGTGCGCCCGCCTCACCCTCCATCGTGCGCCCCACCTCAGCCTCCATCGTGCGCCCCGCCTCAGCCTCCATCGTGCGCCCCGCCTCACCCTCCATCGTGCGCCCCGCCCCAGCCTCCATCGTGCGCCCCGCCTCAGCCTCCATCGTGCGCCCCACCCCAGCGGCACGTGGCTTACTCGGCCGCGCCATCTGCTCCCGCCTGCCCCACTTGCTCAGCTGCCTTAGTCTTTCCGGGGCTGAACGTGGCGACCTCCTTCCTGCCTCAGCACGTTTGCACGTGCCACCCCCCCGTCTGCGATGGTTCCCCTTCCCCTCTTCCTAAGACCGGCCCGTGCTCCATCCTTCCAGACTCGGCTTAGATGTCGTGCTGTCGCAGAGCCTCTGACCACCGCATGTCTTCACCTCGGGCCTCTGCTCGACACTCGAACACTTACTGATTCGTCGTCATTTTCTTTATTTGTTTCCTTATCTGCTCAACTGGAACCCGAGGCCCTCGAAGGCGGGGAGCACTGCCGTCTTACTCCCCGGCCGGCAGGAGCCCTGGAAGGGGAGGCGCGCCAGCAAGCAGTGTTGTTTGAGTGACGTATCTATTTCTCAGACGTGGCCCAGCACCCGAGCTCCAGAAGTCTGTGTCACCTCATCCGGCTTGGACGCTTGGCAAATGGTACCTCTAGGATGTGTTCTCGTCGGGGAGAAATGTTTTTGCAGACTCCGTGGCCCGGTCAGCATCAGGCCGCGTTTACGACTAATCGATCTGATCTTTTAATAACCAGAAGTGACACGCAGCCAACCAGCAAGCCCTCAGTGCCCCCAGGCCCCGTCTGCCACCCGCCGTGAATTAAGCGTCCACGGCCCTTCACATGCCTGTAAAAGGCGGCTCGCCAGAGGCCGCGGACCGCCGGGCTGTCTGGCACGTTGACGTGTGCGATGAAAATTCTCCGAAGACTCAGGGGAGGTGCGTGGGGGCGGAGACCCCCCGGGCAGGTCAAAGCGTTTTTCATTGACAATGTGCTGCTTGCGCTTCCTGGGAGCCCACGCCCAGGGCGCCTTCGTTCAGCTTGTGAACTTACAGAAATGACCCTGTGGCCCTCAGACCTCCGGGTTATCGCGTCGGAGTGGAGCGGGAACACACCGTGGGCACGCGCAGCATTCGTTAGGTGCCAGCCGTGTGCCGGTCCCCAGCCGGGCCTTTATTCACGTCGTCTGCGGTCCTGGCCCAGCGCTGCAAGGTGAGTGGGTCTCAGTTTACAGGCGGGGTCCCCCGAAGCTCCCAGTGGTCTGCGGCTCAGCTCGAGCGGGGAAGGGCTGGGCTGCGGCCAGGACCCCAGAGCACCTTTTCCGACTCCCCTGGAGGGAAGCCCGAGCCCCACAGGCCGCCTTGGCCCGGCTCCTCCACAGGTGAGGTCATACCTTGGGAGTTCCTGGGTGTGTTTCTCTTGTGGGGCCCGGATTTGGCAACCTGGGGATGTGGGGCTACAGGGAGGGCAGTGGGGGCTGGTCGGACCCCACCTTGGCTGAGTAGCCTGGCCAGAGCAGATCTGGGGTGGGGGTCACTCAGCCCCCTACAAGCCTCCGTCAGAGTGTCTGGGCCGGTCCCGGCGTGTGGGTGACAGGGTCAGCCCACCTGGGGGAGCTTGGACTCCTAGAGGGGGAGGGGCCCGGGACGTCTCCTCGGTGCCCACTGCCCTTTAATGTTGACTGCATCTCTGCGAGGCGTTCAGTCCACATCTGTCGGAGCTGGTCTCACCAGTACCCTGCTGTGGCTGATGTTATTATTATCATGCTAGTTGTTTTCACTTCGAGGTGCGAGACTGTAGATCATTTTTTATTGTGCCCACAATGCGTGGACAGTAGGAATGTGGAATGTGTGGATGAATGGATGGATGGATGGATGGGTGGATGGATGGATGGATGGATGGATGGATGGATGGATGGATGGATGGGTGAGTGGATGGACGCATGGATTGACAGACAGATGATGGATGGCCTGACGGATGGATGGATTGGTGGGTGGATGATGGATGGGTGAGTGGATGGACGGATGGATGGACGGACAGATGATGGATGGACTGATGGATGGATGGATGGGTGGGTGGATGATGGATGGGTGAGTGGATGGATGGGTGGATGATGAATATGGTTGGAGCAGGCAGCCTCCAAGGTGCTATCCAATAATGGAGTTTACCTGCGAAGATCTGTGTCGTTCACTGCATCTTCTGTCCAGCGTTTGACCTTGGGTCCCTGGGCATGGCCTGCTGCACTTGCTGTGGCCCCGTCTACTTCACATCCAGCCTCCTGGTTCCGTG
>NW_006443292.1:4925384-4926220 GCF_000325575.1 Pteropus alecto | reverse complement strand
GAAGATTTTGTTGCCTCATGTGCAGAAATGGCACTGTTAGTAAAGATCTTTTTGTTGAAGACAATGGAAACCCACTCAAAGTAGTGAACAAAGGAGGTGGGTGGGTGGATGGGTGGATGGATAGATGGATGGGTGGGTGGGTAGGTGGGTGGGTATGTGGGTGGGTGGCTGGGTGGATGAGGAAGTTGAATGTAGAGCAGGGATTTGCCTCCAGGTGCCCAGTCAGCTACCACAGAACCCGACAGCACCCCCATCCTCCGCACCCTAAGTTGCCAGGCTTCCTCCTTGTCCGTGCTGGCCTCTTCTCCCACACTGGGGGACAAATGACTTGCCTGGCCTTCGGACCCCGCATCAGGCCGTCTGTATCCCGTCGGCTGGTGCGTTGGGGACAGGGTGTGGCGCTGGTCACCAGACATAGGGATGGAGGGGAGGGAAGAAGCTGGACCACTGGGTGCAGCGGAGCCTGTGGACCTGGGTCCCTCATCCTTCCGGGAAAGGCTGCCAGTGGAATGTCCTGCTGTGGCGGGCTGTTCCCTGTCTCTGCTGCCCAGTGTGGTGGCCACGAGCTCTGTGTGGCTGCTCAATGCTTGAAATGTGGGCCGTGTAACAGGGACTGACTTAACCTTTACTTAGTTTTAATTCATTTAAGTTTCTCTTTCAGTAGCCACAATGAATGAGCCGCGGCTGCTGCCCGGGGCAGCCCCGCTCTGGGGGGCTGTGCCAGCGAACGAGCAGCCGACCCTAAACCTGGGGACGCAGGATCGATCGGGGGCTCCGGCACCCTGCTCTGTGTTGCTGGATGGATGGGCGCGGGGCCCTTCCCGGGAGAGCCCCTC
>NW_006443292.1:4915334-4925343 GCF_000325575.1 Pteropus alecto | reverse complement strand
AAGAGCGACTGACTCAGGCCGGGATGTCCGTGGACGCGCATGGCGTTCGTGAGCGGTTGCTGGGGGGCCTCGCTCCGGCACCCCTGCTTTCCTTCCCATGGGTCTCCGCCCCAGCCTGCTGGGCCCCTCTGTTGGTCCTTGGGATCAGAGGGCAGAGTCTGGTCACCCGCGTGGCCCAGGCAGGTAGGATGACCCTTGTCGCTGGGACCGGATCCCCGAGGGATGCTTCTTCTGAGGGCGGGGAGCCGGGCTTGGGGTCGGACTGTCCTCTGAGGGGCGGCCCCTGCTTCTGGAAAGTTGGGGCGCTTGCACTGCCATCTCTGCCGACTGTGGGCCGTTTATCAAATCAACGCTCAGAAACGTGTCACTGTCGTCTGGAGTGAGATCTGTGATAACCTGCACGCCGCTCCGCAGCGGGTGGCTCTGTGACATCCGGCGGTGCCCACGGAGGACGTTCCCGTGGCCGGAAGGAGCCAGCCCCCTGCACCCCAAGTCCTGCTGTTAAGTGGCAAAAGCACGTCAGAACAGCACACGTGCTCAGTAACCACCACCCCCCACACACACCCCCGAGGTGCAGGAGGATGGAGGGACAGTCCCCGGCCACCGGCGGAGGGCAGGTGCAGGGCATGTGCAGGCGCCTGGCGGGTCTGACCGCAGACCTTACTCGTGGGCTTAGAAGCGTCGAAGGGGCGGTCTGGCAGCGGGGGCTGTGTGCAGGGGACACTCTCTGGAACACAGGCCTGAGAAGGGGGTGCCATGCCCATCGGTCCCTGTCACATGCTCGCTCAGCGAGCCGGGCATGCACCGTGTTCCTGGTTTAAACGGCACGCCACGCCTCCGGGCTCCTTGGCTCCCAGCTGTCCTCGGAGGCGGGCTGGCCACTTGTCATTACCGCACTTTACGGAGGAGGGAAGCGAGGCTCAGAGGGCCTTGGGGACTTGTCTAAGGTGCCACAGCTCGGAGCGGCTTCTTCTGAACCCACTTTCTTCCCAGACACCCCCAGTCCCTGCGACGGCCCCCCACAGCCCTGGCACTGCGGCCCGGCTCGCCTCTTGCTCTGAACCTTCAGCGCCTCCTCAGTGGCCCAGGATGAGACTCAAGCCCTCTGCTCAGCAGTGTGGCCTTTCCGCTGTGTCCCCTCTGCCATGGGCACGTCTGTTCATGCTCCTGGTGCCCGGACGGCCCGTCCCCACTCCCCGCGTGCCCGGCCTTGGCTCTGCCCTCAGCCGTCGCCCACAGCCACTGCTCAGGGGATGCTGGCCCTGGGAGTTCAGAGGAACGAGGTTGACGGCGACATCTTCCTGGAAGATGCGGTCAGTGGGGCCGGGTGTTTCTGGTGGAGGGACAGAGGCAGAAGGTCAGGTGTGCGCGTGTGTGTGCCCGTGTGTGCCTGTGTGTGCCCATGTGTGTGTGTGCCCGTGTGTGTGTACCTGTGTGTGTCCGTGTATTCATGTGCCCATGTGTGTGTGTTGTGCTCGTTTGTGTGTGTGCCTGTGTGTGTGCATGTGTCTGTGTGCATGTGCCTGTGTGTATGTGTCTGTGTGTGTGCCCGTGTGTGCATGTCCCCGTGTGTGCGTGTGCCCGTGTGTGCCCGAGTGTGCTCTTCCTGGCTTGCAGGTGGTCGGTCACCTCTGGCTGTGCCCTCAGAGGGTGATCTGCTCTAGATCTGTCTCTTCTTAAAAGGGCACCGGTCCTGTTGGATCAGGGGCTCAAACTTCTGAAATGATTTCACTTTAATTACTTTCCTAAAGGCCCCCATCTCCAAATACCAAGTTACGTTAGGGGACAGAACTTCAACTTGGGAATTTAGGGGGGAACACGATTCAGTCTATTCCAACTTGTTTCCGTATATGGCTGTTATGAAATTAAAAACAAACAAACAAACAAACAAAAAACCAAACTAACGCTTGGTGACGTGCAGATGAAATTAAAAACAAACAAACAAACAAAAAAACAAACTAACGCTTGGTGACGTGCACAGCCAGCCCCTTTGACCCAGGAGCTCGTGCTGGCTGTGGAGACAGGGCAGGACTCGGTAGCTGCATGTGCCGCCTCGGGCTGGCTGGCCTGGTCCAGCGCTTCTGGGGCATGAGATCATGTGACTCTGTCCAATGAACAGCCACACACGCCGCGCGCCTTGGATGCGTTTCACGTTTCTGATGCACGGCTGGTCTCTGCAGAAACCGCCTCCAAGCTCGTTGTGCCTCGAATCTCATTTGTCGCAACCGATGCAGAAATGGCATTTAACAATCACGGCGGATGGAACTGTAATCTTGACCTCATTAGCTGCCTCTTTTCGTAATGAGCTGCTTCTGCGAGCGTCCGTTCCTCCCTGTAGATACATGTCGACGACTTGCACACGCTCCTCGACTCCAGCACAGCATTTCGTGGCTTTGCCAGTTTCCTCGCTGGAGGGGCTGATACACGCCGACGTGTGCTCAGAAGCAGTTTGCGTTGAGAAATTTTGCTTCGAGACGATTCCCAGCGGCCCTGCCACGTCATTTCACACGCGTACGAGTTTTCCACAGGACGCTCTCCCGGGGGACTCGTTTGGCAGCGAGCGCCCTTTCCAGCCTCCGTTCTGCATTTCTTCAAAGGCCGGAAAGTAAACAATGTGCGCTGCCTGCTTCTCTTGCAGCTACAGTTCCGGACGCGACCTCGGTTCTGCCCGTGGGCTGCTGGTAAGTGTTCAACAACCAACTCTATTTTTCAAAAGCGCGCTCGGGCTCGCTGGCCGATTTCCGTGGTGTAAATAGCGCCACTGTGGTCCGTTTCAGCCAGGCCGTGCACACGATGTCCCTGGGTACCGGCCTGGTCGGGATCGCTGTGCCGTCGACCCTCCCTGGGGGGAGCCGGCTCCAGCACACGCCCCGTTCTGCCCGATGAGCTGCATGGAATGGAGATTCAAGGCCAAGGCTATCCTCTCGCTGCCTTTGGCTGTTTCTGCGGGCAGGAAGCAGGTGCCGAGGCAGCAGTGGTGACCTTTGACCCTCCACCTGGATAACGTGGCCGAGGCAGCGACACGCGGCCGGCTGGTCCCCAGGCGTTGTCCCGGGCACCGCTTCAGCGAGCTTGGCTCACGGCTGCTTCTCTAGTCCTCGCAATAACACCGTAAGCCCCTCACATCCGGTCTGAACCCCTTTTTGCTCAAAATCAGCAGGCGGTTTCTGTTTCCCGTAACTAAACTCTGGCTGATACCAAGTGGAATCTAAAACCTGGAACCGTTTTTGTTTAAAGCCGATACAGATTTTTCTCAGGAATGTTCCCTCATCTGTCCGTTTAGCAGAGGGTTTTAATGAGCAGAGGGAGGATGAGGAGAAAATTAGCAGCTCCTCAGCCTGGTGACTCTGACACCTGCAGAGGGGACATATCGGAGGAGCGAGAAGGACAGAACCCACTTCCAGAGTTTCGGGGGTTCTGTCTTCTCACAGGACCTTCTCCCAAGCCCTGGCGAGGCCATCCGCATCCAGCAGAGGCTTAGCTGTTGGGCACTAGCCCCAGGCGGGGAGAAACTACATTTCCTTGGTGCCACATCACCAGACACAAGGCCCGAGAATGCGTCATTTAATTGTGACTCCCAATGCACTTCGAGGCTGAGTGACTTTGGGGTCTCCCAGGTGGGGCTCATCTTTGGGGAGCAAACTACTCCTGAGGTGACGTGGAGGGAAGGGGGTGGGTAGGGGTGATCCTGGCCGCCAGAGGGGGGTGCCTGGCACTCCGCCTGTAGATCCATTTTTCATGGCTTTATGAAGAAACCTTTGCCCGCTTTGCAAAGGGCACATGCCTCCTGGCAAAGGAGGCTGTTGTGACCAATTCTTGGCCCCTTAGTACGAATGAATTTCCATGTGTTTTCCAGGCGGACAGCAGACACGGGGCTGAGGACAGTTACTTGGGGGGTGAGGCCTAGCTGAGGTGCGTCTGACCGCAGAAGGGGGCTGAGTGGACCCATGAGCGGCCAGTCTGGACGGGGTCCCCCAGGTGGGAAACCGGGCCTTGAACCAAAGTGGCCGAGAGCTGGAGTCTAGCGGATCTGGCCCCAGGCTCAGCACTGTCCTCCGAGCCCCTAGACAAGCCGCTCACCACTCTGGGCCTCTCTTTGCCCATCTGTGAAATGGGGGTTGTCATCCCCACCCGCTGAGGTTCTCTCGAGAATGGAATAAAATGCAAACCGGGCAGGTGCTGGGGTGTCTCTGCCTGGGTTAGGCGTGACTTTTAATCCTTCGGTAAACTTGATATTCCACACGGAAGTTAATTTGGGAAAAACGGCCAGACATATGGTTGGTCCAGGCATGTACTTTCCGAAGTCAGTTTTGAGGCATTGGAAGTCGCTCGGGGTGTAACGCCCGGTTCCGACCCGGGGGAGCATGAATTCCTTCATTTAAACAGCAGATTTGACAAAATAACTATAGTACCGTGACTAGAAAGATGAAGATGCAGTTCGAGTGACTTCGGATCTGCCATTCTACGAGACCACTGAAGTTTCGACTTGTTTTTAAAATTCAGAGCGGGGTAAGAGTGTACGCTGTGAGTGCAAATATTAGTCCACATTTCAACTATTTTACTAAATCGGAATAACATCTTTAAAATGGAAACACGTACCGTTCTTTTAAAACTGAACAGCAGCGTTCTGCATGTAAGGCGTCTGGAAGCTGCTGCTCTGTCTTAAGAAGCTGGACGAACTGAAAACTCCAGAACTTTTCTCGGCTCTGTAAGTGAGGAAGGGCACAGGCCGACGGCCGCTCCAAAATCAGACAGACAGACCAGGAGTCGCGGCTTCCTGGGCCTCGTGGGTGGAAACTGCTGTGGGGACTCTAATGACAAATTGCCGGAGGCTCGGTGGGGACGGCTCTGAGACGTCAAAACTGCAGGAGCCCCGGTCACGGGGGGCGGTGCCGACCGCATTATGAGATTTACCTGCGGGAGCTCGACCAGTATCAGAGAAAGAAAAAACAAACATCCCGTCATACTTCTTGCGGCGGAAATGGGAAAAGAACCATTTCGAAATACAGCAGAAGCATCTGTCGTAAACGAGGCCCGGCCTCGGGGAGACCGGTTAACTGGAACCCAGCCATCCGGGGGACTGTGAGAGCCGAACCCACCTGGGAGCAGCAAAATGCCTAACGGGGCAGAAAAAGCAGAGAGACGCTTGTGAAGGTCACAGTCCTGACACACAGGCCGCTAGGAGACCTCACCCCAGGGCTGGGGAACACAGTGTCCCCTGGGTCCCCCGGCCACCTGGGCGTCCAGAGTCCCCGTCCCAGTGACTCCTAAGGGGTAAGAAGTTTCGCAGGTCCGAGGGTTCACCCTGCTCCACCAGGCAGCCTTGGGTGGAGACAAGTCCTGGCCACATTTGCTTTTTGAGATTTTTAGCATATTTAAAAAGAAAAAAGAGAGGGAGAGAGAGAGAGAGAGAAAGAAAAGAAAGAAGGAAAGAAAGAAAGAAAGAAAGAGAGAAAGAAAGAAAGAAAGAGAGAAAGAAAGAAAGAAAGAGAGAAAGAAAGAAAGAAAGAGAGAAAGAAAGAAAGAAAGAGAGAAAGAAAGAAAGAAAGAGAGAAAGAAAGAAAGAAAGAGAGAAAGAAAGAAAGAAAGAGAGAAAGAAAGAAAGAAAGAGAGAAAGAAAGAAAGAAAGAGAGAAAGAAAGAAAGAAAGAGAGAAAGAAAGAAAGAAAGAGAGAAAGAAAGAAAGAAAGAGAGAAAGAAAGAAAGAAAGAGAGAAAGAAAGAAAGAAAGAGAGAAAGAAAGAAAGAAAGAGAGAAAGAAAGAAAGAAAGAGAGAAAGAAAGAAAGAAAGAGAGAAAGAAAGAAAGAAAGAGAAAGAGAGAAAAGAGAAAGGTGCAGACAGACGAAACAGGGTTACAGACACTGAAGCGCATTCTTAACAAATGAGCAAATCGATGAGAGTTTTAATACAGAGACACTTGTACTATTTGCGACACAGCGGGGCGCTTACTGGCATCGCGGTGCAGCCCAGGTGGCCGGGACCCCAAGTCCGGCCTCATCCGGAGAGCGGTCGCCCAGGAAGCCGCCCTGAGCACAGTCGGCGGGGACCGGGCCTTGGCAGTGGGGTGCTCCGCTCATGCATGGTGGGGGGCTCGTCCTGCCGGTGGGCAGCGGGGGTCAGGAGGGGGTGGCACAGCGTCCCCCGCTCCCGCTGCCCGCGGCCGGGGGGAGTTCGAGGGCTTCTCTCTCTCTCGGCCTGTCCCCACCCCCCACCTCCCGGCCTCCTGGCGACAAAGCTGCACTTGGACGTGTCAGGGCTGGGAGACGGCAGAAGGGCACTGGCGGGGTGGGGACTCCGGGCTGGCTGTCTCCCCGGCTCTCTCAGGAGGAGGGCCCAGCCACCAGGCCCCGAGACCCTCCGCCACGTGCGGCCTCTGGCTGCGGAGCCTGGTGTCTTGCTGGGGCCCACGCGCCCGAGGCAAAGCTAGAACTCGGTGGCCGGGAGGGCGTTTCTCGCGGGGCTGCCCACTCCAGCGTGGGGAGAATGTTCTGGAAAGGCGGCTCCTCCCTCGGCCTCCTGACTCTCCCTCCTTTCTAGCGGTTACTCTTCCCCAGATCCTGGGAAACACGG
The DNA here is from genome assembly GCF_000325575.1 of Pteropus alecto. NCBI lineage: Eukaryota > Metazoa > Chordata > Mammalia > Chiroptera > Pteropodidae > Pteropus > Pteropus alecto. The sequence goes on along the minus strand of NW_006443292.1, from coordinate 4,918,774 downwards.
ACGCGCGTGGACATCGCAGCTTTGTCCGTTCCTGGGCCGAGCCTGGCCCCTCCAGCGCTGGAGGCACGAGGGTGTCATTGTCCCAGCCAGCCGAGGAGATGGCATGCCTCTGAGGGGTGCCGTGTGGCCTGGCCCAGCCGCACACATGTGGTGTTTACATATTTATTTTTAGTGGCCGCTGGTTAAATAAACAGCAGCCTCTATGTTGGTGGGGACAGCTCTGAAACGTAAAAACACGTCGGCTCTGCGCCTCGTCGGTCATCACTAGCGGCCCCCACTGGGTGGACCCCAGGCCCGGTGCCCCCGATGTCAAGGGCAGGCCGTGAAGCTGGTGATTCGGGGTCCCCAAGGGGAGCCGGGCTGGCAGTGACCACGGCTCCTTACAGAGAAGACCGCAGCCTCCCCTCCCCGGCCTCCGGGGCCTGGTCTGTGCCAGCTCGGCCGCCTCCCGCTGGGCCCTCAGAGGCTGGCCAGCCATTGGCCCCGACTGGCAGGCCTGGGTCTCACGGGGGCACTCGCTGACCTCTGAGACCCCAGCTCAGGCCACGAAGTCCCAGCTGCTCTGAGAGGCACACACGGCTTCAAAGCTCTGGATAAGCCATCGTATCTCCTGCCAGCACTGGCTCTCTGGGTCACACCTGCTGCAGCCCCCTGATGATGGCCACGTGGAAGTGAGCGCGGGGTGACTGAGGCCCTTCGTGCTAGCGTTGGAGGGTGGGCGAGGCTGAGCTCGCCCTTTGCTGGGATGTTCGCCCACAGCAGGATTGGCCGCCTGCCCTGGTGAGTCTTGGGGCGCCTACTCCAGAGCCCCGACCAAAACCCTCTCTTCTGCTCGTGCGAGGCCTGGCACACCCCCCGCCGGAGAAGGGCTTTCTGGGCTCAAGGCCAGGCTCCTCTGGGGGTCTGGAAAAGGCGGGCGTGGCCTGGGAAGAGGGTGACGTCTGCGGGACGGAGACCCCCTAAGCTTTGCAGAGCTCCTGCTTTTCAGATGCGAAAACTGACACCCGGTCAGACACCGAGTCCCTTTCCTTAGGTCAGAGGTCACGAGGGAGCAGAGTTGTCTGCCTTTCTGGCCCTGTTTGGGGCTGTCTCCTCATTAAGCATCTTATTGGCTGTTGACTCCGAAGGGGGTTGGATTATTTATCAGTGTTTCTCACACTCGAATCACGTGGGATTCCCTCCCCGTTTTAGAGAAGAAAATCCTTTTGGTTCCTCAGTGGTGACTTAAATGATTTTTATAATCATTTTATGTTAACTTAAATACATTAAAAAAACCAGGAAAGCAGCCACGCCCCCAAGACCGCCCACACGCTAAAGGCAGACGGAGCAGGAACAGGAAAGTGACTTCCACGAGTGACGTTAACGCCCGAAGTGAGAGTCCCCTGCGGAAGAGGCTGACTGCTTCGTGCGGGTCCCCTCGGGGTCTCCCCTGGCGTCTGTCCTGGAGCTGCGACATCCGTTCGGTGCTCGTCACACGGTGGTGTCATCGGCCGTTTGCCCAGCGAGGACACAGGTGGGGTCACCCCGGGCCCATCCTTAGGACAGAAGCCTGAGGCGAAGTCTGCATCCTGCTGGTGGAGCGGGGCCCCGAGGACATGGGACACTGGCTGGGGAAGCGCTGGGGCAGGACTGGAACACGGGACATCAGGGCCCAGCATGGAACGCGGTGTCCTGGCTTTGCAGCAGGGGACAGGCCGGGAAACTTTTTGCCCAGAGTGGAGGTGGTGGGGAAATCTGACAGCCTCCCCGCTCCAGGCACACGGGAGGGGGTGAAGTCAGAATGACCTTCCTGTCCCCTGTCCCTGGGAAGGGCGGCCCTCAAGCCCTGCAGGCCTCCCTGGCTCCGGTCCCTCACAGCTGGGCCAATTGTGCCACCGACTGCCACTCGCCTTGTCCTGCCAGACGCTCATCACCCCGACCGGTCCCTGGGTCCCCAAGAGGGCAGGTCAAGGCGCTGGGCACCGAGGCCCAGAAGTGTCCGCCAGCACAGACCCGGGGGGTGGGCCAGGAGCGCTAACCCCCTCCCGAGGCCGCCTGCTGATCTGAACCCCACGTGGAGCGAGCAGCTGGGGTTGTCTCAGTTCTTGGGAACCTTGCCCAACGTCCCCTTGGACCGAATGGGGCCACCAAGAAGCCCGAGGCCCCCTGTCCCCCGGGCCCCCCGAGCAGAGCCCCACACTTGCCGGCTAATGGTGTCTGGGTCCATGAGGTGACCCTTCTGGGCGGCGGCTCCCTGGCCCGGGAGATGGGCCCCCGCGTGGGTTGCATGTGGCACGCGTGAGGTTCCCGCTCACTTCCACGCACCCCCATCGCGTGTCCCTGCACACGCACCTGTGTGCAGGTGTGGGCGTCACTTTAGTAGCAGCTAAAACAGCGACGATAATGAGCACGGGCCTCTCTCCAGGGCGGCGCCAGGCTTGGCCTCCGTAGGAGACCAAAGCCACGTGCCCCCCAGCGGGACGCGAGCCGGAGGGAAACGAAGGTCACGGGCAGAAGACAGGCCTTGGCTCTGTCTGTCCCTGTTCGCCCGAGTCGGGGCAGAGCCAGGCCGCAGCCAGGAGGTCTCGCCGGCTGGTGGCCCTCAGCGGGTCACGCCAGGACCGTCGGCCTCGGGTCCTCGGTGTGGGCGCCCAGGGGAAGCTACAGCTACGCGAAAGCCCTCGGAGGGTTGGGTCGCAAGCGGGGCCAGGCCCTGGCCCCGGACGTCTCTGGAAGTAGACGATGCGCGAATTAGAAACGAAGTTGCTGCACAGTGTTACGTGAGACGTTCATGCCCAGAACTGTCTTTGGTGGCGCGGCCAGCGCCCGTCTCCCGAGCCTGCCCCTTGGCTCTGTGCTCCGTAAGGCTTGCCAGAGGGTGTACCTCTGCTGTCACCCCCAGACTGGGTGGAGACCTTGCCTCGCCGCGGGGACAGGGCGGGGAGCCGCCCTCCCACAAGCTTGCCAGGCTGGCAGGATGTGTGTTTCTGGCTTCTCCCGTGAGGGAGTGTCCTGTGACAAGGCCAAGACGGAGAGATGAGGACAGAGACCCCTGGATCACGCCGTGCCTGAAGCCATCTTCGCAGACATCTCAGTTACGTGACCCTGTAAGTTCCCTGCCCGCCGCCCCGACCCCTTCTTACAGAAGCTGGTTTTCAGCTGAGAGTCTTGACCGCTTCGAGTACCATTACGGAGTGAGGGGCGTGTGGGTCTCTTCTCTTTTTCTTGGAGGCTGCCGTCCTGCACACTGAGTCAGGGAAGGCTTCTCGGAGGAGGTGACGAGGGCCTTGAACTTGAGGAACGGACGGAGTTTTGCTAGAGAGAGTAGAGGCCATGTGGGCACAGGCCAAGCAGCTGACGGAACACGAGTGTGTGACGAAACCGCGAGCGAGGAGCTGGCAGCGCCGGGCTCCCCGTGCCGGGGAGGGCGGGAGTGGCGGGGACACAGCTGCGGCCCCCCC
>NW_006443292.1:4910501-4915286 GCF_000325575.1 Pteropus alecto | reverse complement strand
CGCCAACTCTGTCCCTGCCCGGACTGTTGGCAGGAAGAGACTAAAAGCGAACTTGGGCAGAAATGCACGGACGAGCGCAGCGGGAAACGGGGAGCGTGAAGCTGTTTTCTCCCCTGCTCCAAACGGTGAAGAAATGGCTTTCCTCTTCCTGCGGCTGGAAAAAAAAAATACCCCGATGCCATGTTTTACGGGCTGAGCCGGGCCAGAGCAGCCGGGGCGCTCGCAGATGGCCGGGCCGCCCTGGAAAGCTCAGCCGCTGGCGCGATGGCCGGGACCGCCCCGGCCTTCTCTGCATCCAGGCCGGAGAAGCTGAGCTCCAGGGCGCGCTTTCAAGAGACAGAGGTTTTGATTTCACATTCGCCAGCGAAGTTACAAAATATAATTGGGGCTGCTGCTGCTCGGAGCATTTATGCAACAAATATTATCTCCCCCCTGCCCCGGCCCCGGCTCCCCTCCCAACAGCAATTCACAAAGGGGTCTTTGTTCTCTGCAAGTTCAAAGTCAGCTCTTCCACCGGGGGAAACGGACCAGCGATTCCGAGGAGGAGGCTGAGTTTTACTGGCTGTCAGACCAGAAATGTGGGATGCATCAGGGTTTCCGCAGGGCCCGGAGCAGCGCGAATGGTTTTCCAGTGGCAGAGGAGGGAGGGACGTGGCGGGGTGGCCTCGGGCCCCTCACCCACAGGACGAGGTGTCCGTACAGGGGACCGAACTGGAGGAGTGTGTTCTGTTCCTCTGCTGAGGGCCTCGGAACAGGGCGCCCAGCGCTCAGGGCACCCTCGTGAAGGTTTGACTGGCTGAATGGATATTCAGGTTCGATTTTGTTTACAGAAAAAGAGTTTTTGGGGAAAGTCTGCTAAGGGCTGACCTGGAGGCCTGGGAGTGCCTGGGCCCCGGGAGACTGTGGTCCAGACTGAGTCCGGGGCCAGTGCAGCCTGGAGCAGGATGGCCAGCCTTTCTGGGCCTCGTCTGTCCCTCGGAAGATGGGGTTGCTGAGTGCAGGGCTGGGGGACCAGGGTACAGGCACTGCTTGCTCGAGCCAGCCTTGCACGGGTTGGGGAGCTTGCCTGCAGCGCCGGGCACCCAGTCCCGGCTCCCCCAGCTAACAGCAGCACTGTGGGCTGTGGCTCTAGTTCTAGCCCCCAGGGGTCTCTCCAGCTCGGAGCACCCTGATATGGGGGGGCTTGCTCCCAGCATCCTGCAGGAAACACCGAGCAGTCGGCACCACCGGAAGCTCAGCTGGTGGGGCGGCCCTCGCCACGGTGGCCCCAAGGCGGGGAACCCAGGGGGACCTTGGCGGCCAGCCCCGTTGAGGGCCCAGGACGCAGCAGGCCCCCAGGGGCCCTCGGGAAGGATGCGGCGTCCTTGGCTGTAGAGCTGACCTGGGAGCCCTGAGAGCGATGGCCCGGCCTAGGCCACTGCTGAACACCTGGTGACCGCCATCCCCAGGGCTCACGACCTCCCAATTGCCATCCCGGCTACAAGACAGCCCAGGAGTTGGGGGTGTGGTAGGAGAAACAGTGTGTCCCAGCCCTGTCCCCACCGTGGGGCTCGTCTGCACCCACAGGGGAAGGGGTGATGGAGGGAGAGGGGGCACGCCTGCCCTCCCCTGTGCAAGAAGCCAGAGCCTCCTTGCGGGGGCCAGCGATGCCTTTGCGTGCATCCCGAGGGCCATGGCGGGCTGGGCAAGGGATGCTGCTTCCCACGCGTGGCCCGTCTGAGAGCGGGTGATGGCTCTGATCCCAGGGGAGGGACGGAGCGAGGCCAGCTGCCTCCTGTTGAGCTTTGGGGAGTCGGGGAGGGAAGCTCAGAGGCCCTCCCACCTGGCTCCAAGATTCCAGAACCTTCCAGAGCATCTATGTCAGGGCATCGCAGGGCGGGAGCAAGGCCCAGATGGCAACCGGTAAGGGGGCTCCCAGGGCTGAGGCTTTGCGGAAATGGCACTTCCCGTGGCTGCCAGTCTGTGGGTGACGCCTGGGGTCCGGGCTTGATTGTGGGGAGCCGATAAACATCAGCTCTGCGAGTCTAGACACAGCTGAGAATGAGTGGGTGCGGCGGGGTAGGGGGGATGGGACCTCCACAGGCATCTACGGGAGAGCAGCCGTTTCTACGGTAACAGCTTCCACGGTGACGGAAAGGCCACCGGGGGGAGGCAGGTCATCTCTACCACCTCAGCCCCTGTCCGCCCGGGGCGGGGGTCTCTGCAGGCCCACGGTGGGATCTGCCGTGACTCACAGCCAGGGAGGCTGAGGTTCAGGAGCCAGGGGCGTAGGACCGGGGCGGAGGGTCACACAGGCTCTGCGGGCTCCCGCCCTGCTCTCTCCGCTTCGCGACTCAGGAGCAGAGCGTCTCATCTGTGTCGCCTCCTCCGGTCCCCGCGCCCCATCCGCGCTGCGGGCGTCAGACTGAGGGGCGGAGAGATTAAGGAGCTTGTGCTGAGCGAGCTAGGATGATACTCAGCCTTGCTCGACCCCCAAATTCTCACCCACTCCGCCCCTGTGGGGCTCTGCTCGGCTGCACATAAGTGTCCCCTGGGGGCTTACAAAACGGGCCCCCATCTGGACCCCAACCCCTAATCGACTGGCTGGGGCGCAGCCTGGGCGTCAGGGGGTCTCAGGGTCACCGCTGCAAAGGCCGCAGTGCCCGGTGCCCACGTCCCCACCCGCAGGGGGACGCGGCTTCAGTGGCCCCACAGGGAAGAGGCTTCGTCCCGAGTGACCGGAGTGCTTCTCAGGCCTCTTCTGTTACCGGTGCATTTTCATTCTAATGATAGAGGTGACTTACTCCGTTTGGCAAAGCCGCACAATTTCTGGGACATTTTGATGACACGTGGGGTCCCTGGGGTGGAGTTGGTGAAATCAGGCTGCTCACTGGGAAGTCAGGGTGTGTGGTGATCAGCGGGGGTGGAAGGTGCTGGAAGGGAGCGGGCTGCGTTTCAGGCAGGCACAGAGGGACACGAAGGGGAGAAGCCAGAGGCAGACGCTTCGCCCAGGGCCATCCCCTGGAGGAGGCGGACATGAGGGGGCCTCAAGCGCCACGTTCGGGAGCTGGGATTTTAGGTAAAGGATAAATCCTGCAAGTAAAGGATTATAGGTGACGTCGTCCTCTGCGGTCAGGACCCAGCAAATGACCAGGCTCAGCCTCAAGGTCAGAGAGGCCGACGGTCAGTGGGGTTTTAGAAACAGTCATCTCCTTCAGCCTCCTGGGGGGGACGGGGGGACAGGGCTGGCCTCCCTTCCCAGCACCCGCGGGAGCTGCTCCGGGCCTTGGAGCAGCTGCTGCTGAGCCTAGAGCCTCCCTCACAGCTCCGGATGTCCCCAGGCTGTCCCGCCAGCCCTGGCTGTCCTTCAGGGATCTCGGCCAGGGCCAAAACAGCCAGCCACCGAATCCGCGCCCCTGGGGCCGCAGCACCTGGCCAGCCTGGGCCACACCCCTGAGGATCTCCGCCAGCACCTGGCTCAGGAGGAGCCGGCTCCTCAGAGTCGGGTCCCCAGGCGGTGCCAAAAGGCAGATTCCTGAACGGTGGGGGCGGGGGGGAGGCCTCCCTAGGGACCGGCAGTTGAAGGTAGGGCCCCTGAATGCCAGAGCTTGGCTTGTCAAGATATTTCGTGGTGCGGATTATTTTGTGAGAGGAATTTTGAAAAGTTCTGGTAAGAAAAAAAAGGAAGAATGGAAGGAAGGAAGGAAAAGAGAAGGAGAAGAGAAGGAAGAGAAGGAAGAGAAGGAAGAGAAGGGGAGGGAGGGAGGGAGGGAGAAGAAAAGTCAGCTGCAAACTCTCCCGAGTGCCCGTGGCCACTGGGGGCATCACACAGGTGCTTCCCACATGCTCTCTAGACGTTCTGCGGAGCAGTCAGGTCCCCGTCACCCCCGATCCTACTTTCTCAGACTGTGGGAACCAGCGCCTAAAGATCACGTGGCCGTTTTAGGAATTGCGTAAACCATGTCACGACGTCTCGAAGAGCGACAGTTAAATGTTTCTGTTCCTGTCATAATGCCGTTTGTGCATTAAGTTTCACAAGGAGTAGAGGCAGCCACAGCGCGACGTCCTCGTGCGGCTGCCACCACTCTGAGCTTTTCCTCCCGGGACCTCAGGCAGATACGTCGTGTCGTCTGTCGTCCCCGGTCGCTGGAGGTGGACGTTTGTACCCGGCGTCGCTAACGCGGCAGCGAACACGTCCACGCACTGAAACGTTTCCTTATGATGAACTTAGATCGGAATTAGTGGCTGATATCGAAGAGGCATTTTCAGGGCTTCTTAAGCACAGTGCCAAGTGGCTTCTTCCCGGTCCCCCGGGTGCCCCGTCCCCGAGGGTGAGGACAGCTGTGTAGGAGAAAGTCCGCACTCCCTGGCACGGCCTGGGTTCTGACAGCTCATCTCCGTGCCCCCCGCCTGGCCCCGGACCACGGCCGGCCTGGCCCTTTGCCTCTCCCCAGCATCTCCCCCTGTGGCCTCAATGGCCACCTCTGCACAGATCGCCCTCGACTTTATTTGATTGAATATCAAGTCCCAAAGGCCTTCTGTCCCGGCTACGTCCACTGATCACCGGCTGGAGCCTGGACTATAAGCAAACATCCCAGAGGCTTCCTCTGAATTCGCTCAGTTCCCTGAACCCCCAGAACCCGGGCACCCCATCCCTCCAGATATGGCCGATGCTTCCTCCAAGACTTCCTGCCCTGGGGGAAATGAAGTTTTTTTCCTCTCGCAGTTGGGGGGGTCAGAGCCCAGGAGCAGGGCGTCTACCTCCTACACCTGTGGGGGCGGGGGCGGGGCGGGCAGCTGCAGCAT
>NW_006443292.1:4895515-4910439 GCF_000325575.1 Pteropus alecto | reverse complement strand
CCACGGAGAACTCAGGGCTGGGCTGGGCAAGAGGTCAAGACCAAGGTACGGGGCCTCGACCCGGGCAGCACTTCGGGCCCCCAGCTTTGTCCCCTGGGCCTGAGGGGCTTCTGTTCTGAGCCTCCCAGAGGGACGAAGGTGGCAGGACCTCCCAGGAGGGGCGGGGCCTGTCTCCAAGAGGAGGAGGGGGACGGGGGTGCGAGTCATCCGTTGTCATAGCATAGGTGGGTCTCTCCTTCCTTCTTGAGGCGGAATAATCGTCCATTGTTTGGCTGGACCACAGTTTGCTTATCCATCATCATCCGTCCGTGGAGACTTGGGCTGGTTCCACTTTGGGGCCACTGCAGATAACGCCGCTACGACCGTGGGTGTGTGACAAAGTACATCGTGAGTATTGTCACTGGCGTCTGGCCAGCCTGGGGGACAGGATGCGGGGGAGGAGAGACCTGGAGAAGGCTGGGGATGGGGTTCCGGGTCCAGCCTCCCAGCCGCCTCTGCGGTGACGCCAGGGCTGTGGAGATGCAGCCGTTCGGAGGGGACAGAGTCAGAAGAGGCAGCGGGATGGGCCGGCGGCTCCGGAGACCGGCCCCGGCGCAGGCCCGACGTGTACGGAGGGGAAGTGGGTTCGGATGCGGAGGAGTCGGACGGGCCACCAACCGATAACGACGGCATCGTTCGGCTCATGCTGGAATCAGGCAAATTCGCCAGCCAGAAACTGACGTTAAATGATCGGAGGGGACAGAGTCAGAAGAGGCAGCGGGATGGGCCGGCGGCTCCGGAGACCGGCCCCGGCGCAGGCCCGACGTGTACGGAGGGGAAGTGGGTTCGGATGCGGAGGAGTCGGACGGGCCACCAACCGATAACGACGGCATCGTTCGGCTCATGCTGGAATCAGGCAAATTCGCCAGCCAGAAACTGACGTTAAATGATGAAGACTGGTTTTGGGAAAATAGCCATTCGCTAAAACGCGTGGATCGCTGCTCATACGTACATGGGGTCACGGGGGGGGGGGGGGAGTGTCCCCCAAAGATACATCCAAGAGCAAGTCTCTCAGGATCTACGAACGCTGCCTTATTTGGAAAAAGGGTCTTTGCGGATGGAATTGTCTCTTGTTGACATCTTCCTGGATGACCTGGGTGGGCCCTAAATCCAATGGGAAGTGTCTCTGTAAGAGACAGGACATGCAGACCAGGAGCTGCTGGCGTCACGGAGGCAGAGGTGGGGACGGCGGAGCCACCGGGGGCCGAAAGGGGCAGGGACAAGAGCCGGCGTGAGCACGACCCTGCGACCCCGTGACTTGGGACTTCTGGTTCCACAGCCGCTAGAGAATACATTTCTGTAGCTTTAAGCCACCAAGTTTGTGACCATTTGTGGTGGCAGTCGCAAGAAGCCAATACAGCCCTGAATATTAAATTATTAAAATCCGCAAACAAGGGACGGGGGCTCGAAGGGAATTCTGGATCGTCTTACAGTTTGTGATCGGCCAGCTCACACAGTGGCTGGGGACAGCTGGGGACGGCTGGGGATGAGGAGAAGTTTGGGCACAGGGAGTGGCAGTGGCCTGCCCGAGGCGGGCTGCGGAGTCCTCGGGTGCTGTGGGACAGTCCCCAAATGGTCGCTTTGCATTTCCTTCATCAGATATTCTGTTTGCAAGCTGTCTTGATAATCAATCTCTCTCTCTCTCCCTTCTCTCTCTCTCTCTCTCTCTCTCTCTCTCTCTCTCTCTCTCTCTCTCTCTCCACCCCTGTTCTCTGTCACACTCACTCATTCAATGAACCAAGTATTTGCCCACAAACACATCACCAGGTCGTGCAGCCAGGTCGACTTGAGGTGAGGTCGGCTTTAGCATGCAGAGTTTACCATCTCCATGACAAACTTGCTAACTACAGTTGCCACTTGCAAACGATTGTCTTTCTGAATCAGAACATCCTTAACACTCTGCGACCGACTGGGCGGGCGGGAGGCCTGTGCTTGGTGCTTGTCCTGTGGACGGACCACCCAGGCCTTCTGGATCGTAGCGGAAAAAGCCTGAGCCTTGCAAAGGTTGGGATGGCGGCCCGTTCTCGACCCGCTTCGGGCCAGCCGCAGGATCGGGTGTGAGGGAACGAGCCCCGGAGAGCGCTCGGCATTGTGGGTGGTGAAGCGTGGCCAGGACGCCACTTCCCCATTCGGCTTTGATGCTGGTTGGCACTGCAAAGTGGAGGTGCGAGTGGTCGCCTGGAATTTGGAGCTGATGGGGCGGCGTCCCCAGTTCCGACCAGCTCCTTGTGGGGCTTTGCGAGGAGCTTGAACGATTCCCCAGTGCTGGCGAGAAACCGATGTTCAAAACAGCCGGAGGACGACGGCGAGGCGCGCTTGACATTTATCAGAGGATCTTTCAACCGATCGCACGTGATTCGTGGGGCTGGGGCGCAACGCTCTGCGGTCCCTCTGCTCTGTCCCCCTAGGGAGGGTGCTCTGGGCTTTGTGTTTGAGGAAGATGGCTTCGGGAGGACTCCAGGTCTGGCACCCGTGCCACCTCCCGTCAGCGCCGTGCGCCCCGGAGTGGGCCTCGCCAGCCCGCCGCAGCGCCCCTGACTCTCAGCGGAGCGCTCGGCCCGTTTGCCTCTCGGGCCTTGTCGTCACCCGGCAGTTATGAAGCGCCAGGCCCTGAGACATCCTGGCTCCGGCAGAGCGGGTGGCGAGGGGTAAACGCACGGTGAGCCCAGTGCGGGGAGCAGACCGGTGCTGGGGACGCTGAGGGGTGGCGGCTGAGCTGGCCCCACCCCAGGCACAGGAAGGACAGCACAGCTGCGCGGGGACAGGCCACGTCTGCAGGGGGACCACGGGGCCTCGGAGGCTGAGCTGACGACTGCTGGCTTCGCTGAGAAAGAGCAGAGCAGCCCGGCCCGGGCGTCCCGTGCACACAAACGGCCTTGGGGAGCATCACCGCCCGGCAGGCTGACCCCGTGGCCGCGGCACCTGGCAGCAAGGCCACTCCGCCGTCGTGTGTGAGCGCAGATGCCAGCAAGGTCGCTGTGCGGAGCACACGGTGGCAAACGTCCTCCTGGCTCAGGTCAAACGAGTGACGGCTGTTTCGTCCCCTCGCCCCAGGCCGGCCAGCTGCGGACACCCGATCCCAGCACTGTCCTGCATCCTGATCTCGAACACCCAGCACCCGGTCCCAGCACTGTCCCGCGTCCTGGGCCTGTCCCAAAGTCACCAGCGAGCCTAGCCCTCAGCCCTAACACCCTCCGCCCAGATGCCTCTCTGCCACCCATGTGCCCACCTCCCGCCCCGTGGTGGGTGACGCGCTCGCCTTGTTTCTGGGGGTGTTCGTGGAGGGGGGAAGGGTGACATAGGGTCTTCTCCCCACCCCACCCCCACTCCCCTGGGCTCCCTCGCCTCCGTGGTCCCTGCGGGTGGGAAGGCAGCTGGGAAGTGCTGTCACTGGGACCCGCACGTGTCCCCCTGGGCCGGCGGGCTCTTTCTAAAGGACTCTCTTCTGGTCTGAGTTGTCTGGGGGACCCTACCCCATATTCCCTGGGGGTGGGCTCTGCTAAGTACCCTTCGCCCCAGCGAGTGCAGTTCCACAAGGGCTGGCACCCCAGCTTCTCTCCAGCCGGGCCCCTGCAGCTGTCCATCACATGGGCTTAACGTTTGGGGGTTCCATCTGCCTCCCTTCATCCTGCTGTCAGAGCGACATGCTGGCCCATCACCTGTCCTCAGACTTCTCAGGTGGGTGCCCCGCCCTGAGGGGTCCTCTCGGGGACCTGCTTGTGAGATTTGGGGTGAAGGGGAAGTACCTTCACCCCGTATCTCTTCTTCCTCTTTTGGGGGGAAGGAGGGGACTCAGACAGCAACGGCTCTTTCCTCCCGACCCCCCACCCCCAGGCTTTAGGGCTTTGGACTGAAGGGTCCGTGTGCGGGCGGCGTCCCCCCGTCCTTCCCAGAACGTGGGGTCGGCCAGGGTCTTGGCGCTTGGGCGGAAGCTTCTGCTCCGTGCGGAGAGCGGTGCTCAGCACTCGGCCCACGGCCGATCCGGCCTGAGCGGGTCAGTCGTGGGAGGCGCGGGCGCGGGAGGAGGGTCCCGGCCCTTCCTGTCCCCGCATCCTGCGCTCGGCCCTCGCCCGTCGCCCCTCGGGCGCCCTGCCCCGGACCGAACGAACCCATCGTGGCAGCTGCCACTCCTGGTCCTGCCCCTGGGGACCCGACTGCTTGCACCTGTCCCAGGTCACTGGGCACCGTGGCCAGAGCCAGCCTCAGGGGTGGGACCCGGCCGGATGGCTCCCCCCACGGGGAGAGGCTGCCACCGACCCCTCGGAGCCTGCGTCGGGCCGTGTGCGAGTCCCGTGGCCCTCGGTTGTCTTCCTGAAAAGCGTGACCCTTTAGTCTGAGGAGATGGTGTCATCCCCACCGCCAGCGGTGGCTGAGGAGGCTTCTGGCTGCCCAGCCGTCCTCTCTGCCTGCCAGAGGAGGCCGTGCCAAGGCCCAGCGGCAGGACAGTCTGCCAGGTCCATCGTCACCCACTTAGAAGGGTCTCGGCACAGCCAGGGACGGGCCAGTGAGCCGGAAGGGCCCAGCTTCCTTCCTGGAAGCTCCCGCCCAATCAGGCCTGTCAAAGCACTTGACCAGATCCCCAGGGAGAGACGGCCCTCTGCTTCCGGCCCCGAGGACAGCGTCCCAGGTGGGGGCCTCCTGCAGGGGGCTTGAGCCTGCCACTCCCTGTGGGATCACGGGCACGCCAGCCACCCCCACCCCCGAGCCTGGCTTTTCCTGGTCACAACGGGCAACGGGAAAGGCATGCGTGCCGAGCGGTCACTAGATGCCAGGCTCTGTCACCCCTGGCGTCCGGCACGAGCCCCGGCGGCTGGCCTCCCTCCGGGTGACTTATCGCATTGGTTCTGTTGCAAGGCTCCAAGCCCCTCCGCTGGAGAGGCCGCTCCTTCGCGCAGCTCTGCCCTGCAGCCTCCAGGGGAGGGTCCTGGCTGCACGGTGCCCGGACGGAGCGAAGAGGTCTCGCTTTCACACGGGAAATTAAATTTCCAGAAACTCATGAATCAAAAGAAGATAAGTAGCATTTTACTGCACACCTGCTGGTCCAGGCGATGCGCATACCCCATCTTATTACAATTCACAGTGGTCCCCTGAGATGCCACCATGCTCGTTACGCTCAGGCCTCGTCAGCGTTAGCAGACATCTAGTAGACCCGGGTTGTCGCGAAGCAGAATCGTGGTCCAGCAGCGGGAACGATGGACTTTAGGCCTGAGTCAGAAGGAGGTGTGACACAGGGCTCACTTCTTCCAGACTGTGGGAACAGGGGACCGGGGCCCTCCCAGGGACCGCCTGGAGGCTCCTCCCTCACCTGGCCCGTCTGTCCCCGACCTCGGGCCAGCCCGGACAGCGGGGAGGGGAGGCCGGGTCTGCCGCCCCTCGGCCCATCGGCCCTGTGGACGCTGCTCTGCGAAACCACACGATTTGGTCTTGACTTCCTCTCGGATTCCCAGAAAGTGGACTTTTTGAAGTAAGCTTGCGTCGTCACCCAAAAAGAATTTCCTTTTTTAATTATGGGAAAATATACATAACACAACATTTACCATTTTAACCATTTATTTAGAAAAGCGTACAGTTTCTGGGCATCAAATCACAGCGCGTACGTGCCCCGTGTCACACGACCGTCACCACCATCTGTCCCCGGACCTCCCAAACCGAAGCTTCATGCATATTAAACGCGAACGCTCACTCCGGGCCCGGGTCAACTCCAGTTCATTTTCTGTCTTCACGAATTTGCCTACTCACAGGCCTCGTGCGGGGGGGACCCGCACAGGCTCTGTCCCCTTGCGAGCGGCTTATTTCATTTAGCGTGGGATCCTCGAGGTTCACGCACGTCGTGGCACGTGTCAGAGTCTCTCCTTTAAGGCTGGACCATATTCCGTTACGTTTTCTGTGTCTCTTCGTCGTCCAAGGACAGACTTCGCTTTCATCTGCGTTTCTGTGCGTAGTGAGGGGGTGTAAAGGTCTGTTTCAGCTCGTGCTTTCCATTCTTTTGGGTTTATACCCAGAAGCGGATTTAGACCCAGAGCTGGTTCTACGGTGAATGTTTTGAGGAGCCGGCGCACCGTTTACCACAGCGGCCGTGCCACTTTACATTGGGACCCCCAGAGCACAGGGTTCCAGAGTTTTCCTGCACGGCCTCGCCGACACTTGTTATTTTGGGGGCGTTTTAAAGAAATATAATAGCCATCCTAAAAGGTGTGGTTTTACGCTTTTTCATTTTTTAAAACCCTCCTATCCGATTACAAAATTCTATCTTTTTGTCCCACATGCAGGGCCCCTAACATACGCTTGAGAGGAAAGTATGAAGGGATGAAGCGGGTCCGAGGGAAAGTGGATTGAGGCGTTTAATGGCCGCTGGCAAATCGTTCCCAGCGTTTTTTTTTACCTTTCCGCTGGCTGGGGAGGACGGCAAAACTTTTCTCACACCCTCGCTAATGTTCGATATTATCAATCTTTTAAAATTTGGGGCAAAAAAGTGATACCTTGAATGAATAGATTTCCAAGGTCGCATCGTCTAGCTAGGTCTTGGGTCCCCGTGGTTTGCCCTTGACAAGGGCAGGAAGCAGTCGGTCACATTGAACAGCTCCCCGCCCCTCTGCTTGGCCACCCTGCCTCCGCCCCCCTTCACTCAGCCCTGCAGATGGGTCCCCTGAGCTGCCCCCCACCCTCCTGCAGATCTGCAGAAGCCTCAGTGAAGGGGCGAGCGCGGTGGCATTTGTAGGTGGGGCCAGCGCGGTGGCATTTGTAGGAGGGGCCAGCAGGGCTGGATCGAGAACTGGGGCCAGGGGAGGGCCATGCTGGCCTGGGAGAAAGAGTGAGGACCTGGGGTGACAGCTGCCCAAGGCCAGTGCCATGGCGGGAACTTGGGAGCTAAGGTCAGCTCCGCCGGGCGGAGTGACTGGCAGAAGCCTCTGGCCAGGCCTGTGCTGGCTCGGTGTCCTGGCCGGGCCTGTGCTGGCTCGGTGTCCCTTCCAGAAGGGGAAGCGTGACCTCTGCCATCATCGTCTCCCTACCTGAGAAGTCTGGAGTCTTGTCCTACACAGCTGGATGAGTGCTGCTTTGGGGTGCGAGGGGACAGTTACTCGAATGTGCGTGACAACACAAGGGGACAGTTACTCAAATGTGCGTGACAACACGAAATCATGGCAAAGGACGCCATCCACGCTGAGATCTCGAACTTCTCAGAGAAGACGAAATGTGACAAGGCACGCGGCCTCGCAACGTCATCGCCCCACAAAAGGTGCCGGGTGGACCCCGCAGGACACGCTGGTCTCGGGCGGGAGCCACGCCCCGCCTGGCACTTGCGGGGTGTCCGTCGGAATGTGTGACCCTCGGCCCGATCTGCCTTCTCAGGCCGCCTGCTAGCGACGCCCTGTCCTGGCGCAGCATTTTTTCAAAACCTGATTTGGTTCAGGCTTTTAAGAAAAAATGAAAACAAAACAAACACCACCCCCCGCCGTGAGGGAACGAGACGTCTTCCCAGGCTCTGGAGCGGAGCGAGGGCTGCGGCCACGTTGCCCCTGGTGACGACGACACACTTTGGGGTGGCGGCTCCTCTGGGCCTTCGTCTCCCTGTGCATAGGCTGCGTGGGAAAAGGTCAAGGTCATTTGCGGCCGCACGTCCTGGGAGGCCAGCGCCACACATCGCGGCCTCTCTCTCTCTCTCACTGCTCAGTGCCCTGGCGGGCATCACGGAGGGAAGATGAAGGCGTCTGAGTTGTGGGGGTCACGGGGCCTCAGCTTGGGGACAGATCATCTGATGGCCGAGGAAGGTGGCCGCTGGGTCCCGAGGGCCCGGTCTGCTGAGGACTGCTCGGGACCCTGGAGCCGGGAGCACACGTCTCGGCTTCCAGCCCCCACCCAGCTCTCCAAAGGGCCGGTGGCCTCTCAGGTCTTCGTGTCATCTGTGAAAGGGAGGAGGACAGGAGGTTGGGGACACAGCTTTCTGAGAGGCTTCCTTGGGCCCAGTTCCAGTTTCTGTTGCTCTGTCACAAGCCACCCCCAAACTCAGCAGCATACGGCAATGTTCCCCTACTTTCGGTTCTGTGGGCCCCGAATTTGGATGGGGCACAGCAGGCTGGCGGCTTCTATCCCGTGAAGTCTGAGGCCTCAGGTGATGGCCGAGGGTGACCAAACATCCTGAATCATCAGCGGGCACTTCTCCTCCATGATGCTGCTGTGACCTCACTGGGCCTGCGGTCGGAGCACCCACGCCTGGCATCTCTAGGTGCCTTGAGCTCCCTCACAGCATGGCGGCCTCATCAGAGTCAGACTTCTGACCTGGTGGCCCGGAGCTCCCCAGGGGGGCGCCCTGCTTCTCCGCCTTTTCTGCGGAGGTCACAGGGCACTGTCCCACCGCGTGGCACTGTCCCACCACGTCCCACTGACTACGAGCAAGTCCCGGACCCCAGGGAGGGGCTCGGGCCCCCCACCTCTTGATGGGAGGCTGGTCGTAGTGAAGCTCATGGGACGGTGCGGGCTGTCGGGGCCACGTCCAGAAAACACGGCGGGCTCTCCGCTCGCTGGCTCCTCGCTCCCCATCCCACCCCAGCCGCCGGCCGCAGGGACAGCCCTAGCCAGGCCTCTGCAAGGCCTTCGTCCCTTCCCGACCACGTGGGGTGGGTCTTGAACGCGCCGGGAGCGAGCTCGCCCGCACGACCCCCGCCCCCTCACTGCGGCTGGGCTGACGAGGCACGGTCAGGGCTGAGTAGAGCTCAGGGGCCATTTGACCTCGTGAGGACCCCACACTGCCTGGGTCCCTCAGTTTCCGCGGCCATTCGGCCGTTCGTGTGGCTTTGGGTCCGTGTTTCTTGGCTCTCGACCTGTGGGTCTGGAAGGAGTGACACCAAGCAGAGCCTCGCCCTGGAGCCGGGCAGCCTGGGCCCAGAGGTTCCTCTGTGGATGTCCCCCAGCGCCCCCAACCCCGTGGCCGTGGCTCTGGGTCTTGGGATAGACCCCTCCAGTGGCCGCGCCGGGCCCCATTCACATAGCGGGGCAGTCTGTGCCCTGTGGATCGGGGTGTGTGGGGCTGAGGTGACCTGCAGCTGTGCTCCCTGGGGTCTGGTGGCCGAGCAGCCGAGACGCTGGCCGAGAGCAGGTTGGGCGCCGGTAGGTCCCAGCCTGGAGGTCGGGGCGTGGGGGGCCTTCGTGCTTCTGGGCGTGACTCTGCCGAGCGACTCTCAGGGGGAGGGTCGTCTCCAGATTGCCACGTCCCCGCCCCTCAGACTCGCACGACCCCGGAGTGGACACACTCAGACCTGTGCCGGGCCACGTGCAAGTGACCGAAGCGTGTGTGCACGCACACACACACACTGTCCACGCATGCACACACACACGATGCACACGCACACACTGTCCACACATGCACACACGATATACATGCATGCACTGTCCGTGCATGCACACTCATGATACACACGCATGCACTGTGCGCACACACATACACACGATACGCACGCAGTACTCTACACGCATGCACACACACCACACAACACACACACACACTGTGCGCACATGCACACACACCGCGCACCCACACGATACACACGCACACACTGTACACACATGCACGCACAACACACTAAGCTATGCATGCACACCCACACCCAGACACGCCACACACATGCATACATACACCACCCCATGGGCGTGCACGCACACACGCACACACACACACACAGAGCAAACCTCACAAGTCTGTGACACGTGCAGAAGAGCCGAGTGACACTCTTAAACAACTCAATCACACAGGGACTGCAAGAAGTCGATGAGAGAGACCTCGGAAGTCCGGAGGGGACGAGCTGCACCCCTGGCGGCCGGCCCCCCAGGCACGCCTGGCCCTCTTGAGCCTCTGCCAGCCCCGGGGCGTCTGTGTTTACAGACGTCCACACGCGGTCACAGAGGGCTCCTTCTTCTCCACATGCGATCCTACTTGGGAATACTTGGTAGAGTCAACTCATGGAGCCCACAGACGCCTCTCGGGCGGCAGGCCTGGAGCGGGGCGCCCCCTGGCGGCGGGTGCGAGAACTGCTCTTGGGGACATGGTGTGATTCTGGGGTTCGGGGTGGGGTGCTGCTCTGAGGAATGCGGGTGGGGAGGCCCGCACCCATCCCTTTCCTCCCCTGCGGTCCGGGGAGGGGTGGGGCCTGCCTGGGGCCTTAACCGCGGCTGCCACCACCGCCTTCTGGGGCCACACTGAGGAGCGCCACACTGGCTGGGGTACCAAGGAAGCCTCTGCACCCCAACCCCTTATCCCCCTGGCTCAGAGTCCACCCGCCTGTCTCCCTCTAACCTCAGAGGACGAGGAGGGGGACGTCCCAGCGTGACTTTGGACCACTGGAAATCCTCTTCAGAGCCTTGTTGCCTGACGACCTGGGCCCCTCAGCTCTGGTCCCTGTGATGGGGACAGCCACATGCGGGAGCTGAGGAGGTGCAGGCCCACGGGTCCGGTCTCCCCGCTGGACTGAGCAGAAGTGGACAGGGGACAGGCGAGCCCCCCACCAGGGGCCGACAGCCCTGGGCCCTGATCGTCCAATGTGAGGAAAGGTGTGTGTGTGTGGCGGGGTGGTGGTGGGGGGTGAGTGTGGGTGACATGCTCTGGTCTGTGACTGTCACCCAAGAAGCGTCAACAGGAAAGGCTCGGAGGCCTCTAGCTGGCACCTGGTCCACGCCAGGAGCCCGGAGGGCGAGGGAAGGGCTGTGACATCCTCCCAGAGCCCCGGGCCTTGGGCGGGGGCGTCTGTGAAGCAGGGCCGAGGGCTGCGGCCTGGGTGACGGCCCCAAGGATGACCCAGACCACGGAGGGCGAAGCGGAAATTTATTCCATTCGCGTGTCCATCCTCATTCCTTCTTTCCTTTCTCTCAGCGCGTGTCCCCAGCGTTAGGGGCTCCCCGAGATTCTCACCATCTTCTCGCGACAGCCTGCGTTTACTGTTGCGTGTGCTACACCCGAACCCCGTTCTCAGGCGAAGGTGTGAGTAAAACGTCACTCTGATATTTCAGGAAAAACAGGAGTTTATTTTTGAAGTTGGGGTCACGTGTGTCTCCCGAGTGGTTCTCAGACGGGACTCGTGCCTCCCCTGGGCAGGGGTGAGAATGGGGGTGACTGGGGAGGGCGGCGAGGGAGTCGTGGCCCCAGCTCTTGGTCCTGCACTGACGCTGACGGAGTAAGGACCATCACTGCCATTTTACTACCCAGGGCCATAGAGGGGGCGTCGCTAGCTCAGGGTCGAGGGTTCAAACCGGCAGGACATCAAAGCTGGCCTTTGGGTGACGAGGATGCCACTCTGGACCGCTTTGTGGCTGGGTTGCCCCAGGGAGCATAACCGCAGCCATGCCAATGACCTTCTGAGAAACGTGTCATTAGGCGATTTCGTCGTGTGCGGGCATCACAGGGCACACGCTCACACACACCTGGATGGTGCAGCCTGTCACACGCCACACGCCTGGGCCGCATGGCACAGCCCGCCACTCCTGGGGTACAAGCCTGTGCAGCCACTGTACTGGATACCGTAGGCCAAGGCACGTGCTTCCTGGGGTTCAGGGGAGAAGTCCCCCGTGGCCTGGCTCAGCCTCATAGAGAGGCCTGTTTACAGTGCGAGCAGAGGAGGTACGCAGTGAAGGGCCCGGCCCCGCATGCGGCCCTCAGGCCCCCTCGCCGGGGGACCCTCAGGCCCCCTGGGGATGTTTCTGCTGTGCACATAAAGCTCCTCGCGAGCTTTACGGCGTCTTTTTACGCAGATAGGAGCTGTCCGCCCCGCACTGAGGTCGCTTTTAGAACACCTTGGAGGGCACTGCGGACCTGCCCCGTCCCCGAAAGGCCACTGAGTGTGGTGTCGCTGCACACGGGGCTCCCCACCGGTGGATGCGGAGGTCGTCTCTGGCTGGGGGTCATCGTAAGTGACGCTGCATCGACGTCCTTGTCCTGAGTCGTTCTGCACTGCTGCCCTAGCACTCAGCTGGCAGGTGACGTGGACAGCAGGTCTGGGCCGGGGCGGGGGGCAGGGGGGACGGGATCCTGTTTGCATCTGGAGTTGACTGGGAGCTGTGGGTGCTGGGATGATCACCAAAGCCCCGCTGAGGGCCCGGCGATGTGGGCGGGGGGCACTGACCCTCGGCCGCCCCGGGGTTGATGCCCGGGCCGGTAAAGGGAAACAGGAGGGTGACAGCAGCCACCTGTGCCCACGGAACCTGCCATGGGGCAGCTCGCTGGGGTCGCCCGGCCACGCCGGCCAGTGGATGGGGCCGGGGGCACAGAGCCTGCGCTTTATTCCAGTGCTCGGCGGACGGGGGCTGGGACTTCATCCGGAGCGCCTGTTTATTTTCGGATAAAAGGAGTCGCATCCGCCTGCACGCCCCGGCAAACCCGGGGTCTGATTTCTGTCATTTAATTTGAGAAGAACGTGCACTGGAGCGTGATCTCAGGCCTCCTTCCGTTCCGGGTCAGGCCGCCTCCGACGGCGACTCTCGGTGACCGCGCGGGCACAGTTCGGAGACGTCCTTGCCGCGGCTCCTGTGAGTCCCCAGTTAACAGTGTCACTTCTTCTCTGCTGCACACGTGTGTGCGCGTCATCTGGTGTGAGCCGCGCAGGGTGTGATTTCGCAGCCAGAGGCCTGACCGCTGACATGTTGCTGGACTCCTTAAAGGGACAGACGATTATTACGCGCAGACAAACGGCTCGTGCTCGGCTGCGTCCGAGTTTATTTTACAAAGCTATAAACACCAGACCCTTTTCTAAGTCCCGCTGGTCGGGTGTCTCCTTCCTTTCGTCGGCGGAAGGAGAACGTAAAGGCTGAGTCAGGGCTCTCGGCCCCGGCTGCTCCCGGCTCCCGGCTACGTGGCTTAAAGGGGCCCATTCATTCCCCAGACCGGCCACGCTCCTCGCCCAGGGCCCTTCTGGGCGTTTCTCACACACAGACTCTCCCGAGCTGGAGACATACGATCTCGGCTTCCCCGAGCAGGGCCCCGGGAGCTCAGGAGCTTGTGAACTGCGCTGAGAACTTGGGGGCCACCCGGGGAAGGGGTATGAGCTGCCGGCCTCCTCCGGCTCCGTCCCAAAGGGCTTCCCAACTGAGAGCCTCTAGTGTAATTCCATCCCAGACCCGGGGAGGAGGTGGGCGGGCCCAGCCCCCTCCTCTGCCCCTGGAAGTGGATGAAGGAGGCAGGAGGAGTGTCTCGTCAGTCAGCCCCACCATCTTCCCTTGGGCTGTAAAACCAGCAGTGGAGTGGGGGTATCCAGGTAACCGGAGAACCCCCAAACCACTGCCAGCACTTCCTAGCAGCACGTGGTTCATGGGAGAATCCAGTCCAACTTCTGGGTCCTCGGAGGGCTGCAGGCTGCAGGGGGAGGGGTCCGGCCACTGGCCCCGGCCGGCCAGGCCCAAGTGACGGTCATTGCACAGAGCTACCTTTTCTTGCGCGTGCAAGCCTCCAGCCGGCCCAGCTCCTCGTAGGACTGGTAGAAAACGTCAAACTCCTTGGTGCCCCAGCCCCTCCAGACAGCCAGGCACCACTCCATGTTTTCATTCTCAAAGCCACAGACAACCGTGTCCTTGGCCACCACAGCTGCGTCCATGAGTACCCTGCAGAGAGACGGCGGGTGTCTGAGATAACGGGCAGGGGCCCCCCACCTGGCCGGGGCCGGGACCCTTGGCCTGCGCCTTCCCAGGGGGACAGAGCCTGCTGAAGGGGGGCAAGGGGGGCATCTGTGCATCTCAGCCTGGCCCCACCCACCCACGTGCTCTGCTGCCGCTTCTCCTCGGTGGTCCGGGGGTCCAGCCTGTGGGCGGCGGCTTTCTAATATCTAAAGAAGGGTCAAGGGCATTGGTCCAAGCTCACGGGGATCGTCGGTAAGGGACTGACTTCCTGGAAGGACGCTGATGCGATCGCAGCGGGTACCTCTGTAACGTGTCTCTGACTCTCAGGTGTCCAGAGAATACCATGGACTCTAATGCGTGCTCGTCGAGGGCCCGTGATCAACTTTAACTTTCCCTCAAGTCCCTCGCCTCGTGCACGACTGCTTCCCGTTCCGCTCCCTACAGCCAGTCAGTGCGCCTGGCTCTTGGAAAACCTACTTTTGGGGGCTAAATGGGGAAAAGGACACCAGGGGGAAACCGAGGGACGGCGACAGCGGGTTCTCTGGGGTCGAGAGCCCTGGGCTCCACAGACCCCCCTGTTCCCCGGGGAGCGAGACCTGCGACCTGCAAGCACCTCAAGCCCAAGTCCGGCACCTGCCTCAGCATCGAACCCAGATCTTTTCTCTAGAATCGCAGGACAAAGGTCGCTGGTCCTGGTGAATCACCCAGAGAGGGCCATGCTGGGGACAAGGGAGGGGACTGCCATGGGCGTCTCCTTGGTCACTGCCCTGCTCTGAGGGAAGAGGGCCAAATGGGGCTTCTCCATAAGGGAGAGTAACCAGGGGGGTTCGGTGAGGGGTGCAAACATGTCTGCTGTGGGAGCACTGGCGAAGCCACCCTCCCAGCCCCACAGGCTGCCCTGCCCAGCATGACCCTCGCAGTGGGCCTGGCCTCTGTCCTCGTAGGACCCTGCAGGTGGGTACGGAGCCGGGGCGGCGGGACACCTCGGGAAGGGCCCTCCTGCTTGGTGGGAAGGGCAGTGAGCCACCTGGACCCCCATTTCAATTGCAGCTCATCTCAGGCCCTGGGGTCGCAACCCAGGCAGGGCACTTGGTCCTGGGGTGCACTGGGTTCCCCAGAAAGAGGCGTGGCGACCGGCGGCGAACGCCCAGGTCAGCGGGTACCTGCTGGTCCCCCAGGAGCCGCCTGGAGCATGTCGCCTCGCTCCCTGTCTGCCTTATGGCGACGCTGGTGGGTGCGCTCGTGTGTCGGGGCGCAGGCGGCCACCGTGCAGGACCGGGCGCCGTGGGGCC
>NW_006443292.1:4891837-4894860 GCF_000325575.1 Pteropus alecto | reverse complement strand
GACGAGGCGCCGGAGGACAAGGAGCAGTAGTCGGTCACGGAGTCCTGGTGCGTCAGGATCTGCGTGCCCAGGTCCTCGCTGTAGATGATGGTGACGTCCGCGATGCAGTCCCCGCCCGGCCCGGCCGGGCTGGCCACGTGGCCGTCCAGGGGCTCCAGGCCCGCCGGGCCCACGGGAAACACATCCCTGAGGGGGTTGGGGTCCCCGCAGAAGTAGCGGGCGCACAGCTGGTAGGTGGCCGAATGGTACATGACCAGGGAGTTGGCCCTGTCGTCCAGGCACCAGACCACCTCCTCGCCCCTGCACTCGGAGCTGCACACGATGGACGTGACCAGCGAGGGCGCGCAGAAGGGCTCCAGCCGCCTGCGGATCTCCAGGGCCGCGCAGTCCACGACCAGCAGGCCCGGCCCGTTGCTGCACCAGACCTCGGAGCCGCTGTTGACCACCTCCATGGCCTTCACCGGGTACGGGTTCTGCCGCACGTCGTCGTCGGCGATGCCGAACTTGGACCTGTTGGCCGTGTGCGAGCACAGGTAGGAGCAGCTGTCGTCGGGGGTGCCCCGCACCACGGAGAACACGGCCACCAGCCCGTCCGCCAGGCCCGCCAGCACCAGGTAGGAATTCTGCCGGGGAGAAGGCGGAATGCGCTAGTCTCGTGCATTCTGGGGAGGAACGCGCGGGTGCGGGACTCACCTCTGCACGCACCCCACCAGCACCCTGAGGAGTCAGGCCCCCAAAAAGGCAGGGACCGGAAGGGCCACGGCTGCCTTCCCTGGAGCGAGCAGGAGAGGAAGAGGCAGTGTGAGCAGCAGGGAGCTGCCTTCTCCGGGTCACCGCAGTGTCCCTCAGAGGCCGGACGTGGTTCCCTCCCTCCTGTTACCATGACAGCTGTCGCGGGCACTGGGTGGGTCTTGGGGCCTCCTGCCTGTGCCTCACCACTGCCCCGGGGTGCTGGCCTGGCACGGGGAAGGGCTGAGGCTCATGCGTCTCTGTGACCCCAGGGGTTTGTGCTGGAGGCCGAGGGCCAGGCTGTCCGAGGTAAAGAGAGGACCGGCCTCTGACGCCGCAGAACCTGAGCCCTGAGAAGTTTATCGAAATCTGCCTTAGGGACTTGAGGAAAGGGAGCAGCCAAGGCACACGGGAGCGACGTCCCTGTCAGAGCCCGGCTCCAGGCCGCGGTCGGGACCGCGAGCCCCACGTCCCGGCGGGGTGTGACTGCGCACGTGCAGGGACGCGGGGTCTGCCACCCAACCCGGCAGGGAGGCTCTGCACAGAGCCGGCTTCATTCCCTCTGGCCGGGCGAGCGGTGGTGCCCTGGCTTGGTGGGGGCTCTGGCCAGCACTGGCCTTAAATAACGCTTTGTGTCGCGTCTCCTGCGCTCTGCCGCAGGCCGGGTCCCCAGCTGCCCAGCCTCGCCGACGCGGCCGCCGTCGTAAATGACTCTGAGGTTGATTTCAGACTTTTTTTTTTTTTTTAAAGCAACGAAACGGTGTGAGAGAGAAGAACGCCTGTGGTTCGGGACCCCCCGGAGGTGACAGTATCGCTCACGTTTGCCTAGTGTCGGCCTTTCCACGACCGCTTCTCATCCCCATTTTACAGATGGGAAAACAAGTCCGACGCTGACAGCCAATACACGTCGACAAAGCAACACCGATAACGACACCGCGAGCGTGTACTGCGAGCGGGGAGTGACAGGCGGGGGCCTCAGGGCGGCCGAGCGGGGAGCAGGGCCTGGATCCCTGAGGCCACCGGGGCCGAGAATGTACAGAACGTCTCCGAAGGCCGGGAATGAGTGCGGGGCAGCTCCTTAGACCAGGGCCCTTGGCCTCCATCTTCAGAACTGATGCGGGGTTTCTGGTGGGAAGCGCCCCTTAGGGTGGGTGCTGGGTGACGCCAGCTGGGGGTCCCTCACTGGCCCCGCAGAGGCACCTCAGTCTGCTCCCGGGAGTGGCAGAGCTGCCTGGGACCTGGGCTGGGGGAGCCTCGCTCGGGGTTTCGTTTGAGAAAAGCCGGGGCTGGACCGGACAAAGAAGGACCCGGCTCTGGAGGACTCTGGGGCCGGCTGCGAGCGCGCCAGTGGGGGCGCAGACGGGGAGGAGAGCTGGCAGCCCCACAGGGGTCAGGCAGGGCCTGCCCGGGCCCTGGGGAGGTGCTGGCCCTCTCTGATGCCGCCGCTGTCAGACGAGGAACGACACTCTCTCCCCAGCTGTCCCTCTGCAGGGTCTGCAGCAGAAGTGGGCTGTGGCGTCTGCGTGGGGAATGCTGGCTGCCACTTAGCCTTAGCCTTTCTGGTCCCGTAGGTGCTCGCACACCAGAAGGCCACTGGTGGTGGCTCAGGTCCTTGGGCCTCTAAGGCTGGTTGTGACTCGGTGGTCCCGGAGGGCGTGGCTTCAATACCCTGCCCCCAGACGGGAAGGGAGAAGCAGACACCTGTGCACCCACCTTCCTTGTTACCTCACCTTTTTTAAAACAGGCACCGCCAAGAAGCAGGTGACGACGGCCGGGGTGTCCAGAGCCCGCTGGGGCGTGTTCAAGGGGCACATGCCCTTGAGGCTGTAGATGTAGATCTTCTGGTCCTGTGGAGGCAGAGGGGCCACTGAGACCTGAGGGCCATGTGGGACCTGCCCTGGGACGAGCCGACGTTTCCTGCAGGGGCCTGTGAGCTCCCGGAGTCCCCCCTGCACTTCGGAAAGGAACGTGGATGAAAGCTTTCCGGCGGGTTGTTTTCAAATCTCTGTTCTTTGTGAAAACTTTGAAAGACTCGTCTAAACTTTAGACTTGTCTAAAGAAGGAAAACAAGGCTGCTTATAATCCATCACGCCGAGAAGCCCTCCTGTGGGGTTTGGGGCACAGAGTCTCGGTCTCTGTGGGTACCTGCATGTGTCCCTGTTCCCAGCGAAAGGGGGCGCGCGCCACTAGGCTGGGGTCACACTTTCCGCTTCCTGGGATAACACCTGCCACCGGCAGAGGCCCCATCCACCTCGTCCCTGAGGGGACGGGGTCGGAGCATCCTCCAGCGTCTA
>NW_006443292.1:4880892-4891758 GCF_000325575.1 Pteropus alecto | reverse complement strand
CATTCTTTAGACACGGCAGTGTGTGTGTGTGTGTGCATCTGTGCATGTGCACGTGTGTATGCATGCATGTCTGTGCATGTGAACCTGTGTGTGCACATGTGAACCTGCATGTGCACGTGAGCGCACACACGTGCATGTCTGTGCGCGCATGCACGAGTGTGCATGTCTGCATGTGTGCACGTGTGTGCCTGCACGTGTGTCTGTGCATGTATGTGTAGGTGCACGTGCACATGTGTGTGCGTGCCCATCCTTGTGTACATGTGTGTGCGCATGTGCGTGTGTGTGCATGTGCACTTGTGCTTCTGTGCATGTGCACATGTGTGTGCATGCACATGTGTGTTGTGTACATGCGTGTGCACATGACCCTGCATGTGCACGTGAGCACACACGCACGTGCATGTCTGTGCACGCATGCACGAGTGTGCCCCGCATGTGTACATGTGTGTGCGTCTGCATGCACGTGTGTCTGTGCATGTGTACCTGTGCGTGCATCTGCATGCACGCGTCTGTGCATGTGTATGTGTGCATGCATGTGCCTGCATGTGTACACGTGTGCACATGCACGTGTGTGGCTGTGCATGCGCGTGCATGTGCATCCATCCATGCACCCACGTGTGCGCATGTCTATGCGCGCACGTGTGTGCGTGCACGTGCGTCTGTGCATGCGTCTGTGCACACGTGCACGTGCACATGTGTGTGCGTGCCCGTCCATGTGTGCATACGTGCATGTGTGCGCATGTGTGCATGTGCGTGTGTATGCGCGCTTGTGCTTGTGTGCGCGTGCACATGTGTGTGCATGCACGTTTGTGCGTGTTGTGTACATGTGTGTATGTGTTTTGCTTATTCCTTAGAACAAATTCTTAAAACTGAAATTACTGAGACTTATACAGGGTGAAGAAATTTCTGACGCACGTTTTAACCATATTTCCCGACTGCCATGTGGAAAGGTCGCGCCAGTTTATAACCCCCCTCCCCACCCCCACTAGCGGCAAGGCGTTTGCCTTCGGGCATTCCCGTCGGGCCTTCTCAGAGGCAGCCTGGGCCTCCTGCTGCCTGCCTTTATGTGAAGGCCGAAGGCCTCAGAGCTGATGGGTTTACTGTGTACACCTGGCAGCATTATAAGTAACCCAGTCACTTCGCCAACCTACTGGGGGTCCCCTCTGCTGGGACCCTGAACCTGACACTCGGTACCTGAGCCCCAGTCACCAGCCAGGGACAGGTAGGTTGAGCTGCCCATGGTGAGACGCCGCTGCAGAGTCGCAGGGCTGCTGGCAGCGCTCTGGGCCGCACGGGTGTGGGCTGGGGTCACTGGGAATCCAGATGTTTCTAGGTTTCCTGCATTTTGGGGGGCTGAGCCTGGCCCCCAGGGGCTGTCACCCGGTGCTGCCTGCCTCGGGGAGAGGCCTGCGTGCTGGGCGCTCACCTCGGTGGCCGTCCACAGACAGCTGTGGACCTTGAGCTGGCAGCTCAGCTTCATGCCCGCGCAGCTCATCCTCTGCACCTCCAGGAGGCCCTTCTCCGTGTTCGCCACCGTGTAGTTTCTGCCGGGGCGACAGGCGTGCGGTCGGCTGCGGTGGCCGGGGACCGCCTCCCCCACCCTGGCCGGCCTGCAGCGGCCTCGGAGGCGGACATCAGCTCTGGGCTTTGTCCACCGTCCCGGGCCCAGGGTTGAATTTTGTCACGCTCAGCGGGGCTCGAGGACCGACTGCTCCAGGCCTGTCGTGCTTGACCGTCCGGGCGGAGAAAGGCGGCCCCCAGGGAAGAAGCTCTGCTCCAGGCCCTGTCCTCCGGCCCCAGCCCCTCCACCCCCGTGGAGCAGAAGGTAGCTCCCAGCCTACAGCGCAGCCCTCCCTCGCCCCCGACGCCCCAGCGGACGCCACCTCCCGCGGTCCCCTCAGCCACCAGGTGTGTGTGTGAGCACCCCGCCGGCTCTCAGCCCACCGCCCACCAAATGCCTCTCCCTGAGTCACCCCTCGCTGCCCCCTAATCATGTGGCCGCCCCCACCTCCGACACCAGCAGGGCCGGGAGGCCTCAGGACGTTACCTGGACCCCTCTTTCCCGTCCCAGAAGACCACCGTGTAGTCTTGGCCTTGGGGCGAGAAGAAGGCCGTCTGCTTCCCACAGGGCAGCAGGTACATGAAGGTCGCGAAGGTCGGGTCTTGCATCTGGCTCACCACCGACAGGGCCAGCGGTCTCTGAGGGAGAGAGGCCGCCAGGGTCACGTACATCCAGACGGATGCCTGTTCTGCCCACGGAGCCAAGGATCTGGGACCGGGGCGGAAAGACTGGGACCTGCTCATTGGAGACCCCCCCGAACAAACCAGGACCGGAAACAGGCCCTTCCTGGCCACCGGGTCTTAGTACCCTCGGCGCCTGGAGCTCGGGGAGACCACTGGCCCCTTCCAGAAACAACTAGCTTTAAAATGATAATGTGGCCTATGGCCATCCCACCCTGAACAAGCCCGACCCCAGTTGTTCTCAGAAGCTAAGCAGGGTCGGGCCTGGTTAGTACTTGGATGGGAGACCACCTAGGAAGACCAGGTGCTGTAGGTGTAAAAAATAAAAAAAATAAGGGATTGTAAACTGACAGGGTCCTTGCAATCTGTGAGGTCAACCAAGGGTTGCCTCGCCTAAAAAAACAAAAATTAAAAATAAATAGATAAATAAAATGATAACGTGATGATCGCCTCCCATGAGCAAACTTCCCAGCCATTTCTCTGCAAAGAGACACTGACGTCCTCTCTGCCCCTGTACAGGGATGGCAGAAAGGGCTGGTGCTCTGTACATGACGACCCAGCACCGAGGCTGGGAGGAAAAAACAGGTCGTTTTCACGAGGGTGATACACACGCCAAAGAAAATGATGCGGATGGATCAGGAGCCGGGGGCGTCTCTTTCTAGAAGAGGCGGGCAGAGAAGCTCGCCCTGGGCCTTCGAGACCCTCCGTGCGGGCGGGCGGGCGGCCGTACGTGCTCGAGACCCTCCGCGCCGGAGCTGCCCTCCCTCCCAAGGTACCTTCTCGGGCTGCGTGTCCCAGCACTCCACCATGAGCGCCTGCAGCCGATGGAACTGCACCTCCTCCGGCGGGCCCAGCGCCGGGCGGACGCCCTTGGACAGCTTCTTGGCGATCTGAAGCTGGTGGTGGCCCAGCGCCGGCCGCTGTCCGGACAGCAGCTCGTAGAGCACCATCCCGTAGGAGAACATGTCCACCTGGGCAGACACGCGAGCCCAGTCAGGTCCCCTGCCTGGGCTCGGCAGCTTTCGCAAGCTGGAGGGAGCGGGGAGACACCACCGGAGAAGGAAGACGTGGGTCCCGTGCGAAGGGGGACACTCGCCACCCCTCCGTCTCGCTCCACCTGTCCAAACACCTGACCAAGCATCGTTCTGTCCCTTTATTCGTCCATCTTCTGTGTCCTTCCTTCCTTCTCTCTGACCACCCGCATACTCGCCCAATCTTTTGCACATTCGTCTTCCCCGCCTTCTGTCTATCCATCCATCCGGTGCACACACACTCAGACTAGCTCACCGTCAGGCACTGGGTAAGGGCTCCGAGGGCGCCATGGGCCTCGCCCTGGACCATGAAGACAAGGCAGGACAACACAGACCCTGAGCTCAGCGTGCTCGCCGCTAGATGAACAGTGTATGCAGACCCTAAACGGGGGGGCACGTCCCCTAGATCACACCAGGCTGACTCCTCTCATTTTAATGTCAGAAGAAGGCCTAGCGAGGAGTTATGCGGGCTTCCAGAAGGGGCAAGAAATAACTTCTCGGCAGGATAAGAGCTGAGGTAGACCTGAGAATTTTCAGTATGAAGGTTCCTATTATAATCTCAGTTTTGAGGCGCTCGGCCTGCGTCCCCTGCTACTAAGAAGCTCTTGTTTTTGGCACACGGATTTGCCAATTATTATTATTATTATTTTTATCTCGTTAATGGCCACAGGTGCCAGGTCACCTCTCACGCGCTTAGGGCATCCTTAAAGCAATCAGGCCGTGAGCCATCTGCTCGGAGCGGGGAACACGGCGCTGGGCAGCTGCAGGCAAGGGGCCGGGTACCTTCTCATCGTACACGATGCGGGGCCGGATCTCTGGGGCCTGGTAGCCAGGCGTGCCCTCCACGCCCAGGGCGCCCTCGTGAAATGACTGCCTCGAGATCCCGTAGTCCGACAGCTTGATGTTGACGTGCTCCTTGGGGTCGAGGGACCAGACCAGAATGTTATCTGACTTCAGGTCGCAGAAGATAATGCTTTTCTTGTGCAGGTAGGCCAGGCCGGAGGCGATCTGGTAGGCGATCTTCTGGGTGAGCATGTGCCCCAGCGGCATAAAGGAAGAATCTTTGCAAAGAAGAAAAACAAAAATGTAGCGAACTGTCAGCTGGGCGACCGTCCTCTCTGCCTACCTTCTGTCCGCCCAGCACTTTCTGTCCTACTGACGCGTTCTCGACAGTCTCCCCGCGGGACACCGGAGATGGAGCGTGACCTCCTTCAGTCAAGTATCATTTAGGACAGACACGCCCGTTGCTGCAGGTTCATTCATGGCATCTCGGGCCCGGAAGTGCTGTTTGTACTAAAAGAGCAAGGATTCGACAGTCCTCGTGTACCTGTAGGGCCCCCTGCCCCCGGTCGCTGGACTGTCGGGGGCGAGTTGCGGGTATAAGACGCTCATTAAAAAAACGACTTTGACACTGAGGGAGAAATAATTGATTTTCATGGCATTTTTTTCTTCCTGAGTCAGGAGACAGCGACCTCCATCCTCTAGCAGTTCTTTGGAATTTAGTTACCTATTTCTCACGGTCAGTTATTTAAAAATCTTGTTAAAAAATAAGATAAGGTAAAAGTGGCCCCTGGATCACGGCCGAGAACCAGGACCTGGCACCTGGTGCTGACTTTACAGTGTGAGCACCTCTGGCCTCGATGGCACCGCCACACCGGTTTAGACCTGGTGCGGGGCCACGGAGGTCACTGGGCCAGGCAGGAGGCAGTCCCCAGGCCTACGCCGCCCGCCATGGGCTCTCGGCCTCCCTGGGGCTCCGTCGGGCCGGGCCTCGGGCCACGCCCTCGGGAATGTTCTCGGCCGGGCCGGTACCTTTGGCGTTTTCGGACAGCACGGTGTTGAGGCTGCCCAGCGGCGCGAGCTCCAGGGCGAAGCAGAGCGGGTGGATGCTGATGCCGATGAGGGACACGATGCAGGGGTGCTGCAGAGCGTGCAGCATGCTGGCCTCCTGCCGGAACTCCGAGAAGTTCTTCATGGCGTCGGTGGCCCGCAGGTGCCTCAGCATGGTGTCTGCAAGGGACAGCCCGGCGTCAGAGATTGGGGGACGGGGGTGGGGGTGGGCTGCCCCGCGGGCCCTACACCGCCCACCCAGGGACCCTGTCTGGGGCCGCGTGGTGCACGTCCCAGCCGCACAGAGCTGCCTCGTGTGGGACTCAAGGGGCTGGTGGGGCCAGGGTGCAACAGATCACGCGGCCCCATCCACGGAGGGCCGTGCATGTCCCCACCCTCGTCACCCAGCTGTCTCTCGTGCAGCCCTCACCCCGCCTCACTGCTGGCCGCCTGAGGGTCACAGTTGTATCTTATTCCAAGTCTGCATCCCTTGGCGGGCCGTAAGCAGGCCCCTGACTGGTCACCCACAGGATGCTGAGGGTTTTGTCACCGCTGCCCACTTTGTCCCCTACCCAGTGGCCAGGACACTAAAGGCAGAACAGACCACCACCTTCTAGTCCAGAGATAAAACTGTGGGGCGGCCACAGGCCTATGACATGCCGTCTCAGGCCAGAGGAGAAAGGGCTCTGGGCAGCGGTGGGTGACGTCACCCCTTTGCTGTGACCTCCCGGTGCTCTCGAAACTCGTCCCTGCGGGAGGCGCCTGCCTGTGTCCCCAGGCCCTGCTTGTCCTCCTGTGCCCCGATCTGTCCCTCCCCTGTGGTCAGATTTTAAAATCGGGGATTCAAACGGCAGGAAAAACAAATCTTGGCAGTGAAAAAGCATCACTCGTGCCGGGACTAATTTGTTTTCTCAGCGTACAAGTTTCGTTTTTCACATCGGGCCTTGAACCCATGACGAATTTGCTCGTGACCACGGAGCCCGACCCACGTCTCCACCCCGATGTCGCGGAGAGTCAGCCTTTTCCCTCCACGCGTGATGCCCCCTGCGAGGCGCCAGCTTCCCGCACACGCGCGCGCGGTCTCTGCTCTGTGGGTGGCCTGTCCTCGCCTTGTCCTCGCCCGAGAAAGCTGCCCTCGCGCCCGGGACTGACGAGTCACCCCGTGAGCTGGGCGGGCCGCCCAACTCCGTCTCGCGCGATCGGATTTTCTTGGCTGTTCATGGGTTGTTGTCGCTCCACGTGCATTTTAGAATCAGACGTCACATGCGCGCACACACACGCGCACACACGCGCACACGCACCCACTGGGCCGATGGCGAGCGTGGGAATGGGCTGAATTCTGGTGTTCGGCTCCCGTCTATAGACATTTGATGAAGCTTTTATTGGCTCTGACGTTTGTCAGCCGAGTCTCTTAGATGTCTGTGCTCGTCACGTGATTACAGTTTTGTCTCTTCCTTTCTGATCTGCTTTCTTCATGCTGTTCTATGAGTTTAGTTTTCCTACCAAGAGTGTAAATCGCCACTGTGATCCTAAAGGTGACCGCGGTGAGCCAGGGGCAGCGACAAATGTGGTGTGCAGCCGGCTGGGAACAAGGAGGCCTCCGAGCGCCCGCTCTGGCTGACCATTAAGCGGCGAGGGGCTCCACGTGACGTGTGCCTGAGTGTGCCAAGGCGAGGGGGTGCTCCTTCCTCGGTGGGGATGGGGGGCGGCGAGAAGCCACCCATGCCAGCTTCCCAATCGATACATCCACAGTGCCACCTTCCTTCCTTTAGGGGAGACGGCCGACAGGGTCCCACGGGCTGAGAGGGTCTGCCGAGGTCTGATCACGTGCCCACCACGTGCCAGGCCCGTGCTGGACACGGAGCAGGTGGAAATGATACGGGTGACCCATGCTCTTGGGGTTCATGTCTGGGCAGGAGAGTGATCCCCAAAAGCGAACTGCAAGCCTCCTTCCACCTGGCCTGTCCCGGGCCTGTCCCGTATCCCGCCAGGTACAAAACGGCTGTCCCCAGGCCCCACGATGGCGTCGCCCGCTCCCTCCCCCCCGCCTGTGCCTGTGGCCTTGGGGCTCTGTGAGGTGGCATGAGGTTTGGACCGAGCACCTGTCTGGAAGGAAGTGATCCAGGGCCTGGTTACCTGCCGGGGCGTTAGCGAAGTTCTTAAACTTCTTGATCTGGAATCGCTTCACGGCCACGGGCTGGCCCTGGTACCGGGCCCGGTAGATGACGGTGCCGCTCCCGCCCTGGCCCAGGATGCTGCTCTGGTCCTCACTGTGCTCCAGCTTACTGTTTTCCAGGAAGAGCCTGCCGAAAACACAGCGCACGTGGGGTGGGAACAGACCCCCTGGGGGGCGGGTCCCGGGCTGGGCGGACGCAGGGGCTGCTCGGTCACTTGTTCCCCCTGTGGAGAGTCAGGGATCGAAGCCGTCTGTGGGGTCAGACAGGTCTGGGCAGGCCGTGCAGCCTTGCCAACCTGTGGTCTCACACGGGGGTGGCCCTGTGGGCGGAGATGGTGACTGGCACACGGGAGCCTCTGAAAGGCGCGGATACGGAAAAAAGCTTCCTTTGGACGTTTTCCTCCCAAAGCCCGTGCGTTGAAAGCTGGGACCCATCAGACAAGCTGGCCGTAGGTACTGCTCGGTTAGCTGTTTCCCCGTTTCTTTTTATTAAGGGAAGAATTATAGAAACGACCACACGGAGCTTGGGATTGGCGTGACCAATGTCTTCGCAATCAAGGACTAGGATGTCATCTGAGGGCAGGGGGTGTAGACCTCGTCGCTGGTCTGTGTGTTCTAACTCTAGATAAACCTAGAGACACTTCTGCTGGGCTTCTGGAAAGACTGCAAGCTGCTCCTGGAATGGAGGGCCCGGCGGACCCAAAGCTTTCCCTGTCTGCGCCCTCCCTGGTCTGCCGAGGTCCACCTGGGTCCCTCATCAACTACCTCTGCCAGGTGCCCCCACTGGAGCCCTCCTGGCCCCACAGACCCCCCTTTCTCCAAGATGCAACCGTGCAATGTGTGTGACGGTTACGGGGCCACAGCCAGAGTTCCCAGAGCCTCTGCTGGATTTCAAGTCCCGTTCAGGTCGCTGGGCTTTTTGGCCAAGTAACTCAGTCTACAAGCCACGCCGCAGCTGCGATTGGAACCAAGCCAGCAGGGACCAGCGGCCTGGCTGCCCAGACTCCACGCAGCATCTCGCTGCCCAGACTCAGGGAAATCAGGTTCAGAAAATAAGTGGAAATTCGAAAACTTTGGGGCCGCCTAACTAATCAGGCACCTTCCCCAAAAGAATCGGATTCACACATATGCGAAACTCTGCATGGGGCCTCTGAGAAGCGACAGCCACACGTTTAAGATCGAGGATTAGAGGAAAGAGTAATGGGGTCACTGAAAAGAACTTTGGGGAAGTTATCCAACGTAGGGATCGGTTCTTAACGTGATAGACGCATCCAGAAGCATGCTTTGGAGCCCCGATGCTACAGCATCACAGAGCACTCCACATCTACTTTCTTGGGATGGGGGAGCAATTTAGAAAAAATGAGAATACCAATATTCTTCCTCCGCCCCCCCAAAGTTTAATTTTCTTGATCAAAACTAGATACAGCCATCCTCTGAAGAAGCAAATTACGAGACTTCGCAACTCCAGAAAGGTTGGCAGCCACCAACGTCAACGTCTCCGGGGAGCCCACACCGCAGCTTCCGGTTTCCATGACTACAGAGGACTCCACATTCTACCGAGCACCTGGATTCCGTGCCGGTTTCCTGTTGGACGGGACCCCTAACGTGTTCCATTTCCTGCAGCCCGTCTCCCCGGCTGTCATCTTAGATCGGCGGAGGGAGACTCCGCAGATTTCGGGGTTCCAAACGCTCAGCCGCAGGGCAGCAGTTAGGGGTCGGCATTTGCCGAGAGATGAAAATGAGCCTGCAGGCTGGGGAGCACCCCCTTCCGCCTTGAGACGGCAGTGAAGCGGGGCTCAGAGGGGAGGCCCAGCCCGGTTCCCCTCGGCAGCCTGGGATGGGGCCCTGAGAGTCGCCCGGGGCTGGCTGGGAGGCTGGGCGGCTGCATACCTGGCTGGGAAGTCGGTCATGAACAGCTCGGGGACCAGCTCCTGGAGAGGCACGGGGAGGTCGGGGTGCCTGGGGCAGGAGATGAAGTCGCACTCGATGGCCGTCAGCACGCAGTCTTCCATGTCGAAGTACTGCACGCCCTCCGCCCTGTCGCCGGCGTCGGCGTGCTGGGCCCAGGAGGCCTCGCAGACCGGGCAGGGCACGTACTGCTCCATGAGTGGGGTCCCGTCGCTCTCCGTGGCCGTCAAGGCTAAACGGGGACGGAGCAGGGGACAGCTCACGCACAGGCGGCTGCAGCTGGGCCCCGGAGCAGCACCCGGCAACGCCAGGCTGGGTGGGCCTCTCCTCTCCTAGGAGGGGCCTGTCTGCCGTCCCCTGGCCCCCAAAGAGTGGCTGGCCCGTGACTGCCACACACGCTGTGGGCTGGGGCTGAGCCGTGCCAGGCGCCAATGACCAAAGCACGACCAGTACGGAGCCACCGTTAGAATCAGGGAGGCCAGGCTCGCGATGGCTACGGCGCTCTCGGGAAGAGCGATGCACGGCGGGGAATGAGGACGCAGCGTAAGGCACATCCCAGTCGTTTGGCGTCGGTTCCCCCGAAGAGGGGGTGCAAAGGAATGCCCCGGAAGGCGCCCCGGAGGCGCTCTTGGGGCGAGCCGGCGGCCTGCTTCGTGCAGGGACTCCTAGAACCTTCTGGGTGCGTCTGCCACCCGAGGCTGGCGGTGCCGTCCCTGGGAAGCCCTGCCTCAGGCCCTCAGCCCGGTCCCTCCTGTGACACGAGATCCACCCCCGCGTCAAATCGCCAGCGGCGCCCACTGTGGGGGGCCCCTGGTTAGTGGGGAGGGTACAGGAGGGTTCACGTGGGCCTAGAGGCCCCCCCTCGGTGGCCAGGCACGACTGTCACAACTCACACACCAGACAGTCTTCTCTTAGGCGCCCCTAAGCTTTTTTTTTTTTCCCTTGTAGGTCACCTTCTCATCCACACCCGAAGGGCACCAGGCTCCGGTGTCCGAACTGAGCATTTGGAGCGCCCCCTGCCACTGTTCCCTAAACGCTCCCTGTGGTGCTGTCCTGGGACACAGGGGTGGGAGGTGTGCCGGAGAGGAAGCTGGCTCGGGGGGCTAGGGGACTGGCCGGCTCGGGGTCCTAGGGGACTGGACAGCTCGGGGGGCTAGGGGACTGGCCGGCTCGGGGTCCTAGGGGACTGGCCGGCTCGGGGGGCTAGGGGACTGGCCGGCAGGCCAGTGGCGCTGCTCGGATTCCGGACCCGCTGTCCGCTTGCTCAGCCATCGGCCTTCAGAGGCCGAGGGCTCCCCGGGGAGAGGCCGCCCGCCTCTGCCCAGATGGCCTCCTCCCTGCAGGACACGCTGTGGGTTTGTCTCCATTCCAGTAGCAAAACAACAGCTTCACTTCAAAGAGTATTTTCTTTGGGTGGACAGTCGATGAGGAAACTGATCAAAGGGTCTGAAGTGCAAAGAGTATTTTGTGTGGGTGGACAGTCGATGAGGAAACTGATCAAAGGGTCTGAAGAGGGCCGTGTGGGTGGCTGGGCACCTCTGGGAGCTGGGGGCGGGGGCAGGCCGGGAAGGAGAAGGGGGCCCTTGGCAGGTGCGGCCCCCGCCCCTCCATCCGTCGGCCCCCCCAGGTTCCAGCAGTGCTGGCCTCACTGTGTAAATGAGGCTGTGTGAGGTCCACACCGAG
>NW_006443292.1:4879045-4880846 GCF_000325575.1 Pteropus alecto | reverse complement strand
ACACACTGCGGGGAGTCGGGGGCCAAGCACGCACACGCCCTGCAGGGTCTGGGCGCACGTCTCCCCACAGTGTCCACTCGAGCCCACGGCTGGGTTCCCCAGGGGTCACAACTCCCCCAGAGCGCCATAAGGGTCTCTCTGGTTTCTATTACCCGCATCTGAAGCCCCACCTGAGCTTGTAAGAAACTACAGGTGACCCTCGAACCATGCGGGCTGAGGGGTGCTGAGCCCGTGCAGCCGGAAGCCCACTTCTAACTTTCGCGTCACTGAAACCGTAGCGACGGGCGCCCCCGGGCACGCGAGCCCTCATGCAGATGGCACAGGGCGGGTCCCACGCGGGGACCCCGACACCGTTTCCCGCCCGTGTGCAGCGGAGCCCCACTGTCTGAGCCCGGGCTGCCCGAGGCTCCGCCGTGTGACCCCGAGCGCAGACGCGGCTGAGGACCCGTCTCTTACCAGGAAACCACTGGTCGATCAGGGAGTTGACGTGGTCCGTGATGAAAGCCATCGCCGAGAAGTCCCTCACCTCCGACTGGCAGATGATTTTTATGCCTCCGCTTTTTTTCTTCTTCCAGTTCACGTCCGAGGATTCCACGCTGCAGCCCAGGGGGGAAAAGGTGACCGTGGGGATCGGCCTCCGGGGCCCGGGGACGCCGAGGCGCTGACCCCCAGGGGACCCAGGTCCCCGCGCCGGGGGCCGTCGGGGGCCGCTGCCTTTGTGTGCTGGGCACGTTGCCCCGCCTCGTGCCCCCACCGCCCCCCACAGGGTGAAGTGGCCACAACGAGGACTCGGGGTGCACGGGCTGGGCTCTGGCCCTCGGGTGTGACCGGGGAGGCCCTTCCACTCTGAACCACGGGCTCTCATCTGCCGAGGGACAACTGTGAGCTTGACGTGGGCTCCTCGACGTGGAGCACCGGCCGCCAAGAGCAGCCCACGTCGGGCCTCAAGGACAGCGACCTTCCCCGAGCCCCGTCTCATGGAGCTGAAGAATGTTTTGAAAGATTCACTGTAAATAGGAAATCATCTTGTGTGTTTATTAAACCAGATTAAAAATCACTTATGAAACCGTTTGAGCTGACGTGATGTCTGTCTCTCTTAAAAAAACAAAAAAAGCAGGGAAGAGAGCTAAGGTGGGTGTCTTATGTCACACTTGGGACCAGGGGCGTCATCTGGGCATCGAGTCTCAGGACGAAGGGGTAGGGCCGGATGACTGCAGGTCCCAGCTAAGTGACCACGGGGGTGCCAGAGCTGGGGGTCCTCAGGGACGTAGGGACATTCGCAGGGGTCGGTGTCTCCTATTTCTAGTGCGCTGCCATGAAGAGCTGCTCTTGGGAGGAGGCCCCTGGACACCACGTGGACGGACGGTGTCCGGGGAGGCGCCACGGTGACCGCGCCGGGCGTCCCTACCTGAGGTAGCCGCCGTCGAAGGTGACCAGGAGACCCTCCTGCCAGTAGATGGTCTGGTTCCGCCGCACGCGGAACGTGCTGCAGCGGTTCCTCTGGTTCCCCGCGAAGCTGTAAATGGCGACTTTCCTGTGCCTGCTCCTCGTGTTCTTCCTGGTTTCGAAGAGCTGCAAGATGAGGAGAGACTCGGATTAAAAATTCTGGGCAAAAAAAAGATTCTGGGGAAAAAAAAAATTCTGGGGAAAAAAAAAATTCTGGGGGAAAAATAATTCTGGGGAAAAAAAAATCTGGGGAAAAAAAATTCTGGGGGAAAAAAATTGGGGAACAAAAAAAAAAATTCTGGGGAAAAAAAAATTCTGAGTTCTTCGCTGGCGCTAGGCAGGGCTCTCCGGAGGA
>NW_006443292.1:4874998-4879019 GCF_000325575.1 Pteropus alecto | reverse complement strand
AATTCTGGGGAAAAAAATTCTGGGGAAAAAAAAATTCTGGGGAAAAAAAAAATTCTGGGTTCCTCGCTGGCGCTAGGCAGGGCTCTGCGGAGGCTGGCCCGGCCCGCCTCGCCTGTGACAGAGGACCCCCATCTCGGCCACCCCGCCTCCCGCCTTGCTCACACCGCCGCCAAATTGAATCCTGCGTGATCCGAAAGCATCGCCAGGAACGCATTCCCCACAAAGGATTGAAAATAGGATTTTTTTTTTCACTCCCAAATCTTTTCCTTCCTGACTTTATGAGCAGGAAGTGAGATGAGGAAAATACAGAAAAACAGAATAACGAGACAATAAAACATGACGCCACCAAGCAGAGCAATCATGAAGATTTCGGTACATTTCAGTGGGGAAATATCAGAATTCTTTTAAGACGTACGGACTCTGGACGAATACGTGTTAGAAATATGGGCGTGACATGAACGGGTCCACAATGTCTGATCTCAAAGTGGACTAGAAAAATATCTTGGTGGAAAAATAAAATATCAAGGAAAGAGAAAAAAATAGATTCTGGTATATTTTATATTCCAGGAGTTTTTCTATCCACATCCATGCTTACGAGACAACGGAGGGCATATTTCCTACTTTAGTATTTCTAATTTTCTAAATTTCTAAATTTGTATTTCCAATTTGGTACACTTTTAAAAACTTCACTTTTCTAGCGCCACTCCAAACTCATCCGAAATTCATTTTTTTTAAAGCTCCGTATTTCTTTAAGCACAGCTAATTCCCGAATTGTTCTCTTCTTCGGACGTTTAAGTTGGCTCCGATCTTTCGCGTCCTCAAACAAGCCAGAGGAACACAGAAAAGCTACGATTTCAAACGATTTCCCCAGTTCAGATTTTTAGCGGTAGGATTATCTGGAACGTTCCGTCTTGAGAAACCGCTTTCAATACGATTAAACCGCATACACACTGCCCACCGTGTGCGAATGGTCCAGGATCCTGGGTCTGGCTGTGGCCACGTGACAGCTGAGTGGTGACTGCCCAGCACTGCCAGAGCGGGCACGCCTCTGATGACTCGGGGTGCTGGAGTCGTCTGGCCCCTCATGTGGGAGCAGAGCTCTGGCTCCTACACCCCCTGCCCCCCGCAGCGGTGCAAACCAGTCTCCCTGCTCCCCGCTAACGTGGCCCGAGACGGTTACAATTTTCAGGCTATCGCTTTATATTTTAACATTTTGGTAAAATGAGATCGAAAGAATGTCTTTGGTTAGCCAAGGAATTGTAATTCCACACGGGCCTTTTGATTAGACTGTGGCAAAAGTCAACTCGTCTTGAATTTGATGTCCATTACTCAACAGCCCGGGTTTAGGCCAGGGGTTCTCGTGCTGGAGAATGAACCAGAATCCCCTGGGGGGGCGGGCGTGGTGCTCATGAGAAACAGCGCTGGGCTCCATGCTGGAGTTTCTGGGGCGGTGGGTCTGGAGCAGGCCTGAGAACTTGCATTTCTGACAAGCTCCCGGTTGAAGCTGACCCTGCTGGCCCAGGAACCCCACTTTGAGAACCGCCACTGTGGACGAATGTGACTTCCCTGTTACTGTCCTGCGTGATGTTCACGGTGAGGGACAACTGGGCCTCCTGTCAAGGGCCCCGGGCGAACCCACCCGCAGGCAACAGTGCCTGGGCTTAGCTCGTTGCTTCCAGACCAAGTTTAAGTTCTAGGTCAGTGGTTCTCCGGCTTGACCGGGCAGTGGGATCAACTGGGAGGTTTAAAAAACACTGACGTCTGGGTGTCGTACCCCAAGATTCTGATTTAAGCAACCTGGGGCCTGGTCCACACCTGTTAGGAGCTGTCCCCAGGGAGTCTCGGGCACAGCCTGAGTGACAAGCCTGTGGTTGGAAAGCCACAGTTCCCTAGGTGCAGACCGACCTGAGGCGTCACCTGGTGTGACGGTTACACATGCAAATTCTTGGGTCCTAGTCCAACCTCTGAGGTTCTGATCCCCAGCCCTCCAGGGGATTTCGATGTGGGTCAGGTGAGAACCACTGCTCTTAAAGAAAGAATTCAGTCTCAGCCAGCCAGGCGCTGAGCTGGGATCACAGACTGGTTCAAACGGATCCGCTGGCTTGGAGGAGAGAAGGCGGCCACGCTCAGCCTGCCCCCTGGCCCTCCGCCTGCGATTTTGCTGCAGAAAAAGGGTCTTTAGTTGGGCCCCTGCAGCAAAGGCACGGCCCACCCTCCAGGGGGCAGCTGCAGGCGCCGTGCCCCGCCCCCCAAAGCGGCAACCGCCTCTACCTGCAGGTCCATCTCCGCCAAACTGATCAGCATCCGCGCTATAAACCTTTGCCAGAAGCCGATGGGAACGAAGCTCATCTTAAACACCCTCTGAATGGTGTTGGCCGTGGGGT
Organism: Pteropus alecto; assembly: GCF_000325575.1. Classification (NCBI taxonomy): domain Eukaryota; kingdom Metazoa; phylum Chordata; class Mammalia; order Chiroptera; family Pteropodidae; genus Pteropus; species Pteropus alecto. The sequence continues at coordinate 4,876,635 of NW_006443292.1, read as the reverse complement.
GCCGCAGGCCGTGGGTGTCCAGGCCGGGTTTGGACGGAAGGAGGTGTGGCAGGAGGTAGCTGAAACACATCAGTGGGGACCGTGAGCCACGCGGCCCGGCTCTGCTGCCGGCCCCGACCCCGGCAGACAGCCCGGGTGCCTTCTTCCCCGGGCCTTGGGGTTTTATTTTTAGAAAGACAGAATAGTTTCTAGGGTGAGAATAAATGCTCCACACGTAAACAAAGACGGGCTTGAATGTATTTATCAAGGTCTCTAAGACAGAGGAGACACGCTAGGGCACGTGGCGTCGTCAACGCATCAGACAGCAAACTGCAGCTGATGCTCTGCAAACGGGGTCGCGACTGGGGATGCGCTTAAAATTAACTTGGCACAGTGACGGGGAAACAAACACAGCTGCGCAGTTCCAGGGACAATGCGCATACTGGGTCCGAGTGATGTTTTTGGCTTTTGAAGCTCTTTATTTTTCTTGGCCGGGCGAGACGGCACAGTCGCTTTTCAAGTTAGAACGAGGCTGTTTGTGCAAAAATAGGGATGTTTTATGGGAGCGCGCTGTGTCCGTGAGCTGATTGCGGCTGGTCGTTTGAAAACCCGCAGAATCTGGGGAGGTCCCTTCACGAGTGTCCCCGAAAGCCAGCATCTCCTGTGTGTCATGGAAGGCTCGGGGCGGCCTCAGGCAGAGCTCTGAGTTAGTCCTTTTCTTAACGAAGGCTTTGCCTTCAGCTCTCCTAATTCGCTTAAAATACGTCAGTTTAGGTCCGATAGAAAAGGTCTTTAAAACTTTCTGGAATAGACTCCAAAAAATATCGCAGGAGCAAAACTCAGTGACGGCCTGGTGGGCAGAGGGCAACGAACCAGCTGACTTTACTGTTTGAGCGGACACGCGACTGTGCATGACTGACTGGCTTTTACTGCATGTTAATCTCTCTTCACGTCTCTAACCTGCCGATGAAACAGTCAGACAACTGTCAGATCTCGGCAACGTTGTAGCTTTACCTTCTGCTTTTTCATGGACCCAAGTCAAGGGCACTCCTGGAATGAGGGATCGTGTGGATGTGGAATTCCCTGGTGGTGTCTCTGTTTAGGACTCACTCCTGGCACTCGGGCTGCAGCAGCGGGAAGGACTGATCCCCCCACCCACCCCCACGGATATAAGGCCAAGTGGGAATCTGAGTGGAGGTCAAGGCAAGGGTGGCCCCGGGCTGTCCGCACAGGGTCCAAACTATTCCTCCCAGGAGGCTCCAGTGGGCATGTCCCCAGAGCCCAGGGTTGGGGGACAAGCAGGTGGCATATTCTGCGGAACGTGCATGCAAAAGGTCTATGGGAGTGGATCCTGGCTCCTGGCCAACATCAGCCTCAGCCCCAGGACGCGGCCGAAATGAAAATCGGGGCGCGGGGGCCCTAAGTTCCGGGCTGGCTCAGGCTGGGATCCCTGGCCCCGCCGTGCACGCCCGCCCTCCCCGCACCGGGAAGCTGGGCTGTGTCATCGGCAGGCACGGCCTCGTCCCTTCAGCCCCAGCTCCGTGCTCCCGGGAGCATGGTGCCGCCCGGGTCGTGACGCACCTGTTGTTGGCCACGGGCAGGGCGATCTCGAACTTGGCCAAGAACTGGAAGTACTGCTCCTCCGTCTGCTGCGTGAA
>NW_006443292.1:4865095-4874121 GCF_000325575.1 Pteropus alecto | reverse complement strand
CCACCCCGGCCCTGTCACCGCCCACCCCAGACCTTCCACTGAGACCCTGCTCACTCAGGGACCAGAGCCTGGGGACGCAGAGACAGGGGGAGGGGCGGGGTCCCCACAGAGGGCAGCAGGCCCCCTCCCGGGCTCCGGCGGGATGAGCCAGGTACTCACCAGCCTCCCCGCCAGCCGCTGGCAGCCGATGGTGCTGCCCACATCCTTCATGCTGCACGTGACGTGGAAAATCAGCTGACGCAGCCCCTCCCGGCCTTCCAGGCTCTTGCAGGAAATCTCGCTGTGGGTGTGGAAAAGAGCCACGCTTGCCGGCCGCACCTCCCTCCCCGACCACGGCCGCAGCATCTGTTTCCCTGCGTCTCGTCTCAGACGCTGGCGAGCCGGGGGAACTCGTGAGACGCGGACGCAGAAATCCCCTGCGGCCCTACTCAGTGCAAAGCACAGTGCTGGGTCTGTCTTTGCAACGTGTCCATTCTACAGAGGAGGCCAGTGAGGCGCACAGGCACCGGGGGACCCCCAGGGACACAAGCCGGGAAGCAGCAGACTGAGGCGGGACCCAGGTGTCTGACCCTGAGCTGGCGCCCCTATCGGCACAGGCCGCAGGGGTCGCTGTCAAGGGCACAGGAAGCGTCCTGTGCTCTGAGCCAAGTGGCCACGTCCCCAGGCTGCCTCCTGCTCCAGCGTCCCTGGGACTCCGCCCAGAGGGAGGGAACCCAAGAGCCACCACGGCCACCGCGGCCACGGACGCTCGTTCCTGCCGAGAACGTTTTCTTAGCTCACTGTGGCTTCAGTGTGATCTGCAGGGTGGGCTCAGGGCATGACCTGTACGGCTGTCATGGGCGCTCGGGACGAGGGGCGGGTGAGGTGGCAGCTCGTGGGCGCTGGCCCACCTGGCCCATCCCAGCGGCACCCTCCCCCTCCCCCTGGGGGTCGAGCTGCTGCTCCCCGTCCAGGAAGGGGCCCCCAGAGCTGCGTCCTCAGGCCGACCCCGGGAAGACGGACACGGGAGGGACTGGCAGCCCCGGCCGCGTGCTGGGAAGCCCGGGGACACTCACTGTAAGTGTTTGGAAGTGATGTCGGGGAAGCCGGTGGCCCGGGGCCCGGAGGGCGCGCGGCACAGCGCCAGCACGTAGGCCCGAAGCGTCGCGATCCTCTCCACGCGGAACTTGGCTTCGATGAGGTCCAGGTGGGTGCCGACCACCAGCACCACGGCGTTCGGGGCCTTGGCCTGCGGCAGGGACCCCGCGGCTGGGAGCGGCTTCCCTCACCCGCACGAGGGCCCGGAAGCCGCCCCCTCCCCCCGCCAGGGGTCCCGGAGCCGGTCACCCAGAGCTGTGCCCCGCACTCCCGCGTCTGCGACCCTCCAGGGCCTGTGACGCACAGACCGAGGGGTGTGCGAGGCCCCCGCGACCCCTCCCGCGGGGCCCGGCCGTCTGAGCCCTTCGGACAGGGCACCAGCTCCCTGGGCCGGCCACGTCACCGCCACACTCACTCGAGAGTGGAGCCCTGTTCCCCTCTGGTCCCCAACGGGGAGAAGCCTTTACATTTAGGGCAGACATCTGGCCAAGGAGGATTTTAACTGCCCCGCTGTGAGCCACGGGTCGGGGGCCTCTGCGAACGCCCGTCAAACGCAAAGCGTTTCTCCCTCGCTGTTTCTTTGGTTCCCAGTCGAGGGGGACGCGTCATAGACGTGGCCCGACGTCTGTGACGCCTGAGGCGACGCCAGGCCCTCACCTCGATGCTGAGCAGCCAGAACTGCAGGTTGGCCACGGCCTCCTCGCCCAGCGCCAGGTTCCAGACGACCACGTACAGGGCTTTGTCGGTGAAGAAGCACTGGTTGACAGTGGCCATGCTGGCCGGGCCGCCGATGTCCCACACGTTGAATTCCACGGACTCGACCTACTTGAGCAACAAGGTGCACGTGTGAGCAATCGAGGCTTCAGTCAATCAAATCGAGAGAACCGGTCGCTTTGAATGCTGGACTTGGGGCCTGAAAAAGGCATGACAGGGGGAGAGACGTGCCCGTCTCGCTGTCTGTCTTAGGGACCAGTCATCCGAGGGAGGGGAGGGGCCCAGGGGTGCAGGGGCGGACTTCCAGAGGCTTCCATGCACTGCTAACGGGGCGGGGCCAGGCCCTGGACGCTGCGTCCACCTGCGCATCTGTGCGACATTGGAGGGCACTGTCCCTCCCTGTCTGGACCGCACACAGGAGACGTCTTGCCAGCGGTGACGTCAGGGCCCGCGCCGAGGCTAACCTCCATCGGAGCGAGGCCGAGGCCAAGGCCAAGGCCAAGGCCAAGGAGCCGGGCCTGAGAAATGCGTAGGTCGGAGGGCGCGGCCACCAAGGACGCGGGGAAGCCGCCCTGCCCTGACGTGGGAATTAAACAAAAGCTTAGCTGTCGGCTGCCGGGAAAGGCTGTGTACACGGCGGTGTCCCTGTCTCGCGATGGGGGACGGGTCTGGCAGCCGAGGCTGTGGTTTTCTGTAGCAAGGGACTCTTCCCACGATGCCGCGTTTTGGCCTCCGAGACCCTGTGCTGACCCGCTTTTGTGTAAAGATAAAAACGGGCAGCTGCTCTAAAGCGGGCGGAGGTCCGCTTCGGAGGGCCACACGGAGAGCTCCGGAAAAACGGGCAGCTGCTCTAAAGCGGGCGGAGGTCCACTTCGGAGGGCCACACGGAGAGCTCCGGGGCCCGGTATCCGGGCCCAGCATCAGAAACGTCGGGCGCTCGTCTTTCGACGAGAAAAAGTCGGGGGGTGGGGTGGGGCACTGAATGATGGCGGGAAGGAAGTAGGGGGTCGAAGCAGAGGGAAAACGGACATAGCAAGTCGCCCCTCAGGCCCCGGGCGACCGTTCGGTAAAGAGCAGCTGGAGGAAGGTGACGTTGCATAATCATTGCTTTGTGGGGAGGATTCTCCCGCCCACGCATGCAGCCTCTGGATTTCCACGGACAGCCTCCTTGCACCTGGACCCCTGCGTGCTACACGTAACCACAAATTCGGCCGCAGGTGAGGGGGGGCATTATCGGCGCGTGTCCGGTCTCTAAGCTGGGAGCCGTAGCTCACGGCTCGATTCAATCCCACTAGCATGCCGCGGGCTTTCTTTTCTCTGGTTCGAGGGCGAGACAATTTTCATTGTCGTCGTCTTACACTGAATGGAAAGCGGGGTGATGACAAGTGTGTTGAAGGGTTTGTTCTACAAACTAGACTTTTCGGAACCTGGAGTGAAAGCAGGCGTCGGGGAGGACAGGGCATTCAAACTCGGGGTGCGTTCTCAGCCTCCCCCCTAGGGGCGGGTGCTGCTGTATCTTAATGCCTAGTGTGGTAGTTTATTCCCAGCCCTGGGGTGGGCCGTACCCCAGACCATCTGAATTGCAACCTTAGGGGCCAGAAGAGGTGAGGCCTGGGCCCTGCTGTCTTTAAAAGTTCGTCAAAGAAATCCCACAGCCAGCCAGGGTTAAAAGCCACTGGCCCGGAGCCTCGAGGAGCTCTCACGGGGAACTACGAGGTCAGGTTAAGAAATTACCCACTGCCCTTGGCAGGAGCTGGTGTGGAACAGCACACAGGGTCCCCCACGAACGCCCTGGGGTTGCAGGTTCCAGGCTCTCTCTCTGCAGAGGACGGACAGGGGCCCTGGGAAGCTCCCTCCCGCCCACGGGGCCTCTGCGCGCTGACCATCCTTGACCTTGGCTTTCGAGCCGGCTGGCCTCTGGAGCTCCCACTTGGTGGTCTTGATGGTGGCGTCGCCGTGCACCAGCTGGGGCGCCCGCCCCGTCTGTAAGATCTCCAGGAGGCTGGACTTGCCCTGGCGCGGGGGCCCCACGACAATCATCTTCATCAGCTTGCATTTCTCCGCCCTCCGCAGCTGAGCTCGCAGGTAGGACAGCACCGCCCGGGGGCCTGGGCACGATCAGAGGGGGAGATGGGCGCTCACGACCCCCGCGGGACAAGGCCCTGGCTTGCGGGAGCCCGTCCCACATGTTCTAACGGGGCCAGTCGGGAGGATCAGTGGGTCTGAGGGAGGGAAGGAGAGACGCTCGTCACCCTCAAATGGACGAGCGCAAGTCGAGGGCGTCAAGTGGCAGCCGAGCTGCCTGTCCGGCCGCAGACAGCTTTATCGCACGGCCGGCCATAACACGACGGTCCCCAGCAACGACCACTTCATGCGGAATTTCACGGCGTCCTCCCAAACACGGGAGCTGGACGCGGGCTCCACGGGCCGCCCAGCCGCTTCCGCCCCAGGCCCCTCCCGGCGGGACTGGACTCGTCCCCCCAAGGGGGTGACGCCGAGGAAGGCCTACCTTCTTTTCTGATCTCGGCGGGCACGTTGCTGATGCTCAGGTCTTCAATGTCCAACTGCCAGAGGTTGCCCAGCTGCCCCAGCTCAGGCGGGAGCTCTCGGAGGCTAGGGTTGCTGAGAACACACACACACACACACACATGCACACACGCACACCACGGGAGAACACACACGCGCAGCTGTGGGCTTGCAGGGGCCACCGCAGCCTGCACCCCGAGCCTGTCATCTTGGGCTCTGATTTCAAGCTATCGGTTTACATACTAATCTCAGAGCCTTTCTCTCTGGAAAATCAGGAGCATGGATGGCATCTCCGTCTTAGGCAAATCCCCGTGGCCTAGAACTGGGTCCCCTCCCCCGACTTTTCTATCCCTTCTGTTAATTACACACCCCTAAAGGTTCTCACCGCCTCGTGTGCCAAGCAGCAGACAGAGCCCGAACTGCTTTCTGCTGCCGTCACGTTCTGCGCACCGTCTGAGGCCCCGGCTGGAGGCGCTCAGTGAACGGACGGAAGAATTTTAACTGCTCGTTATAACTGAGCGAAGTGGCACCGCAGACGTCGCTGCACCGTCCCCTCTGCCTTCCCCTCCCGCACCGGGCTCTGAAACTCTCACGGCTGCTTCTCGGGGCGTAGATGGCTCCTGTGTCTCCGGTTTCTGTGTCCCTGGCTGGTTTACAGAGGACATTGTGCCTCCCTGGGCCAAGGGGCCAGTGCGGCTGCCCCAGCTGACTTACTTTCCCAGGTAGAGCTCGGACAGGTTCTTCAGGAGGCAAACCGAGGAGGGCACTGCGTCCAGGTGGTTGTCGTTCAGACAGAGGACTTCTAAAGACTCGCTGAGGAAGGCCGGGAATTCCAGGACACACGCTGCAAAGAAACGGCGAAGCAGACGGCAGACTTGATTCTGGAGCACGGCAGCGTGGCTCCGCGACCCTGGATCCACGACCCTGGATCCACGACCCTGGATCTACGGCCCTGGATCCGCGACCCTGGATCTACGGCCCTGGCTCCACGACCCTGGATCCACGACCCTGGATCTACGACCCTGGATCCACGACCCTGGATCTACGACCCTGGATCCACGACCCTGGATCTACGACCCTGGATCCACGACCCTGGATCTACGACCCTGGATCCACGACCCTGGATCTACGACCCTGGATCCACGACCCTGGATCTACGACCCTGGATCCACGACCCTGGATCTACGACCCTGGATCCACGACCCTAGATCTACGGCCCTGGCTCCACGACCCTGGATCTACGGCCCTGGATCTACGACCCTGGATCTACGGCCCTGGCTCCACGACCCTGGATCTACGACCCTGGCTCCATGACCCTGGATCTACAGCCCTGGATCTACGGCCCTGGATCTACGACTCTGGCAGCCGCACGGTAAGACGCTCGTGCCGCCAGCCGGAGATTCTGATTCTGCGCATGGCAACGAAGGGAGAGCAAGCACGCTCGGTGGCACAGTTTGGTAGAGCAAACACAGGGGACAGCCTAGCGTGATGGGGTGACGCACGACCACCTCAAGCCCGGGTGCCACCGGACGGCTGAAAACACACGCACAGCGTCAAGGTATCTAGAAGGCTTGATTTGTGGACCTCAAAACGTGTTCAGACGTGTGAGCAAACACACGCGGAGTGTGTTCATGCGTGTCTGTGTGTGTGTGTGTACACACCGCAATGCACACACGTATGCTATATGGCGTTATCTGTATGTACACATACTATACATGTATGCATGTCACAAGCACATGCACACACACATGTTGCATGTTACAGGCACCTGCACACAACACACACATGCACGTGTTCCATGCTGTTGCAGGCATGTGTACATGCCACATGCACATACACGTATGTAAACGTTACACGTGTACGTTAGACACAGCATAATTGTTCCCAAAGACTATTCTGCGCATGGCAACGAAGGGAGAGCAAGCACGCTCGGTGGCACAGTTTGGAACAGCAAACGCAGGGGACAGCCTAGCGTGATGGGGTGACGCACGACCACCTCAAGCCCGGGTGCCACCGGACGGCTGAAAACACACGCGCAGCGTCAAGGTATCTAGAAGGCTTGATTTGTGGACCTCAAAACGTGTTCAGACGTGTGAGCAAACACACGCGGAGTGCGTTCATGCGTGTCTGTCTGTGTGTGTGTGTGTACACACCGCAACACACACACGTATGCTATATGGCGTTGTCTGCATGTACACATACTACACACGCATGCACGTCACAAGCACATGCACATGCACACGTCGCATGTTACAGGCACCTGCACACAGCACACACATGCACGTGTTCCATGCTGTTGCAGGCACGTGTACACGTCACATGCGCATACACGTATGTAAACGTTACATGTGTACGTTAGACACAGCATAATTGTTCCCAGAGACCCATGAAATTGCACAGCTGTCCCCAGGAAGGGACATTATTAGGAGGCTGAGTACTTTGGTGTTGCTCAAAAATGTTTACCGTGTACATGAATTACTCCTTCGATTAAAAAACGTAACTAAAAAAATAATAACATGGATTTGGTTTTCATGCTTCCTAAGACGGGATTCTCTAAGAAACAAGCCAACTCCTAGGATTTCAGTGACTTCGTTGATGAGGCCAATGACGAGATCACTATTAAAATCACGTCAACGCTGCCGTTTCCACGGGCACCGCACGGTGTGAGTTCAGGAAAACTGTGGCCCAGAGCCTGGAATCGCTCAGTGGGACGGGGGGATCAGAGGTTTGCGTTTCAGCAGAATCTCTGAGGTGCCTTTTCCTCCCTCCTCGGGCAGCGCGAGGGGGCAGGACGGCACCCCCAGGTCCTTTTTCAGCTTGGAGAAATCACTGCCTCAAAGCCCTGTCGCCCGGTCCCTGCCCAGCGGATGAGCGACACGGGGAAGCCAGCATCTTTTGACGGGCGAAGCGATAAGCTCCGGTGCCCTTGACCCCAGCACCGCGGACTCAGGCTTTTCCTCCACGCACAGAGCTGCAGTGTCAATGGCAATGGGGCGACCCGCCATCAGAGAACGTTCTGGAACAGCAAAACCGGCGCCTGGAAAACCCGCCCCGTGAGCTGCGCTGCTGGATGGGGCTCTCTCAGAGACGGCTTTGTGCTAGACCTTTCACAAGAAAGTGTCCAAAAAACGCTTCTTTTTTTCAATGACACCGGATGACCAACTTGAACCTGACCTCGTTCACACTGAGTGGACATCAGAACGGAATGAGGCTCATTGCTTCTTGGAGACGTATTCTGAATACCTGGCCCTGGAGGCTTTCCAAAATTTTTGCCGTGGTGTTTATTAAACCTCTTTAACTAACAGATGGAGGGAACAGACAACAAGCAGTACGGGCAGCAGTAACACCTGTCACAGACCTCCTGGCCCAGCGTGGGGACCGTAAAAACGGCCCGGGAAGCACAGCCCGAAGTATTTATGACCTGTAATTATTTATTCATAAGTTATTTATGACTCCGCTGGTCTGAATTTTACCGTAAAAACAGCCATCCAAATTATTTTTGGACGAGGCCACCGCACAAATATGACCATTCGAATGTACATAACTTTACTTGGAATTTTACGATCCATCTGCAAACAAGTTATCTTTTATAGATAATTCCTCACCCAAGGATCAACAGCCCTGAGAGACTAACCCCACTGAGGAAAAGCGTTCGCAACAGGCCTCCTTATTTTTACCCAGGTGTGGGCCTCGACGTTTTAGACGAAAATAAAAAAAAAAAATCAAGGGTCCTTTGTCATGTGCCAACTGTACCATTCACCTCTGCCAAGGACACTTCCAAGGGGGGGGCCTCCTCGTCTAGCTCCCCAGATGCGCTCCGCTGGCCACCAGCAAGTCATCCTCCAGAACCGCTGCCCGTCCCTCCGGCGCCCTCCCCCGTGAAGCCCTGTGCTCTGGTGGCTTCACGAGGGAGCGGCCGAGCCCACCTCCTCACACGCTCGTGCACGGTCCGCATTTTAAAGTTGGAGACGGCCTTCTAATCGACCGAATGTCGGACGCTCAACCCACGGCGTGAGCGAGATTCACGCCAGCGACTCTCTGCCGCCTGGAGTCTGGTTCTCGCATTCGTGGGGAGAGACTGTTTCTCTTCCCTTCCAAGAGAAGTCCCTACGTCTGGGCTCGGCCTTCATTTCTGGATTTCTCAGCTAGCTTTTAAGGTCTTTCCCACCCCCTAATTATACATACAGCTTTTTAAATGTTATTTTATACTTAAATCTAAAATCCACATGGACATTTCTTTTTTAGTTTACGTGAGGTTGAGAGTCTAGCGTGGTGACTGTCTGTCCCTTCTACCTGGAGAAGTGGTCACACCTACACTCCTTATTCTAACAATAAAACATTATTTCCCACAAAACGGAAACATCACCGTCGTCATAAAGTCCTATGTTGACTTAGGTCAATTTTTGGGCTCATCTGTTTCACTGGTGATGTGTTACAGTTTCGATCACATGTAAACACACACGTGACTCATATATGCACATCGTGTGTATACACACATGCACGGCAAGCCATCGAAAAGTACCACAAGCGGACAGAGTATTTTGTTCACCTCCTACAAATGTGTCTTGGCCTCTGTGGCCTTTCTTACCCCTACCTGACGCCATCTGCGCTTAGGACCACGTGACAATATAGACCTATTAAAGCCCAAGAGTTAGATACATTTAAAATGACCTAGATACCGGCTTCCGTCCTACGGGACAGCAGGGCGG
>NW_006443292.1:4860450-4865021 GCF_000325575.1 Pteropus alecto | reverse complement strand
CCGCGGGCACCACTGGCGTTAGAAGTCTTAGCTCTCAGGGCTGGTTTTCACGTGAGGGTCAGGTCGACACCTGACCGAAGATAATGAACAAGAAGAACCCGTTTTCCTAAAAATAGTCTCTGCCGAACGGGCCGTGTTGTGTGAACAGCACAAGCATTCTAGGGAAAGCTCCGTTTCTGACGAGTTTGGGGGAAGACCCCAAACCCTCCTGAATCTCAGCCTAGGACAGCCCGTGGGGCCAAGGATGGCCATGTTCCCACGTGGACTTCGCTAGATCCCGCTGTGTGGCTGAGGATCTCGCAGGGCTGCTCTGCTGGAGCCCATCATGCTGGGCTGAAACCCGGCTCGGCTGCTGAGCAGCCACGTGGCGATGTCAGTTTACACGTCGAAGTCCTAACCCCCGGCGTGATGGTGTTGGGGGGTGAGGCCTCTGGGTGTGACGAGGTTTAGACGAGGCCATGAGGGTGGGCCCCCTGGTGGGGTTAGCGCCCTTATGAGAAGAGACACCAGAGAGCTTGGTCCCTCTCTCTCTGCCACGTGAGGGCACAGCAAGAAGGTGGCCATCTGCAAGCCAGGAAGAGAGACCTCGCCAGGAGCCGACCACGCTGGCGGCCCGATGTCGGGCCCGCAGCCTCCAGAAGGCGAGGAAGCACCGCTCAGCTGTCGAGGGCCCCAGCCCCTGCGCTGTGGTGAGGAGGCCCAAGACGCTCTGGGGGCCTCGGTGTCCCCATCTGCAAGATGGGGAACCAAATGCCCATCTCACCTTGTGAGGCTTCGAGAAAGACTAACATCTGTGACGTATGCAGGGCAGAGCGCCCACACCGCAGGCCACCCGCACACGGTGGCTGCTACTCTCGTCAGACCACAAACGGGACAGGGGTTCAGGATACCTCAGGCCACACGCGTCACACAAGCGAAGGACACAGCCTCACCTCCAGGGTTTTCGGTCAGATGTGGTCATCTCTGGCACTCCCGCGGGACACTGCGGGAAAGCCCTATAGAGCAGGGGTCCCCAACTCCTGGGCCGCGGACCGGTACGAGTCCATGGCCTGTTGGGAACCGGGCCGCAAAGCAGGTGAGCGGCGGGAGAGCCAGCAAAGCATCATCTGCCTCTGCAGCCGCTCCCAGCGCCAGCATCTCCGCCTCAGCTCCGCTTCACACCCTCAGGCGTTCGATTCTCACAGGAGCACCGGTCCCTGGGGCCACAAAGGTTGGGGACGGCTGCCCTAGAGGGCGAGGCCCCTGGCGGAGCAGGAGGCAAGAACCCGTCAGCATCCGCACCTCCCAGCCCAACACACACCTGTCTCGGTGCCGGAGCGCGGGCGGCCCCTGGTGGTGAAGAAGGAGATGCGCTTTGTTTTAAGTCCGTCTTCGTTTCTGGAGGGAGGAAGAAACGTCGGCATCTGAGGAAGGCTTAACGAAGACCTCGGGATGGGGGCTGTGACCGCATTAGGCCGAGGCACGCAGAAATAAGGGGGAAACTTCATCAGCAAGGTGTGGGGCCCCCCTGCAGCTGACGTGTCAGCGTCGACGGCCACGACCTGCTGATGGCACCCACTGTGCTCAGAGCGTTTTGGGGGAAAACTGTCCGGAGAAAAACTGTCGAATGCAGGTGTGACGGGCGGTTCCATGCCTGAGCTTTTCCACTCCGGGCAGGGGTGGGCGTTTCTGTGCCCAGCCCAACAGCCATTACCTTTTGGGGTGCTCTCAGGGGAGCTCTGGTTGGGGTGTAGGCTCCGTGAGGTGCCACCGAAGTGGCCTTCATGTGAACCAGGGTGGTTGGTCCCCAGGGCTCAAGGGCCGGCTAGGCTCATGCCCAGATTTTCTCCTTTTATGAAAAGACCTTGGGTAGGGGACCCTTTTATTTAATCTGTATGCATATGGCTTCGCGATTGGCAAAACCTTTTGCACAGATGACCGGGTGGGCTGAAGTGAGAACATTCTCCACCTTTGAGAGTTAGAAATGCAGGGGCACGGCCTCCCGTCCTCGAAATTCATACGCTAAAGTCTTAGCCCCGGGGCCCTCAGAATGGGACTATATTTAGGGACAAGGTCTTTACAGAGGTGATTCAGTAACACGAGGGTGACCCTAATCCAGTGACCAGTATTCTTATAAGAGGAGATCAGGGCACAGACTCTCCCAGAGGGACGACCCTGTGAGGACCAGGGCGAAGGTGACCAGCACATGACAAGGACAGAGGCCTCAGAACAGACCGGCTCTGTCAACGCCTCGATCAGGGACCTCCAGCCTCCAGACTGCAAGGAAAGAAACGTCCGCTGTCTGGGTCCCGGTCTGCGGCCCTTCGTCACATCTCGGCCGCCCCGACGAGCACATGGGGTCGCCCAGGGACCTGCTCACGCACTTCCTAAGCCTGCCGGGGACTAAGCCTGCCGGGGACGGGGACTCGCTTACTTGCCAAACTGGTTTCTGGAGAGATCCAGGGTTTTGAGTTGTTTGCAGGTCCATTTCTCCGGAGGTGGCAGTGTCACCAGCTGGTTTCCCTGTAACCTCAGGAACGTGAGGGCCTGGGACAGGCAGACAGAGAGAGAGGGAGGCGAAGATGCCGTGACCAGCACAAACGTTCGCGAGGCCCAGACTGAGGCGGAACCGAGGAGACAGGTCGGTTCTCTGAGGAAATGGGCCCGAGTGATTGTAACGGGTCCCGCTTCGCCGATCTCGGTGGAGTGGGCTCCAGAGAGGCTTAAAACTCACGAAATTACAGCAGGGAGCTTCGTAGGAGGGGCCTTCCCTCGAGACCCCGGGGGGAAACTATTCCAGGATGGAAGGAGGCCTCGTAAGAGTGACGACTACTGTGGGCCCGGCCTGGGAACAGTGGCCACCTCTGAAGGTCCTGGAGGCCACGGTGTCACCGTGGGAGGGGCACAGGATGAGGCCTCCTTGGGTGGGCTCAGGTGACATCCCAGAGAGGACCAGGGTGGCAGTGATGACACCGAGGTGGCCTGCCCCCATTGCTCATTATCTGCTCGCCGCGTGCCCAGGGCCAGCCATGTGGCTGTGGTGCCCTCGCTGACCGCCCGGCCCCTGGCCCTGATGTCCGCCGCTGCCTGTGGGCCCCACACGCCAACCCGGACGCTGCGGAGGAAGGCTCTACCCTCGGACTTGTGACGTCTTCCACCGAGAGGACAGGGACGGGGCCACCCGAGCCTGAGGCCATCACTGGGGACACCGACTGGCCTGTCCACGGAGGGGACGGGACAGGCCATCCCACTTTAAGCTCCTTATCCCGCACGCTCTGTCACCAACTTTGTTCAGGGGTCCACTCCCCCACCACCAGAAGCCCCCGCAGCCAGCCTGTCCGCCCAATGCCCATCGGAGGCCCCCCAACCCCCACCTGGAGGAAGGAACCCCAAAACCAGGTCGGATGCTGGGTGGTGTGAGGGGAGGGGAAACAGACCCAGGATGGGCTCACCCCGAGGGCAGAGGTCAGGGGTGGACGTGAACTGGCCAGGCGTGCCCTGCGGGTGGCCGTGACATGTGTCTACCCCCCCCTCACAGTGGACATGCTCAGGGCCCCTTCTCTGCCCAGGCGCCTATGACTTGATGGCCCTCGTCCTCGAGAACACGCATGCTGAGGGCGCCTTTTGGGGATCCCTGCACGTGGGGGGACCTCTCCAGGCTTTGGAGGGGAGCCTGTGGGGTCCCGGGGGGCCGGCATGGTGGGATTGGGGGCCATGGCCCGTGCACTCTGCCCCGATGCCCATTCTGGGGCCGGTCTGGGTGCCAGGGCCAGGTGACGAATGTGCCCCGTGCTCTGCCTCGAGGGGCCCCCATTCCTGTGTGGGGGGAGCAGAGACAGGTGCTGACCCACCACGGCGAGGAGGACCCATGGGACTCTGGAAGAGGGCCCCTTCCTGAGTTCCCGTCAGGAATTCCAGTCCTGTCCCCTCTGGGCAGGGACGCGGGGATGAGAAGCCCCGAAGGGCAGTGTCCCCGCGGCTCTGGGCTCCGCACGCCAGCAGAGCTCGGGGCTCGGGGGGCTCGGAACCAACGAGGGGCGCCGGGACCACGCTCACGAAGCTCAGTGTCGGAGCAGCGGCCCAGGCCCGGCTGCAGGTGCTCGGCACGTTCTCACCCCAACCTTCACTTACGACGGCGCCCACGTTTCCGGCAGTTGAACTTTTCTTTCGACTTTTAAAAAAATTTTTTTTTTTTTTTTTTTGGTCTCAGCAGCTCAGGAGAAGCGCCCAGATTTCACGACAGGGGCACGAGTTTCTCACGAGGGCTGAAAACGAGGGATGAGGGCGCCCTCAGACTTACGTCGAGCTGGAAAAGCCCCAGGGGGACTTCTCGGAGGGCGTTTTCTGAGAAATCCACGTCCTTGAGGTGGTTTTTCCAGAACACGGCCATTTTGTCTGGTAGACATTCCAACGCATTTTTGGGTTCTTGAATACAGTGTTCTAAGCTCTATCTTTGTATCAAGTTAGGTCATGAGAAAACAGTGTATTTAAACTTTATTAGTTTGTTACCCATAGAAATACCTTTAGTGAAATATGAGTTACTCATTTTTTAAAAAAAACAGGAACTCTTTGGTAAAGTTTCCTAGAATTTC
>NW_006443292.1:4847456-4860400 GCF_000325575.1 Pteropus alecto | reverse complement strand
CCGGGGGGTGGGGGGGGGGGGACAAAGGTGGCTAGAGGCCCTTCATTCCAGAACATCTGGCCCATTGTCCTTGGACATAATGGGACAATTCAGGCCTGGGCTCTAGAGAGGAGCCGGTTTCCCACACACACATGTGTTTCAACTGGAAATACGAACGCGGGTGATGGAGAATTTCCTGGTCGGCAACCAACAGCAATAAAACACAAATATTCTTTATCCTGTTCCATGGCTTTAACGAGCGAACTCCCCAAGAAGCAAAAACCACCATTAACTGGCAGTGTGACGGGTGAAGACGGGTTCTTCTCCTTTCTTCTTATTTCACAGCTGTCCTAAAGGAATCCACCACCTCCCCCCACCCGCCTTCGGGCAGGAGTCATCCTGTGCCAGACACGCAAGCTCTAACTGGAAAATTCTGTGGGCGTCACAGTGTGAATCTCGAGCCCCGAGCCAGGTGGGCTGGCGTTCGGGTGACTTACTTGCCTGAGACACTTAGTTGCTGGATACTGAGTGATACTGTTAGGCTATAGGATGGGAACTGCCATCCTGCCACCCGGCGTGGTCCCCGAGGGGGAGGGAGGGGGGACAGTGCCCGAGAGAGACCCCTGTGATTTCCCGCATGGTACTCACCAGAGGGCAGGCCCAGGCGTCAGGGAACACCTTCAGGTTATTCCTGGAGACGTTGAGACAACTGAGAGACTTGAAGGAGTGAAGGAAAACTGCGGGGAGCTCCGTCAGCTTATTGTCAGATAGATCCAGCTCCTGCAGCTTCCGCAAGCCAATCCAGTTAGCGGTGGCTAAGGAAAAAAAACAAACAAACAAAAACACGCCTAAATGGGTAAAAACGAAATGACCCGCATCAGGAAGAAGACGGACACGTCAAGTCGCGGGGAACATACTGCTTTCTTCTTCAAACAGTTTTTCTAAATAATTTTTTGACGCCGTCAGTTTTTGCAGTTTTGAGAGGTGCAGGAAGCCCGGCGGCAGATGCGACAGCTTGTTGCTGGAAACGTCTATCTCGAGGAGCCTGCGGGCGGGGAAGAAGGAGGCGGCGTCAGAGGTAAGAGGCGAAGCACCCGTTACGTATTTCTGTCAACTACGCCCTGAAAATGGAGCGACGCGATGTTTATTCGGCGCACTAACGGTTCCTCCGTCCTGTGCAGGCCGAGAAGGTCCCATCCCTTCGGTGGGCCCTGGCCTCGCTGCCCGATGGGACAAAGCCTCTCACAGATGCGACGGCAAGACGGGCAGGTGCCGTCACGGCTGGACGACCGCGACCCGGCCGAGACCCCCACTCGGACGACACCGTCCGTCAGATTCCCGCGTGCAGAGGCTTCTTCGCCATGAGCCACGGACGACCCCGGGCCCCTTCTGGCATTCTTCTCTCTGACGTGGCTTAGAGACGTAGCTTTCGAAATCAGCTCAGATCCTTCGGGGAGTGAGGCCTTGTAGGTATGTGTCACCAATACCTCCCTCGCTGAGGTGATGTCCTTCCCTTTCCCACGCAGCCTCGAGGCTCTTCCCAAGTCCTGCACCCCCATCCCCCCCAAAACAGGAGCTGCCTCGACCCACGACCTGCGTCCTGCTGCCGCGTCCCGTGGACCTCGCTCACTCTCTCTCTCTGGGGCCCTCACGCTATCCCTGGGGGGCGGGATGGGAGCTGGTGGCCCCGAGCCTCTGCTCCCACCAGCCGTTCCCTCTGGTTCCTGTGCGCAGGACCAAGGCTGGGGGTGGCGAGCACACGGGTCCGCAAGGCCACCGCTGAGCAGCGTCAACGGGGGCCTGACAAAGCACCCCCTAGACCTCTCTGCCTCCGCCTCGCTCTGAGGGAGGGGCCTCCTTCTCTCATTTTAGCTGACGACTTTGTATTAAAAACCGCAGGCTACAAGCAGGGCAGGTGCAGGGGCTCAGAGGGCCACGTCCACGGTCGGGGACGTGCGAGGGGCGGGGACGCACCTGGAGCAGATGATCTCATCGGAGGACTGCACGCTGGGCAGCTCCCCCAGGTGGTTGTCCGAGAGGTCCAGCTTCCGGAGGTTGATGAGCCCCCAGGGGATGACGGACGGGAGGGAGGACAGGCAGTTGGCGGAGAGGTCCAGCTCCGTGATCTGGCAGGAGATATCGATGAGCCAGTCGAGGTCCACCCAGGGCAGCCTGAGGTGGGACCACTTCACGCTGAGAGCCTGGGTGTCGGAGAGAGAGGGGAACACGTGGGCGGTGAGCGCGGGGCAGTGCGGGCTTGGGGCGAAGCAAAGATTTATTCAGGTAGGAGCCAGCCAGTGGGGTCCCCAGACGTTGGGGCCAGGCCCGGGGCCAGCGTGGAGTGGGCAGTCCCGCTCAGCTCCAGCCACCACCCCGCAGCCTCTAGAGCACGCCAGCTTAGCGTCCCCCCTCCCCGGGTGGGTCACAAAGCCCTGGAGGCACAGCGGGCCCCACCCTAGCAGCTTCCCGAGACTGAGGACACAAAGGGACTGTGGCCAGACTGCATATAACCCTGGGGACAGCCCCGCTCAGCTCCAGCCACCCACCCCGCAGCCTCTAGAGCACGCCAGCTTAGCGTCCCCCATCCCCGGGTGGGTCACAGAGCCCTGGAGGCACAGCGGGCCCCACCCTGGCAGCTTCCCGAGACTGAGGACACAAAGGGACCGTGGCCAGACTGCGTATAACCCCGGAACTCGGGCCCCCGACCTGCAGCAGCCTGCCCAGGACACCGACCCCTTTTTCCGCGATAAGCGGCCCAGAGCAGACATGCGGGGGGCTGGCTGCTGTGTGCATCACCATCTAGGAGGCGAAATGATAACCGGCCACAACTGGCCCCACATGGCCAGGACATGTGATAACTGACAGCATCCCCAGCCTACGCCCCACTTCCAAATTAGACCGACCTGAGAAAGCCAACCGCACCCCCTTCCCCCTCCCGCCAGGGCACCTCTGACCCTTCTCTGTCTGTACCCCGAAGCCTGCCTTCAAGTCTGCAGAAGCAGAGTGACCGTGGCTGGTTCTCTGGCGACAGCAAGGTCTGAATAAATGGCCTGTGCAGTCAGTGGTCAAACAGACCAGGTAAATACTCGCGAGCAGGGCTTCTCTCTTTCTTCTGGATCGTCGTAGAATTTGGGGCAAGGAAATCAGTGTATTATTTATCAGCCTGTTTCTCCAAAGCAACCAGAACGGCCCGTTCTCAGTCTGGCCACTAGGTGGCGCTGTGTCCCGCCTTTATCTCAAGCCGAGCCGCAGGCTGGGAGGCTCCGTCTGCAAAGTTCTCATCTCTGAGCCCAGTGACAAGGGACTCTGTCCCCACCCGTCTGCCCCTCCACCCGCCTGGGTGAAGAGGGACGGGTGACGGCATACTGGATTTTGGGTCTAGTTTATTTTCTTTTATAGACAAGATTGCCGTGGGCCTGTTTTTTGGTCATTACTGTGTTTTCCCTCACAAGTTTTTATTCTGACAATTTTCAAAACTGCAGAAAAGCCGAACCGGGACCCAGTGAAGACCCTTCACCTAGAGACTTTAGCTGTTATTACGTTGCCACATTTACTGTCTCTCCTTTCTCTACTCAGTCACACAAACACGCATGCTTTTCACGATCTGCAGAATCACTGGCAAATGAATTGCAGACATCATGGCACTTTACCCCGGAATACTTCAGCGCGTGTCCAGGGTTCCGCCAAGAATCACGCATGGCACCTTTCTGCCACGTCACTCCACTTTTCCTGGGTCCTCTCATGCCTTCTTACGTCTTTGTGAACTTTGGCATTGCAAGTTCTCAAGTCGCCCCCGCTGCCTCGTGGACTATCCCATATTCTGAATTTACTCAGCTTTGTTTGCTAACGTCCCGATTCGACTTACGCACTTTGGGCGAAATTCTCCGGCACTGTTGAGTCCGTCCCTTTGAACCCCACTAAGGGGGACGGGCAGCCGGGTCGTTCCGCCAATGGAGGTGCGGAGTCTGACGGCCGGGCTCGGTGGTCTCCGTCAGGTGAGTACGTTTTACTCCCTTGCGGTGAGCGAGCGGTGTGGGGCTGGCATGCTGTGACAGGTGCACCTGCATCACTTCGCCCAGCGGTTTCAGCATCACTGCTGACTGTGGCCTGAATCAGTTCGCACACTGGCGGTTGCAAAGTGGCGATGTTTCCAAAACGACCGTCCCTCCTGCGTCTGTTACCTGGCATTCTTCTGTAGAGAAGGGCACCCCCCATCCCCAACCCCTTTTCAGTATTACTGTGGACTCACCGATCCATTTTTTTCAAAGTATTATAATTCATTATTATCACTATTTCTTTTGATGCTCAAGGAGTATGTCATTTGGCCGGGGGTGAGAGGGGTCCCCAGCAGGGGCTTCTGTGTTCTTCTGACAGTTTGGGGCATGTCCTTACTTCCTGGTGAAACATGATGTTCTAGTCTTCTCGGGAACTTTCTGAGCTCCAGCCTTGAAACCAGCCCTGATTCTCTTTAGCAGAAAATGGCATTTACAGACCAAGAGCTGGGTGTGAGGTGTGCTCGCTGCTCCTGGGGCGTCACGGCTCCTGGGCCCCTCGGTGGAACGTGGCCCTGTATTTCACATGAATGCGTTCCGATCCCCCCGGTTCGAATCCGGTCACAGGGCTTCTTCCTGATCTTTCCATAATTCATAATTGTATCAGTCTTCACCTCGTTGTTGCTGGTTTTAACCTGTTAAATAAGCATTTGGACCAGACGACGCTGAGGTCACTTCTGGACCTAGGGTTCTTTCTGGCTTTCTGTGGTCGTTTGAAGGACAGTGGTCTGGTCTCCCTCCCATGGGAACCCGGGGAAAGCACGATGGCCAATCCAGGAGCGGGCAGAGAGGGATGTCACCGCGCTGCTCTGGTCTTTGCAAAGCCAAGTCGCAGGCCCTCCTAGGGCCCGGCTGCCTCCCCTTCCTGGGTTCCCAGAGCCAGACGGCCGCACACAAAGTCGAGATGTCCAGTCTGCAGCCTGACTCTCCACTCGCCTTGTGTGGCTATTCTGGTCATTCATTATCTGAACCGAAATGGCAGCCAAATGCAAGATGGAAAGGAGGCTGGTTTTCGTTTTGATTTGAAACCACACATCTTAGGTGTCTTTTGAAAGTCCTGTAAATCAAACTGTGTGGGACCATCACAGATCAAGAAAACAATAGGAAAGAATTATGCTAATCGTGATCTGAGCCAATTACGGTACAAATGCACTAGACGTCCTCGGGGGTCAGCTTAGACGCTGCTGTCCTGACGATGGCGACCTCTCTGCAACACCTTTTCCAGGTCCCCTGAGTCCAGAGCTGCAGCCTGGCACTGTGTGAGGAGCAAGCTGCGGCCTCAGGAGACCCCAGCCCTGTGTCTTCCTAACTGACTCCATGGGGGGCTTGGGCCAGTCCCGCTGGAGGTGGGTACCTTCTCGGGCTCTGTCCGGCTCAACTCCCCTATGTGGCCCTGTCTGCTGATTTCGGGGTGTGCTAACTCAGTCTGAAGGGCGTCTCCTCTGCCATAGCAGGCTGCGTGGCAGGGTCTTGTCTGACTGCCTCCGAAACTCCGTGGCACGCGTAGCATGCAGCAGGCGCTACGTAAATGTCTGTGCACTGAAGGGAGTCGAGCTGCTGAGACCTAACCGAACCCAAACATTCATACCTCTAACCAGATCGATCGTCCTGAAATCATCCAAGTCTGCTCGAAACTCTTCGGCCCCCGCACACCTCCACGATCTGTCACACCCACGTCCAACCTCCCGTCCCACGGCCTCCTCCAGACCTCCGCCCACCCTCTGCATCCCCGTTAGCAGACGGCCTGTGGGTACTAGTTTCTCCTAAGCAGAGGAAATCAGAGCATGGGCATGCTCCCAGAGCAGAGGATTCAAGGCCAAGGGGATTTTACCCATTAAAGTGCAGAAACTGCCTGCTCACAAATGAACTGTGGGGCTCAAAAAGCTGAAATTCGCAGGGAGGCTGCGGGGCAGGGGGCCGAAGGGCGTGGCCTCGCCGGCAGCTACTGACCGGCTCATGTGCCCAAGGGCTATGGGGGCGCTCTGGGGCTGAGGATGCTCCACCTGGGATGCGGTTGCTATGGTGATGGGAAGACACTGTGGGAAACACGGGGCTGCTGGGCCCGGAGCTAAGAGCGCTTTTGCGGAAGCTTATTCCCGCGAGCTGCCCCCGCTTGGAATGACGGGCATCACGAGGTCACTCAAGGAAGCAAGGACATGCAGGCCAGGCTGCTTTCCGTCCTTCCACTCCGTCCTGCCGTCACGACGAAGCTGGGGAGAAAACCCCTCCTGCCTCTGCACCCCGTTCCACTTTCTCCCCCCTGGAATTCACGGTCCTTCTAAAATCTCTTCCATCTAAATCCTACTAACCCCGCACACCAGGGTGCCAAGACACCCTCTTCGCCCCCCGCTAGGGTCTGTGTTACTGCCCCCAGCTCTAGGGCCGCCTGGCTCAACTCGCGTTCGTACACTCGGCGTTTGCTTGACCGCTGCTTCGTGCAGGCCGCTGTGTCAGGCCCTGGGCGGGTTAAACACGTGGACGTGGCAGACGGGGCCAGCACTCTGGGGCTTTATGGCTCAGTGTGTGTGCGTGTGCGTGTGCGGGTGCGTGTGCGTGTGCGTGTGCTGAACGTGCCTGTGATTGCCCTAACTCACAGGTTTCGTAAGCTTCGTGGACCGTGAGCATGGGACGATGGCCACCAAGAAAGAACACGTGCAAATGTGCTTCTTTTGGGGGCACCTTTCCATCAGAGGAAAGCCATCGAGAAGAGAGCGGCCGTGTGTGCCACTGAATTCCCCAGACACGAGGAGGAGGAGGGAGCAGTTCCTAAAACTGAGCTCTTTCTGCGTCTTCGACCCACCAGAGTTCCTGTGGGGTTGGAATCTGTTAACCTCGAGCCCCAGGAGAAGTCATAAAAAAGCAGAAGTCTGCAAACATGACGACACGCTCACGCCACAGACAGCTGGCGAGAAGACTTCTGGGCTGGATGGAGGCTGTGAAAAAACGTTTGGGATTTCCACCTGGTCTCGGGTGAGTTCGAAAACTTTCATTTACAAAAGTGACCTTCCTTTTGGTGCGCAAACACGACAGGGCGCCCAAGGGTTCATGAAGCAGCAGAAAGGAGAAGGGATGGTCAGCTAAGAAGACGGCGATGCACTTGACATTGAATTCTAGCCGGGCAAGCCCTGAAGCCCTCGTTTCTTAGCTGTGTGTAGTCTGAGCAGCCAGGGAACAGGCCAGGCTCTGAGGGAGAGAAGCCAGCGACTGCGCAATGAGACCCGTGCACGCAGAACCGCGAAATCAACGACAGCTGGGTGTGGGGACCCCACCAATTCCGCTGACGGGCGGCGACGTGCCCACGTTTGCCCTCGAGCGCGAGCCCTTTACATTGTGGCCAAACTTAAGGAAGCACGGCTCTCCCAGAGGCCCGGCAAGGTGACTGACATGGAATCTGCTTTCCGAGGCACCTACTGGCCCAGGGCACCACGTGTGTTTAAGGGCATTTGGCTCATTCTGGACAGTGGCCATGGGGTGCTTCGGTGCAGGAAGGCCGCCTTGTCCTCTGACGGAGGCTGCGGTCTGAGACAGCAATTCCTGGCCTTCCCGCAACGCTTCTGACGCCATCGGACACAGAGTGTCACGGTGAGCGAGCCGCTGGGCCACGATGGCACGTCTTACGCTTTTATGTCAGCCGGCCCTTCCCAGCTGAAGGAAATGATCGTTCGATGACAGGATTCTCCGCTCAGGTGATGGCAGCTGACTCCGCCACTCGCGGTGGGTGGACAGCCCCGCCCGAGCAGAGATCCAGTGTCACCTCCTCGCCAGGTCCCTACGGAGCCCACAGAGCAGACTTCGGGCCTCTGCTCCCCACGCTCCCCACGCTCCCAACGCGTTGTCCCTGTCAGCTCGGCAGTGCTTGAGCTGTGACCTATGGATAATTGGGTAAGAATCTTCCCCGCTGGAGACTGTGAGTCCCTTGAGGGCATGACACGCAAAGACAGTCGGTAGAATTAATCTATTCGACGAAGGCACAGACATTAAAACGAGGGGAGGAGAATGTACAGAACGTTCTAAAACGCACCCACGCATCCTTGTCCACTTAAAACAGAACGGCTCACTAACAAGAGCCAAAAACGAGCCAAGAGGAACCGCGAAAGCGAAGATGCTCGGAGCAGAACTGGATGACGCCTGCGCACTCGCCTGAGTGAGGTCGGCGACGCAGCAGGGGACCCACGGGCCGTGGACCGATGCCCACGAACCGGGGGCGAAACCTAAGCCCGCGAGAGTCTGCGGGGGCCAGGACCGCCCAAGGAGGCCCTGGACCACAGGGTTCAGCTGGACAGAGAGTCAGCCGGAGACGGGGCCTCTGTCCCAGCCTCTGTGGGCACGCGACGGCTGCGACAAAGAAGCACTGTGCCCCCTGCCCTCGTCCCCAGGAGATGCTGTCCACGCGAGGATTCCAACTCGGACGCTCAAGGCCCTGCGCTCCGGTGGCCGCAGGCTCTCGAGGAGCGAGGGGCGTCGCGGACGAGACTGGACCGTGACCGCTGTC
This sequence comes from Pteropus alecto, assembly GCF_000325575.1. Taxonomy (NCBI): domain Eukaryota; kingdom Metazoa; phylum Chordata; class Mammalia; order Chiroptera; family Pteropodidae; genus Pteropus; species Pteropus alecto. The sequence goes on along the minus strand of NW_006443292.1, from coordinate 4,851,877 downwards.
TGCCCGTGCATGTGAGGTGGCCACAGCGGCTGGGCCCAGGCCGAGGGCAATGGACAGTGTTACAGCTGCATCATGTTCCTTTCCCCCAAAAGAAGAGGGGGAGTCCTGAGCTCTCGGACCCGAGAATGTGAGCTGAGCTAGAAACAGCGTCTTTACAGAGGTGATGGAGTTAACGTGAAGTCATTCGAGTGGGCCCTCATCCAACGTGACGGGTGTCCTTGGACACACAGGCAGACACATGCAGAGGGAGGAAGCATGCCAACGTAATTTAAAACAAACAAGCACAAAGGAAATATTACCATAGAAATGAGATCAACGAGAAATAACTGATAAGATAAGCTCATGATGGCACATTAAGCAGTCAGTACGGAACAATGTTGCCTCCAAGGGCACATTCAAGATGACACTCTGTAGGGGAACCTTCTAGAAATCGAGCTAGGATCGCACAACAACTTCTCAGTGACTTCTGCAATGAACGCGCAGCATTTACTGACCCTCCCAGTAACCGTGGAAAGTTAGGCACAGTTTGCACATAAAGAGCCTAAGAGAGGTGACCTATTCAAAGGCAGCAGAACCAGGTACGGTACCCCTGTGTTAACACAGCCACGGAAAGGCCGACACAAGTTCAAAGCCATTAGGAGAGATAACCGAGACATTTAAACAATCCCAACCCCCAAATACAACCATGCTAAATCTTTATGTTCCAACCCAGGACAAAATATGTAAAAAAAAACAAAACCCGAACAGTAATGAAAATTCAAGAAAAATATTAGCAGAATGTGACAGATCAAATATGCAAAAAAAGAAAATGAATAAAGGAATTATAATGCTACCCACTGCAATGACAGTGGAAAATCGTCAGATATTAGGAGCTGGAGAGTGAGTTCTGTTTTTATATAGAATGAACTTGCGCACAAATTGATTACATTCTGAGTATGAAGGGATAGAATAGTAAGTAGGAAAAAGTAGAAGAAAGAAGCCTATTTTAGAACAACAAAGGCATCACAAATACTGGGGAAAAAAATGCATAACTCTGATCAGTTACAAAACAGAAACGAAAACGTTATAAACTAGACCCGCCCCATTTAGCATGGAAAACTCGAAGAAAGCAAGAAAATGAAAATAATTAGACTAAGAATAGAAAAACCAAAATGAAGTAAAAACGAAGAAGTTGATAAGTCAAGCCAATTCGAAGGTCTTTGAAAAAATAATGACGTGGATAATTAACTGACTAAATAAAACATATAAGAAAATGTACTCTAATCATCTGGGAGTGAAAATGGCAATTTAAAAACCAACGAAAAAATGATGTTGAAGTTCCTTGCTCAGCCACAGCTGAAAAACCAGCTAAAAATGTCGAGAGCAAGATTTACTTACAAAACTAAAAATTCTCAAAGAGGCAGAAAGAGGGAAACATCAAAATAATGTATATGAGCTGAAAAAGCAAACTAACCAAAGAATCACTCCCAAAGGCTCCTAATTCGATGTGTTTTTCTTTCTTTCTTTTTTTTTCAATCAAATCTTTTAAAGACCAAATAGTCCCTATGTTACATCAACGGAGGACTCACTTCATCTCATGAGACAAAACCGCTTACTCTGTAAGGGCCATTAAAATTCTAGGCCAATGACATGTATGTCCATGGACGTAAAACCTGTAACTAAAGCTTCTCTGATAGAAATCAACTGAACCCAAAGATTTAAGTTCTGCCTCCAAGTAGGATCTACACCAAGAAAAAAGCATGGTGGTGACTCAGGGAAACTGTCGGCACACTCCTAGAGGAATGTGGTCCTCATTTAATCATCTGAATGCCACAAGGTGTTTAATTCACCACTTTTTCTAAAATTAAAAACAGGTAAATAAGGCTTAAAAAACACTGAGCTTTCCCCTGGATCGTATTTAAGTCGTTCTTTTTAAAAATTGGAAGCTTATAAGCTAGTTCCGACTTAGAATTTTTCCAACAGCTATTCGAGAGAGAGAAAAAGAAATAAAAATACTATCTCTGCAGTTAACTAAGTGACTTAGCGTACTATTCAGAGGAGCCTCGGTTTCCTTAACTTTCAAATAAAGACAAAAATTTCTACCTCATAGGATTGTATAGGGAATTAAAATAGAATGTTTGGCGAAGTACTTTGTTAGCTATGACGTCCTATGTATATGGAAAGGAGGTTACTGCAAATATAAAATTTCAACCATCCATCCACCCGTCTGTCCGTGTAACCACTCATCCATCCACCCATCTGTCCGTGCAACCACCCATCCATCCACCCGTCTGTCCGTGCAACCACCCATCCCTCCACCCGTCTGTCCGTGCAACCACCCATCCATCCACCAGTCTGTCCGTCCATTCGTCTGTCCATCCAATCATCCATCTAATACATCTATCCATCTATCCATCCATCCTTCCATCTATACATCCATCCATCCATCCATCCATCCATCCATCCATCCATCCATCCATCCAACCATCCGTCTGTCCATCTATCCATCCATCCTTCCACCCATCCATCCATCCATCCATCTATCTATACATCCATCGATCTAATGCATCCATTCACCCACCCACCCGTCCATCTGTCCATCCATCCATCCATCCACCCATCCATCCCTCTATCTATACATCCATCGATCTAATGTATCCATTCATCCACCCACCCGTCCATCTGTCCATCCATCCATCCATCCACCCATCCATCCATCTATCTATACATCCATCGATCTAATGTATCCATTCATCCACCCACCCGTCCATCTGTCCATCCATCCATCCATCCACTCATTCATCCACTCATTCATCCACTCATCCATCCACCCGCCCACCCATCCAACCATCTATCTAATGCAGCTGTTCATCCACTCACCCATCCATCTGTCCATCTGTCTATCTGTCCATCCATCCATCTAATCCATCTACCCATCCATCTGTCTGTCCGGTCATCCACCCATCCACCCCACCCACCCATCCATCCATCCATCCATCCTGTTCTGGGCTCTATACTGAAGGACAAACACAAGGTGAGCAAAATAGGCCAAGTTCCCTGCTTTTCAGAAGCTTCCAGTCAAATGGAGAAATGGACATTAAATAAGATTGCACAGACGACCTCAAACTTTGTTAAGTGCTATGAATAAAATGGACGGGAAGCTCCGAGAGAAAGAAGAGAGCATCTGCCCAGGCCCGGGGGTTAAGACGGCCGTCCTGAGGATGTCGTGTGGGGCTGAGGGTGTCGTGTGGGGCTGAGGTTGGAGGGGGTCTGGGGTCGGGGCGCAGTGCTGTGCTGAGCGCGGCGGGGTGGCGTGCCCACCCCCCAGGCACGATGCAGGGACAGCCCCCCCCGACTGCTGCACGTTCTGGATTCTCTCCCTAGTCCCTTCTTCTTATAAATAACAGGGCTGTGGCCATGTTTGTGGCAATCTTTTGAGTTATGTCCTAAAGGTATCTTTCAGAAAGGAAACGCCAAATTCAAAACAGTTCTCTGGGAGAAACGAATTTTATAGTTTTTGTCACATGATGCTAATTACCTTCCACCCACACGGAACCGATTTATGGTGTCAGAAGCGAGGTGCTGGTGTGCCCGTTTCTCCATGACCCTGCCAAGTCTCTTACTCAGCATTCGTATTTCTTTTTGCCAGTTTAATCGGCATGTGACAGCACTTTCGAGTTGTTTTAATTTGAATTTCTGTAATTGCCAATACGGTTGTATATGTTTCTGTACCGTGGTTTACTGCCTGTGTGTTCTTTGGTGAAAATTAAGGGTTCGTTTCTCGTGACTTTTTACCCACGGAAACTGGTGAGCAATGTGATGGCAAAAACCACGGTTCTGGCTTGGTCACTGCTGGATCCCAGTCATCTAGTAGGCGATCTGTACACATTCAGTTCAATTATCGACTGATATATAATTACACTGACGGTCTATTTTGGGTTTAAGTTTTTGTCAGTTCTTTTTAAAATATATTTTCTATTGATTTTTTTCACATTTCTTTTTAATCATATTTTACTATACGTAATTTTAATATATAAATACATTCATCTTATTTCTGATTATACATCCTTGTATACCTTTAAAATTTTGAAATGTAATCATCTCCCTTTTATAACTGGAATATATATGCTTTTAAAAATATATTCTAATGAGTTTTCATCACTTAACTTTTAGTTAAGAATTTTAAGTCTAGAATTTCACTTACACCATCAGGAATATAATTCTCTATGCTGATATCCAATAGTTCCAATGACATTTGAGAAATTATATTTCTCTTTGTTCTTTTCTTGTGTTTTCTAGTTTGCGGCATAAGTGGAAATAATAGTTTTACTATTTCTGCATCTCTATGAATCGTTTTCTCCATTTTCAACTAGAAACACAGGGTTCGTATAATTGCTTTGTGGTCTGTGTTCAGATGTAATAGGATAGTCACCATGAACGCC
>NW_006443292.1:4830360-4845171 GCF_000325575.1 Pteropus alecto | reverse complement strand
CGTTTCTCGTGACTTTTTACCCACGGAAACTGGTGAGCAATGTGATGGCAAAAACCACGGTTCTGGCTTGGTCACTGCTGGATCCCAGTCATCTAGTAGGCGATCTGTACACATTCAGTTCAATTATCGACTGATATATAATTACACTGACGGTCTATTTTGGGTTTAAGTTTTTGTCAGTTCTTTTTAAAATATATTTTCTATTGATTTTTTTCACATTTCTTTTTAATCATATTTTACTATACGTAATTTTAATATATAAATACATTCATCTTATTTCTGATTATACATCCTTGTATACCTTTAAAATTTTGAAATGTAATCATCTCCCTTTTATAACTGGAATATATATGCTTTTAAAAATATATTCTAATGAGTTTTCATCACTTAACTTTTAGTTAAGAATTTTAAGTCTAGAATTTCACTTACACCATCAGGAATATAATTCTCTATGCTGATATCCAATAGTTCCAATGACATTTGAGAAATTATATTTCTCTTTGTTCTTTTCTTGTGTTTTCTAGTTTGCGGCATAAGTGGAAATAATAGTTTTACTATTTCTGCATCTCTATGAATCGTTTTCTCCATTTTCAACTAGAAACACAGGGTTCGTATAATTGCTTTGTGGTCTGTGTTCAGATGTAATAGGACAGTCACCATGAACGCCGACATGGGTGGCGACCCGGTGATGCAAAGGTGACACAAAGCTAACCTGCCACGTGAGCTTCGTATCCTTTTCCAGGTTCCAAGATGCACTCGGCACAGGGATGGAGCCGCTTTTTCTAGCTCATACAAAAAGCACGTGAACGGGGCACGGCAGAAACAGTCCCGAGTTTGACTTCGTGACTTTTGAAGGGCAGGTGATGGGGTGTCTCCCTCCCCTACCACCCTCCAAGCCGGTGGTGAAAAGGCCGGGCCACCGGCAGAGTCACTCAGTGCTGCCTCTTCCCTGCCAGGCTCTGCTGCTCCAGGGGCCTGATTCTGGGACCCCCTGTTCCCACGCCCGCTACGTGAGGAAGGGGCGGTGCACGTGGAAATGACCTTGAACTTGTAACACTCGCGAATAAAACCCTTGGTACCGAAGTCTGGGCCTGACCTAGGACAAGGATGAGCCCCAGAGGCCCTGTGTCCCCCGGGAGAGGCTGCCTGCCCGCGTCAGACGCATTGGGCCCTCTGGAGAGCACGCGGCTCCCACTTGGCCAGAGCCATCTGTCACTCGCACGGGCCCCGCAGGGCCGAGGCCATGTTTGCTGCCCCCTGTGCCTTCCCGACACCCTGCAAACACAAGCCTGAGACCCAGGCACAGACACAGACACAGCTGGGCACAGGCACAGCTATCTGAGTGGCGGGCCACCGGGAATTTTTAAGGTACGTAAGCCGGGGCTGACCCCAAAAGTGACAACAACAATAATAAAGCCTTCCCTTCTAGGTGAGCCACCAGATGGGATCGCACTCGGACACTTTTCAAAGGCAAGTCCTAGCTCCCCGCACCGGGTTGTTTCGAAATGAATTTTGGCGCCGGCCACTCCCCACGCTTCCGCCGGCCCCGTGTGCCCCCAGGCCTGGCCTTCTCGCTGCTGACGGGGACCGAGCACGACGATGCCAGGGCCCCTTAGCCTCTCCCAGCACTGTTGGGTTTCCTGCCCCTTTCTGGGCATGCCCACATCAAAGTCTTGCTGTCGCCCATGGCAACAAAGCAAACACGGACAGGATGTTCGCCACGAACACGGGCCGCATCACTAAACCTTCAGGCGACAGTTTCGTGGCTTCCAAGAGAGGGGCACGGACAGGCAGAGCCAGGGCGCGGTTTCGGCCAGGTCTCCCGTGGCTTTGCTTTTGCTCTTTTTAAATGTGTGTCCCAGACCTCGTGCTGGGGGCTCGTGGACCTTGCTGAGCAAACGAACTTAAGCAGCCGACATCTGCTGGTGGAAAATCCACGTGGGCTTGTCTGCAGTTCCCCGTTCGCTGTCAAGGGCAGGTAGGTTCTAGCAGCCTGACACCCAGCAGAGGTGTGAGGGAGGGATCTGAGCCGCCACCGGCCGTGGCTTCCATGGGGGCAGTAATTACACTAAAAAAATACCAGCTCGCTGCTGGGGAAGGCAGCTCACAAATACGGAAACAAGGCGGCTGCTTCAGCAAGGTCACTGCCACGAACGCCAGCAAAGTCAACAGAGTTTTCAGGCCACGGATACATGGCAGTAAAGCACCTCGATATTTTGTCTGCCTCCATATTTTGAACCAAAAATGCCAGTTCGATCCTACTGGACGCCTGGCAAGGCGGGAGGACTTACCTGTGGTTCCTGAGCCATGGCTGGATCCCTCCGGACTCAGCTCCTCTCTCTGCCAGCAGCACAGAGCGAATGTGCTGTCACAGGTCAGAGGCCGAGGGCAGCCAGACACCAGACACGCCCGCTGCAAGGCGCTTGCCTTTGAAATTCACTTGAATTGAAAAAAAAAAAAAAACCAAAAAAAACCCAAAACCACCTGTTTTGGGGAAGCCCAAAGCGTCCTTATGACTCAAGCTTGCGCTGGAATTTCATTTTCTCTCCCGATTCTACCCAAAAGGGCCAAGGACAAGAAAAGCAACATTGTCTTTTCTTCGTCTTCTTGTTCGTTCGCAGAATGTGAGAATCACTCCCACGCTCTGTGCCTCGCTTGGCAAAACGTAGCAGTTTACCCGGTAGAAAAGGTCACGGTCACAGATACCAACGATTTCTGCTTTCAACCCTAAGCCGAGAAAATCTAAATCACGGGTTTGGAACAACCTTCAGCGCACGCTGGAATCGCCTGGGGAAGTTTTAAAACTTCCGACTACGGGGTGAGCCCCAGGGACCCGGATTTCAGAGGAGGGTGTGGTCTGAGCGTCAGGATGTTTAAAAGCTCCCAGGAATTCTAAGGGACAGAAAAGTGGGAGCACCACTGAGACAGGCAAGGGCTGGCAGGTGCAGCTCAGGGACCCCGAAATGGGAAAAAGCCCTTAGTTCAGGAGACTCGAGTTCTGGCTGAGTCTCATTGCTTAGTATTTGCTCTCCTTGGACAAGTAACGAAGTGTCTCTAAACCTCAATATTTTCATCTGGAAAACAGATGACATTCGCTGTAGTTCTCACCCAGGTGTCGTGAAGACCAAGTCTGATAAGAGAGAGCCGGGAGGAACACCAAGCAGCAGGTAAATACAAAGCGTGAGATAGTGAGTATTTCTTTTGCAACGTGAGGCGATGATGTGAGTAATATTTATTGAGCTCTTACTGTGTGCCAGGCCCCGTGCTAGGTCCATGGCTGTTCTCTACGGCAGTTACTTATCCCTCTTTTATAACTGAGGAAAAGAACCAAGGCTCAGAGAGGTCACGAATCACAGGAAGGAGAAGAATATCCATATTCTTTAGAAACTAGAATCCAGCAAAAATAAGGGGAAATAGCAATAGAGATAACACAAAAAGATCGAAGGAAGAAACCCACGTGACAGTGGGAGTGGAGAGGCTGCCTCAAGGACACACTCTTGGACGGGATTACAAATGGAATGGTGTTTGCAGAAATACACCTGGGATGAAGAGATAAAAATGAACGGATAACTAAGAATAGAGATTTGTGAAAACTCGTACAAGGTTGATGCAGAGAGGAAGAGAGTGTGGCCATGTGAAGCCAATTTAAAGGTAGAAACATCAGCAAAATCAAGCAGTTTTTGTTGTAATAAAAATAAGTATTCACGGGTCGTAAGCCAGGGAATCCCGTGAGAGCTACACAAATATGTCTGTATATAAGTACACATGTGTGTACTTATATACAGACATATATATGTACGTATGTGTGTGTGTTCCAGATTCTGATGAAAACGTAGCACGAATAGCGCATAAAAAACTTCAGTGATGCATTCAACAAGCCAAAAGAGCCCGAAATAAATATTCGACTCAAGAAATCTGAAACTGTGAGGACAACGGCTAACATCTGTCATCTATTAGGTACTTACCAGGTGCCAGACGCTGTTATTAGAATGTTACAAACATTCCCACGTGTAATTGCCAAGCGCCCCTCTGAGACAGGTACTCTCTTGCTCCATTTCTCAGATGAAGAAACCAAGACACAGACGGGCAGAGTAAGCAGACGGAGGTCTCTGAGCAATGAAGCCTGGAGCACAAATTAGACCCAGGAGATCTCACGCCAGAGACACAATCCTGGCCATAACATACTCAAAGAGGAGAGACGTAGTATAGATAAAAGCTAAAATTCACGAAATACATACAATGAACCTTCGAAGAATAAATGAAATCTAGCGAGTTCCTTAACAGGACCCCTGCATCCCTGGCTGGTCTGATTAAGTTCAAAAGAGACAAAGTAAAATCGTTCAACGTCACAAAAGGAACGCACAGCTACAGATAAGGAAGCGAAGGAACACAGGCCGAATGCAAACGTCGCACACCACGATGGCGTGTCAAAAAGTCTAAAAGAAATGGATGGTTTTCTACCAAAATTTAACTTCGTGAACTGCACATAAGGGAAAGCAGACAACCTGAATCGACCAGACTTTAAAAAAACGTCAGAAAATAAAGATTAACTTTTACCTAATTAACCTTTAACAATGATTATTTCCTAGAAAACTTCTCCAGCCCATAGCAATATGAAAAGTTCCCTAAGCCATCTTGGAAAGGTAGCATAGCCTTATGCCAAAACCTCATAAGAATGAGAAAAATACAAAATTATAGATCGACTCAGCTATAGAGACACAAAACAATCGTAAATAAAATATCAGTAGATCGAATGCAACAGAAAGAAAGCCAATTAGCATTTATTACAAAAATTAAAGATAGGGTCAATGTCGGCGTTCATTACATAAACAAATTAAGGTAGAAAAGCTGCAGAGATATAGTAATCGCTGCCACAATGGGATCTGACGATATTCAGAAACCTTTCCTAATAAAAGCTCTAAGCAAAAAGGCATATACAGAAACGACCTAGAAACAACAGCCCATTTACCGAAAATCTATAGCGAATCAGGCCCAAGAGAGATACCTCTGCTACCACCATCATTATTCAACTTTTGAAATGTCTAGTGACACAAACATGACGTGAAATAAGTTATATAAATCTTAGAAAAGAAGGGACAAACCTCTTTTGAATTTGTCGATGACTTGGTCACATACCTAAAAGTCTCAAGGAACTCTCCTAAAAATTATTAGAATTAATAGGAGGAGTTGGTAAGGGGACCGGATAAACACAAACAACAGAGCTTTTCGCCAGACCGGGAATAACAGGTTAGAGACGAAAATGAAAAAGAATTATATATACGCCATTCAAATAGAGGCAAAAACAATTTAAAAAAGGCAAATAAACAAAACGGGTTCAGGACCTTTATGGAGAAAATGACACAATGATACGATAGCGTTTAAAGAACATAAATGAGAACCAATAAAGTCATCATGAGAAATGCAGGAAATAGAAGAGTAAACATCTAACAGCAGTCGAGAGGGTTTTGTAAAACAAACAAATAATGAGTAGAAAACGCGTTAACAGGTTGTAAGGCTGAAACCAAATGCCTGTAATCAAAAAAAAAGGAATCGCTCAGAATCAATAGGCTGGGCCAGAACAGAGACTTTTCACAATAGAAACGGGTCTAAGTGGGGTAAACGACAATTGTGACATTTCAACTCAGAGGCAAAAGAAAGTTTTTTATTTTAAAAGTTGTTCCGGAGAAACTCTCTATCTATCTGGAAGAGATGAAGGCTAGACTCTCTTCTTCATACCTCGTACACAAATAAATATTAGAAAAATCAAAGCTTAAAACGTGAGAAATAAAAATGTTACAAGAAATGAGATTATTTATATAAAACTGAGGTGGAAGTGACCTTCTTCTATAATATAGACGCCATAAAGGAAGAGACAGACATAATCGATCGTATATTCTTATTTCTTTGTTCTTGCAAAAGATAACAGACGAAAGAAAACTAACGGATTGGGAAAAATATTGGCAACATGTATGATAAACGAAGGCTTAAAATCTCTAAGGTACAAAGAGGCCCACCCAGGTGAGAAGGACAAGATGAACAACCTTTTAGAAAAATAATCGACAAACAGTAATAGGCGACACACATATAGGAGAAATGCAAGCAGCTCATGGAAATAGGAAAAGATGCTCAACGTTATTAATGAGAAAAATGAGGACATTAAAACAACGAGATATCACGTTCACCCATCGGACAGGCGGAAGTTTAAAGGCTCCTGGATATCTGGTGTTGGCCATGGCGGGGGGACAGAAACTCCCATATGTCACTGGTGAAGCTGTGACTCACCACAGCTTTTTGAGGAAGTGATCCCATAGCAGTCCACCTTTAGGATTTTGAGTCACATACGCAAATATCCTAGAAAACCAGGCTCTATCACAAGGAAGCAAAACCCAGAAATAACCCAAACGTCCACCGACGGGACAAGGGCTGAGCCAGCTCAGCTACAGTCACTCTACCGATTTAAGGCACATATGTCGAAGAATGAGTTGCGGCCACGTTGACTGTGCTTGAGGGAGCCCATAACAAACGGCTAAACTTAAAAAGCCAAGGTAAAGATAATGTAAGTGACGTGATACTGTTGTTTTTTTTTTTGATTTAAATGGAAAAGTACAACTAAATCATGTGTATGGTTTTTTTTTTCATTTTCATTGAGGTATGACTGACATATAATATTGTGCAAATGTCAGGTGTATAACGTGTGGATTAAACACACGTAGATTACAAGATGATCACCACGAACACAATGGTTTTTTTTTTCATTTTCATTGAGGTATGACTGCATATAATATTGTGCAAATGTAAGGTGTATAACGTGTGGATTAAACACACGTATATTACAAGATGATCACCACGAACACGTCAGCCAGTGTCTGCATCATGTCGCTTAATTGCCATTTGTGTGTGTGTGTGGTGAGAATATTTAAAACCTATTCTCTTAGAAACTTTCAAGCGTATGATAGTGTTATTAATTACGATAACAATGCTGTGCATTAGATCTCTAGAACTTATTAGTCTTTTAACTGAATTTATAAATTTACCCCAGTCCCAAGCCCTGGCAAACCACCCACTCTCTGCTTCTGCGTTTGAGTTTCTTAGATTCCACATGTCAGTGAGATGATCATACAGTATTTGTCTTTCTCTGACATCCTTCTCAGCAGAGTGCCCTCAGAGTCCATCCCTGTTGTCACAAACGGCGGGAAGACGTCCTTTCCCACGGCCGAAAACCATTTCGCGTGTACACACAGCCCCTCTGCCTTGTCCCTTTATCTGTAGGCGGTGGCCACTCACCATTTTTCCCGAATAGCTGCCGGGCAAGGCACTGGCTTCGATGAAGTACTTCCTGAGGAGGCGTTTGCTGGAGTCAGGGCTGTCCAGCAAGATGTAGGAGCAGAAGAAGGCTCCGTGCCGTAGCAGGAATATGGCGACGTCTTCGTTCCCTAGGGCACAGAAAACGGAAAGCGAAGGGCACTTGAGATGTGGAGCGTGTCACAACTGTCCAAAGTGGCAGATGCGGACAGGTGAAATGGGAACAGAAAGTGCCGGCCGGACTTGTCTACGACTTCCCGCGATGTGTCACGCTCCCGTGAGTGACAGAATCTGTGTGGGACTCTGCCCTTTGGAGCGCCTCCCGCCTGCCGCGACCGGTCCCCATGCGTCCGCGAACCCCTCTGGCAGGGTGAGGAGACGGGAACGAGGGAAGATGCAGACATTTTGAAAAAGGGACAAAGAACAGAACACACCCAGGATCTCGAGCGGGGCCGACGGGCGACCCACCGGACTTGATGGCCGCGTAGAGCGGGAGGCGCACGATGACCGGGAACTCGTTCTTCCTGACGGCGTAGCTCTCGGGGTCGGCCCCGTGCGTCAGCACCAGGAGCTTCACCAGCCCCAGGTGTCCTCGCTGGCAGGCCAGGGCCAGCATCCAGTTCAGCAGCCGCTGGGGGCTGCAGGAGCCTGGCGGGAGAGAAGAGGGCAAAGGACAGTGTCACCGCAGGACACTGACCGTCCCCACTCTGATCTCAGCCCCTTTGACCATCATCGGATCCAGCCGTCCGGCTTCCAGCTGAAAGCTGCTCGCCAAATGGACCGTGTCTTCTGGAACAGTCCCTTTGAATAGCATATGACATGTCCCACATCATTTTAAACGCACCTGTTCATCGAACAATGCCCAGTGAGGACAAGCGGTATTTAAAACAGCATGTGGTGTGATCGTCACTGAATAAAAAATGAATGTGTGGAGGGAAGATGAGAAGGAGGTGTCCCTGTGTCACCTCTGGGGAGTGGGGCTCTGAACACGTCCCTCACCTCCGACCCTGTCCCTCGCCCTGACCTTGTCCCTAGAGTATCCTTACAGTCAGGGGACGCACACGGTTTAGAGTTAACATTTTAGCCGTGTAATCTTGGACGCGTTTCTTAACCTCTCTCTGACTCAGTTTACCCATCGGTCAAATGCGAATAATAACGTCCACCCTCCCAGGTTTCATGCCAGGATGATACGTCATAACGCGTGACGAGCGGCTGCCGTAACTCACTAAGTTACGTCGTTACGTTCTCAGCGTGTGAACACTTGTTTGCGTTGCTGACAATTATCTGTAATCTTCACGTATTATTTTCATAAGTCGAAGAAAAGCTTTGATGAAAGATACAGATCTCACTCTACAACCTAAAACTGCGAACTACTCCTTGAAAGCGCCACCCACTCCAGTCAAGGACGAGCCAGCGCTCGCGTTGAGTGAGCGGCGACGCGTGGGCCGCAGCGCCGCGGTATCTTCACGTTCAAAGCTCTGCAACGTCTTTTGGGTCTAGCGGCCGTGGGAAAGTGATCTCATCTCCCACGGTGACACTTCCCAATGGCATCGTGACACTGTCTCGTTCCCAGAAGTGGAAAGTCCCCAGGAACCATGTCCTCCCAAGGACCGAGAGTGACCCATCCCCCCACAATGGGAAATGGACCAGGACACAGGGGTGAGGCCGAGATGGCAGGAACTAAAATCCCGCGCATGAGGCACCCGGCCGAGCGCCTGGGCCGCGGCAGGTGCTAAGCAAACATCTCTTCTTCGTCCTCCTCCGAGAAGTAAGATCGACAATTCAAAAGAGGATCAGAGAAACGATGCCCAACTCCTTCCCTCTAAACATCGAGGACAGAGGAACCCAGACGCCCCGCTGCTGACCGCTGGCGAGGACGGAAACGTGTCCATCTCAGGGGGCAGGTTACTTTCACAGCCCTACTTTTAATACAAAGAAACTAAAGCTCCGAGACATTCGGGGGCTCCCTGAAGGTCCCGCAGTCGGTAAATGGCCAAGTCAGGACTTGGTCCTTGCTTTAGCTAAAGCCAAGGGGTGCGCTCTCGACCCCACGAAGCCCTCTGAGGCCCAAGCCCACGAGACTCAGAGAGGGTCCCCCTTAGGCTCTGCCCTTCGTCCTCCTCCCTCTCGTCACCCCTGCTCAGCTGCCGAGAGCGAGAACTCTGCAATGGGGACTCGGAAGGATGCTCGTGATGACACGACGGCGTGCCCGCCCCGGGCATCTCCGCGCTCCTCCTCTTCCCTCCCCCTCCCCCGTTCTCCGGCTGCCTCTTGCGTAGCGTGTGCTCTTACCTTACTCCAGACCATGGCTGCCTCCCCCTACGGTTTGCAAATTCCCAGGGGGTGCACACTGACTGCCCAGCTTTGCACTTCCCCCAGGGTCCAGTGTGACGCCCTGGGCTCTTTCGGTCTTCAGCAACTGTCCTGAGTTGAGTTAATGATGGGATGACCCTGGGAGCGGCCAAAAACCGTGCCCGGGTCCAGCCAAGTTCCCTGCTCTGCAAAAGCGGACATCTCCCAAGAAAACTCCTATTCACCCTGCAAAGCCCGGCTCACGTGTCCCCTCCCCCTGAGGACCCCGTCTTGCACGCAGACGAGCCCGTTCCCTGGTGAGTGCTCGCAGGCCACTGTGTGAATACTCCCGCCTTGGCGTGATTACGCTGCCCAGGGTCACTCCTTTCTGCCTTGACTTCCCCTGCTTGCCCAGGAGCCACTGAGGGGCTTGGACCACCTTTTACAAGTCTCCGTGTCTGTGAAGTACCGTAGAGTGGCCAGTACTTTGCAAATGCTCCTTAAGTGTAGGCTGTGCGGTCAGGTGCATTAGTCAGCTGGTGTAGACTCTCGGGCTGGAATGGAGCTACCCTTGGGGATCCTGCAGAGAGGGAGTCAGCCATGGGCTCCCCTCCCCTCCTATGTCTTGCTGACCCAGTCTGCATCCATTAGCCCTGAAACGCTGTCCTGATTTCTGTCCATAACCTCATTCTACCCCCCAGACAAGAGGCGGGCACCGGCTCACAACCAACTCTGAGTGCAAATCGACTTCAAAGCACAGGGTCGGACACCTCCAACAGGACTGCTACGTAATTTCTGGGCTCCCCTGTTTAGAAATTATTAAAAATTTCAAGATGGTGACTACAGAGCATTAAACCAAGTGAGGAGACCTTCTAAATGCGGGGCCCGGTGTGGCTGCACTGTCTCGCACTTGTGAAGCCCGCCCGGCACCCAAGCAAAATCCTAATTCTCAAAGACCACCGCCAAGGCCATGCCTCAGCCTATAGCTGCAGCGATGCCTGACTCGTATGGCATTGCCGATCTGAGGCCACCGCGGAAATGAAAGGGCACCTTGCATCTACCAAGAGAAAAACATTCCTTGTTACTAAAAAGGCAACATCACACGTTACCAAAAAGAGCAGCCTCCAGACAATGTCGTAGTAATGAATGACCAAAAGAAACGAGCTCTCGAGCCATGAAAAGATATGGAGGAACCTTTTAAATGAATATTGCCAGGTGGAAAGAGTCAGTCTGAAAAGGCTGCACACTGTGTGAGTCCAACTGTAAGTCGTTCTGGAAAAAGGCAAAACTATGAAGATAGTAAAAAGATCGGTGGTTGCCAGAGGTTGGGGGGAGGGAGGGATGAATATGTGGAACACAGAGAATTTTTAGGGCAGTGATATGGTTCTTGTTCTGTGTGATACATACGATACAGTAATGGTGGATACACGTCATCGTGCATCTGTCAAAACCCATAGAATACGTAACCGTAAACTATGGACTTTATTTAGTTAGTAATAATGTATGGATGTCAATAATTGTTTCATCAGTTGTAACGAATGCACCACATTCACACAAAAGAGAAACTGTTAGCGGGGCTGGGGTATGGGGATTCTCTGTATTTCCCATCAATTTTTCTGAAAAGCTAAAACTGTTTTAAAAGGTTAAAGTCTATTAATTGAAAAAACACATAGATCCACATTTCTTTGGATGTACCCTGTGAGTGAGAGGGAGCCGTATGTGGGGTGTGGTGTTGCCAGTGGAGCTCGGGATTGGCAGACGTGTGAAGCAATACACATTTTGGGGTGCGGCCCCCCCAATGCCTGATTCCTAGGACAAAGGTGGGTCCCTGAGAGGTGGTGAAGAGCTCTCACCCTTGGGTTTACCTGGCAGAGACTCGAGTAATTCCTGCACGACGTCCATGTGCCCAAAGAGCGCTGCCACCACGGCTGGGTTGTCATCGGTGGGCTCTGTCGACAGCCGTACCTGTCTGTTGGTGAGAAGGTACCGGACGGTCTCCAGGTCCCCGTAGGCGGCCGAGATGCTCAGAAGCTGGCCCTGGAGAAAAACAGAACAGGAACGAGACCTCAGTGAGACGAGCCTGCTGGGCGTCGCCAAGACAACCGACTCGTAATGCTCGTGATGGAGACTTGCTGTCCGGGAGGACACCACCAGCCACATGTTGGGGACTTGAAATGTGGCCTGTGCAAAGTGAGAGGTGGTGAAGGTGTAAAAATCACTTTCGATTTCAAAGACGTAGCACGAAAAACGGTAAAGTATCTTGTCAATTATTTTTATATTGATTACAAGTTGAAATGATCTTTAATGTATTTGGGCTAAGTGAAATAGATTATTGAAACCTCATCTCTTTCTGTTTAGTTTTTTAATGTGACTCCTAGAAAATTTGATATTATCAACGTGGCTGGCATTTTATTTCTTTGGGACAGAGCTGCTCCCAAGCATAAGCTGCGCGAGGACGGGGCCGGTGAGAGTGCCCCCACCTGGCACACAGCCGGAGCTCGATCCCCATCTGACACGTGTTGTCTGAGCCTCAGGAAGAAGGGGCATCCGGGGTCTCTGAAGGACCAGCCTGCAAGTTATTCATGCACGGAATATGACAGATGAGGAGACTCCACAGGCCCGAAACCAGGGACGAAGATCTTTCGGCAACATGCAGTGGGACTCTTAGCTTGGTGGCCCGGAGGGAAAGGATAGGGTGAGCTGACCTGAGCCCGAGCTGCTGCATGTTCCAGCCATTCAGGTGTGCGAAGGCTCTGTGGGACCGGAAGCATGGTAACACGTGAGCTAGGACATGCAGGTTCAGTGAGACTTTGTAACTTGTCCGAGGTCACGCAGCTGGTAAGTGGCTGTCATAGACTGATAGGAGATATGGCCTCGATTTTTTCACAGGCTCCCTGGATGCTCATACGGGTGCTGGGTGGGAGACTGCAGCGTTCGATTGTATTACTGCAACTTTAAGGCCTCTTTGAACTTGAGCTTCAGCACCGTCCACGGAGGCAGATGCAGAACTCGGGCTGGAAAGAGGCAGTCGGTATGATGCCAACATTTACCGAGGACCTACTGCGTGCAAGGTACCGGGCTGAGCGCCGAGGATGCCAAGTGTGATTTCTGGTCTCCAGGAGTTTATGATTCAGTTCGAGTCACGAATTTGCATAAAATGGACACGAGCAAGCATATTTAGCTTGCTGACTAGTTTGGAAAACAAGTGTCCTAGGAGACCGCTTTAGGGTGAGATGATCAGGGATGGGTCCCATGGTCACCCTTAATCCTGGAAGCAGGAAGGTATCTGTGTCTGCGTCTCACATCTGTGGGCGAGGAAATGACGGCCAGCCCGTGGGTAAGGACTTTATCGTCAGCAGAACGATCCAGGATGGACTAGGAGTCTGTCTAGCTCCAAATCTCATGCTCTCGCCTTTCCACCCGTGACTTGCTAGGGAATCTAGGACTTGGAGAGAGACTTGGGTTCTGTAAGTGGAGAGAATGGACTGGTGATGTGACAGGTATGGTAAGGGACAGTCGAAGGGACTGATATTATTTGGAGGATGGTAGAGTCATGCAGTCAAGAAACACCACTGGCCAGCCACTCTGCCCAGGGAGGGGCCCCGCAGCGCCCCCATTCCAGGAAATCCAGAAAAGCCACAGGGACTGATGAAATGATGCACTGCATACAGTGACAGCTGTCTCGACTCTGGCCAGTTAGAGGCTGACTCTAACCTTCCTCGCAACGTAGGAGGCGATGTCACAGGAGACAGCCCAAGGCCAAGACTCCATCCTCGCAACGTAGGAGGCGATGTCACAGGAGACAGCCCAAGGCCAAGAGGCAAGTGCAGGGCCAGCAAGGTCATTGGGTAGAGACAGTGCACAGGCTCTATAGTATGCACTGATTTTAATTCAAATGCCTGATGAGTATAAAGCAGTAAGGAGGATGCTTCCCTCCGTGCATCTGCCTCCTGGCCCCCTCTGCAGGGGAAACCTCTCTCACACAGCCTTCCGTGGGGAATCCCACAGGAAACCGAACAGCCCCCCTCCCCCATTTCATTCATTACAACTTTTGATTAGCATGTGACAAACACAGGGAAAAGTTCAAAAATTACGTGTTCAGTTTCATGAACACACCTATGTAATAATAAGCACCTAGACCAAGAAACAGGTTACCTGTGCCCAGAAGCCCCCACCTGCCCCCTTGACACACTGCCCTACTGAGAGTAACCACTCTTGACTTCTACCATCACAGATGCATTTTTGCCTATTTTTAAACATCGTAAATGTAGAATCGTACTTCGCTCTCTTGGAATTTGTGCTCTGACGTCATTAGAGATTCACAGGAACTTGCAAAGACAGGACTGCGAGGATTTACGTTCCCTTCAGTTTTCCCCAAAGGGAACATCTTACCTAACTGTAGTTCAAGACCAAGACCAGTAATTCGACGTCAGTATGACGTGTGTCTATAGTATGTCATTTCGTCACACGTGTGGATTTGTGTAACCACCACCACATTCAAAACACAGAACTACCCCATCACGGCGGAGCTTGCTCTCGACTTACTCCTTCATAATCGCATTCGCTTTTCCCTCCTCCACCAGCCCTAACACTTGACAACCGCTAATCTCTCTTCCATCTCTGTAACTTTGTCATTGTATGTTATGTAAATGGGATCATACAGAATATGACCCTTTGAGATTGGTTCCCCAGCCCTGCACTCAGCATAATGACCTTGAGATGCCTCTGGGTCGTTGGGAATTTAATATTGCCTCTTGATTGCTTAGTGGCATCCCAAGGTAAGTTTAACTAGTCACCTACTCACATTTGGGTTGAATCGAGTTTTGGGCTATTAAAAATAAAGCTGCTGTGAACAGTCATATGCAAATTTTTGTGTGTACATAAGTTTTCATTTCTCTAGGATAAATGTTCAGGAGAGAAATTGCTGGGTCATAATGTAAATGTATTTTTAGTTATTTAAGAAACTGCCGAACTATATCCTGAGAGGCTGGAACAGTCCATATTCTCACCGGTCACGTATGAGAGCATTTCCCTTGAGATAATTCTCATCAGAATTTCGTATTATCACTATTTTCTTTTATTTTAGCTGTCCTAACAGACGTGCAGTGACATGTCATTGTGACCTTAATTTGAATTTCCCGAATAAAGAATGATGTGAAACTTCTTTTCATGGGCTTATTTGCCATCTGCATATACTCTTTACACACAAAAATATTT
>NW_006443292.1:4827506-4830268 GCF_000325575.1 Pteropus alecto | reverse complement strand
TGGGGGGGGGGAAAAGAAACAACTCAGAGAAGAACTACAAAAATCCCCAAGAGAGTCGGAGACGTCAACACTCCCTCTCAATAACTGACATAACAACTCGACGAAATATCGGCGAGGACACAGGAGAGCTCGAGGCCACCATCAGCCAACGGGATCTAACTGACGTTCATAAAACACAGTCTATCCAACAAAACCGGAGTGCGTTCTTTTCATGTGTCCACGGAACATATATCAGGATAGACCAAACCTAGGTCGTAAAACAAACCTCAAAAATTTTAAAGAATTGAAATCACATAGACTATATCGTCTAGCAGGGAGGCAGTTTCCAGGGTTCTGCTGTTGTAAACGCAACCGCGATGCATTTTTCAAATAAATCTGTAGGGGTAAGTTCCTAGTAGTAGTTTTGCTGTTTCAAATAAAAAAAAAAAATCTGGTTAAGATGGAGAAGCACTGTGCTAGCCTCCTCCCATGACCATTTCAAAATTACAATTGAACTACAGAACAACCATCACTGAGAACTGCCTGCAGTTTGGCTGAACAGAAGTCCTGTAACTAAGGACATACAGAAAAGGCCACCTCGAGACTCACAAGAGGGGCGGAGACTGGGGAATAGGCTCTCCCACACCTGCGTGTGGTGGTTGAGAATCCAGAGAGATGTCTCAGCTGCGGAGGTCCCCCCTGGAGGAGCAAGGGGTCCCAGCCCCACACCGGGCTCGCCAGGCCAGGGTTCCAGTGCCAGGAAGACGAGTCTCTACAACTTCTAGCTGTGAAAACCAGCAGGGATGGTGGCTGAGTGACACAGAGGGAGGCTGGAGTTCCAGGTGTTTCTCTTAAAGGGCCTGCATGGACTTACTGCTGATGGACTTGCTCGCTCTGAGCTCCAGCACTGGGATAGCAGCTTGAAAGGCATCAGGGACACATGGGGAGTGACTGAGTAGTCTGGCTTCAGGGTGAGGGCTGGAGGGGCAGTTTTCTCTTAGACAGAAGTGCTAATAAAAGCTACTGTCTCTTTGTTGAGCCCTTCCCCACTCCCAGCATGCAGACACAAGTGGGTGCCACATCTGAATCTCTATCAACCTGGCTGACTCCGCTTGCCCCGCCCAGCTGATTCCCCAAGGTGTGGGCCCACCCAAGCTGCTTCCTCTGGCTTTTCTACATAAATGGCCTGTCTTGGCTTATGCTATGGAATTTCCTAAAGTCTCTCAAAGGTTCACAAACCCCACACAAGTAGCATCTGGCCTCGGCATGACTCATTCCTCTTGCTGGGCAGCCCCAAGCCCGGGACTAGTAGCAGCCAGCCTCAGTTTGCAACTTAACCTCTCCCAGGCACCTACTAGCCCAGCATATGTGGCAACCATCCGCGGATCACTTTGTAGCTCATACCAAGTGGCCCCAAGCAGGGCACAAGCAGTGGCTGACCTTGGCCTGCACAGGAGCCCCTCCCAAAGGCCCTGGAACTAACACACCCAGTAGCCAGCTCAGACCACACTAGAGCACCACCCAACCACCTCCGCAAATGACACACCCAAAGGGCAGACTGGGCAGGCACCAGAGACCTGCTAAAGCGAAGCCTGCTCTGTAGAATCGGCCCCTGCATGACTGCTCCTCCACTGCGGTCGTGAGCAGTCCTCACATCCAATCAACCTGAGGATTAGTCCCTCCCATTGACGTGCAAAAGTGATTAAGGCTCGACTATAACAGGAGAGCACACACAACCCACGCAAAGGACACACCTGGAGAATCTGGCTTAGGTGACCAGGGAGACTGTGTCACTGGGCTCCACAGGATGCCTACTACATAAGGGCACTTTACTAAGACCAGGAGACACAGCGGCCCTACCTAATGCATAGAAACAAACATGGGGAGGCAGCCAAAATGGGGAGACAAAGAAACAGGTCCCAAATGAAAGAAGAGAATGAAAAAGTAGTTAAACGAAATGGAGACGAGTAACCTACCCGATGCAGAGTTCAAAACACTTGTATGAATGCTCAGTGATCTCAGTGAGAACTTCAACAACAAGATAGGAAATATAAAAATGGAGATAGAAAACGTAAAAAACAACCAGTCAGAAATGAAGAATATGACAACTGAAAATAAGAATACCTTAGGAGGAATCAACATTAGATGAAGCAGAGGGGCGAATCTGCAATTTAGAACATAAGGTAGCAGAAAACACCCAATCAGAACAGCAATAAGAAAAAAGAATCCAAAAAAAAAAAATGATAATAGTTTAGAGACCTCTGAGACGACATCAAGTATACTAACGTTCACAACACAGGGGTACCAGAAGATGAAGAGAGAGCAAGGAATTGAAAACCTATTTGAAGAAATAATGATGGAAAACCTCTCTAACCTGGTGAGGGAAATAGATATACAAGCCCAGGAAATCAGAGGGTCCCAAACAAGACGAACCCGAAGAGACCCACGCCAAGACATATCCTAATTAAAATGCCAGAGGTTAAAGACAAAGAGAAAATCTTAAAAGCAGCAAGAGAAAAGCAATTTGTTACTTACAAGGGAGCTCCCATAAGACCATCAGCTGATTTCTCAACAGCTTTGCAGCCAGAAGGATTTGGCACGAAATATTCAAAGTGATAAAAAGCGAGGACCTACAACCAAGAGTACTCTACCTAGCAAAGCTATCATTTAGAATCGAAGGTCAGATAAAGAGCTTCTCAGACAAGGAAAAGCTAAAGGAGTTCATCACCGTCAAGCCAGTATTACAGGAAATGTTGGAGGGATTTCTTTAAGAAGAAAAAGAA
>NW_006443292.1:4809130-4827248 GCF_000325575.1 Pteropus alecto | reverse complement strand
CTATATATCTATCGACTTTAGATGTAAATGGATTAAACGCGCCAATCAAAAGCTATAAGGTAGCTGAGTAGATAAGAAAAAAAGCCCCTTATGTATGCCGCCTACAAGAGACTCATTTCTGATTGAAAGACACGCACAAACTGAAAATATAGGGCTAGAAAAAATATTTCTTGAAAATGGAAACAAATAGACAAAACAGACTTTAAAACAAAGGCTATAACAAGAGACAAACAAGGACCCAGAATTACCTGAAGAAACCCAAAATACTGATTCGAAAAGACATATGCACCCATATATTCTTTGCATCATTATTTACAATAGCCAAGATGTGGAAGTAACCTAAGTGTCCATCAATAGGTGGATGGATAAAAATGTGGTACATATATGCAATGGAATATGAGCCGGCCATAAGAAAAATTTAAAAAAGAATCAAGTCTTGCCATCTGCAACAACATGGATGGACCTCGAGAGTATTATGTTGAGTGAAAAAAAGTCAGAGAAAAACAAAAGTCATATGATTTCACTTATATGTGAAATCTAAAAAACAAAATAAATGAACAAACAAAACAGAAACAAACTCATAGATACGGAGAACATTTTGATGGTTGCAAGATGGTAATAAGGAGGTTGAGGGGATGATTTAAGAGGGGAAGGGATTAAGAAGTACAAGGTGGCAGTTACAAAATAGTCATGGGGTGTAAAGTATAGCAAAAGGGTTATAGTCAATAATATTGTAATGACTATGTACAGTGTCGGATGGGTACTGGATTTATCAGGGTGATCACTTTGGAAATTCAGGTGCTATACACCTGAAACTAATACAATATCGTATGTCAACTGTATTTGAAAAATAAAAAAAAATTATTTTAAAAAAGAGGAAGAAATTTCAAATTCTGATGACAACAAATTGCCTTCCAAAAAGGCTGCATAAATTCACATTTCTACAATATTAAATAATGCGTGATTTCCCGTATCTTTGCTACTGTTTAGCTACTGTTTAGTCTGAAAAGTGAAAAAATGCTGTTTCGTTTTTTTGCTTTTCTAGAAGTATTAACAAAGTTGAATAACTTTGCATATGTGTACTGCGTATTTGAATTTCTGTGACGGGGTGTGTGTGTGCGCGCGTGTGAGTGCGTGCCTGTGTGTGTGCGCATGTGCACCTAGTCACAGGCTTTGTCATTTTCATTCATGGTCCTATTTCCGTCTGCTCTTGTTAGCGGGTAGTGCTGGCCTCATCGAAGGAACTGGGGTGTGCACCCGCTTTCTCTAGTCTCTGGTCGAGTGAGTACAGTATTTTGTAGAACGTACCAGTGAAACCACGTGAATCTAGAACTTTGTCAGAAGGTTTTAAATTATTAGTTTATTTCCTTCATGGTTATAGGATGATTCATAACTTCTACTTCTATTTTTTTTTTTTTAGTTTTGGGAAGTTGAATTTTTTTGGTCTGTCCATTTCATCTAAATGTTCGAGTATTTTGCCATAAAGTTGTCCATAAAACTTTCTCTTATTATCATTTTTTAAATATCTGTACTGACGGCATCTTTCATATCCTTGATCAGTTTATTTCTTGTCTTTTTTATCGACCATTCTCCCCAGAGAGCTTTTAAATTTTTCTAGTCTTTTCAAAGGACCAAATTTTCATTTCGTTGGTCTACTCGACTTCTACGTTTTGTTTTCTAGTTCTGCTCTTATTTTTATAACCTCCTCTATTCCATTTTCTGTAGGCTTACTTTGCTCTTGTCCATAGCCTGACATCCTTTTAAAATATCGTCATTTCATACTGATTTGAAATAAAGACAATTATTTGTCAGTTAAGAACAACAGCCATATTCCTACTCAGTTTGTCATGAATCTTCTACTCTTATTTACGGTATGCTTTTGGGACTAAAGTTTTACATTTTTACAAAAACACAGATTTATCCATCCTTCAACATCTTCTCAAAGTCCAATCAGATGAGATTTTTAAAAATAATAACCCAGTTCACATAAGGCAGCCCTGCTAACGAGTGTGTGGTGGGCCAAGCCATGAATGTACAAGCATATCCCGACTCTCCTCACGTGGGTGTGTCAGGCTCCGTCTGCGGAGCACCAGCCCTTCCTTATGGGAGGCCACCAGATGCCCACCCAAGGGGCCCATGGCTCTGACCTGCTATGTGTGCAGCCCAGCTCTGTACAGAAAGATGGCCCTTAGCTGTATCCTCTGTGAATTCATAATTGGAGGAATCCAAAATGCTGCCCCCCACCCTCAATAATTCCCAAGCACGTCGTATTTGTCCCCTCATCTCAAAAGACCCTTGAACTCTTGAGAGCAGACTGCAGGTTTAAGAATGGAATGATTTCTAACTACTAGCTAAATGGAGACCTGTTAAACCTATGCCATTAAAAGTAAGGCAAATAAAACATCATAAATGCTTCCAGGATGACAGCCAACAAGAGGCCCTCCTCCCCAAGGACAAGACGTGGCGGCGGTCCTCTCCAGTTGTTGGGGGGTCACAGGGTTGATCTCTACCAGCTTTTCGAGAAGATTGGCATGTGTTTCAGAACTTTAAAAATGTTTATACCCACATTCACAACTCCTGTTGTGAACCCTTGCTAAGATACCTTTACAGTAAGAAAAAGGATTAGGCAAAAACATTCAATACGGTATCATTTATATTAGTAAAAAATTAGAAATAACCCAAATAGCCAACCAAACGGAACAGTCGGGTATGTTACGGTCTCTCTACCAGATGAAATATCATGCGACCTCTGAAGGAGACGCATAGAAGGAATTTATGCTCATACAGAAAATTGTTGATATTCTATTAGGTGAGCAAACTCATTATGCAAAACCACACCCACGATATGACCGTATGTAAATGAGAAACAGCACTGGCGCCCGAGGGACACTCAGAACAGCGGGCGGGAAGAAAACGCACGAAAACTCTTAGGGGGATTGTGGGAATTTATTAGAATTATTCTTATTTTCTCGTTCTTTTTTCCTCTACATTTATGTGTTTCTAAATTTCATTTTTTGAGCATGTGCTATTTTTATCACGGACAAAAGGTATAAAAGAGGACTGTAGATTAAACCTTCAGACTGGCATTTTGTTCTCACGTGTCAGTTACCCCTCGCTTGTCGTCTGGGAAGGTGGGAGTGGTGGGGACCTTAGGTGATGACAGGTTGAGAAGTCGACCAGAAACGACTGGCACCTGTACGTTTAAATGGGAAACAAGGCCTTTCCGGAACATAATAAAAATCCCCATTACGATTACTATGACGACAAACAGGAAACGTGAGCGACAAGCATGCATCCATCCCCAGTGCCCAGTCCTGGCCGGATGGGTCGGCTCTGACCTTACCTTTTCCAGCTGAGACGCGCTCTCGTCACAAGCCTCTCTGAGCAGGTGCCGGGCCCTGCTGGTGTCTCCCCGCTTGTATGCGGTGTGAATGTCTTCTGTCCCAGGGCACTGTGCTGTGGGGTCACTGCCTGGCGTGGACAGTTTGCTGCCCATGTCCCTGGCACCTGGGCAGACAGAAGCACACACACAGTGTCACCACCGTTGCTGGCGCTGCTCGTGTGAATCGTCAGAAAGAAGAGCACGTGACATAACCCTGAGGCTTTAGGAAGAGGGAGTCGTCGCCCTGATGGGCTGTCGATGTCACCAAGCCCGGCAGACGCTGGCGCCTGCCCCCGGCTGGAGGTACTTCCTCCGTGGGGCTGGCGCCGAAGTCTGGCTGACCGCAAGGACATCGGGCAGCAGAGCGCACCCTGGGGGGATTCTGAAGCAGGACTGTCACCTGGAGCGGGCCCAGCACGCTGCCTGACAAGAACTGCCAGGCTGACCTCACTGACAGCGACAGAGACGCAGGGGCTTTGGTGAGAAAGCCGGAGGTCCAGCCGAATTGTCCCTCTGCTGTGTTCCTCATGGGGACACATAGTCTTTGGTGGGGGAACAAAGACAGGTCACATCCTGGGGGTGTGGACATCTATACACCCCCAGAAAACCCCACAGAGGGCATGGGATTTAGACTCACTTGATCCCGTGCTGGGTGCCGAAGGCACAGAAGGGAAGGAAGTCAGTCCTTCCCCTCATGAAGCTCCTGCTTAGAACAGGGGTTCATGGTTAGGAGGTCCATGGACCCCGAAGGGCTGCAAACAGGCTTCAGAGGTTTCCTGCACATGCTAAATTTGCACACAGAACTATCTGTGTGTGAGTATGTGTGTGTGTGTACATTTTTCTGGGTAGAAAATTCAAGGCTTCTACCAGATTTGCAAATGTATTATTAAACCAGAGTTAATATCTATAGATATTACAGAAAAGACTGCAAAAATGATGAGTTAGATTCTCATCGTGTTTAGTGACGGCAGAAATAGAGAGAGAATTCGACTATTTTTGACCGAGTTTAAACAACCAGTGGGAGCCAAACGGGGGCTGAAGTTTGGTCTCCTAGCTCTCAGGCTGAGGCGGAACTCATCCCATCTCAACTGCCTCTTTGAAAGGATGAATAAATCAAGCTTCTCAAAAAATTAAAATTATTGGAGCGACACTGGTTAATAAAATCAAATTGGTTTTGAGTATACTATTTAATAATCATATGTATATTGCATTGTGGGTTCACCACCCAAAGTTAAATTTCCTTCCGCCGCCAAATATTTGACTTCCCTTTACTCCTAACTACCTCCCCCATCCCCCTCCCCTTCCTGCTGGTAACCACTAATCTACTGTCTGTGTCCATGAGTCTCTGTTTGTCATGTCTGTGTGTTACTTTTAGTTTTATATCCCACGTATGAGCGAAATCATATGATTCTTGACTTTTTCTGTCAGATTTTTTTCACTTAGCATGGTACTCTCAAGATCCACCCATGTTGTCTCAAATGGCAGCGTTTTTTTTGTTTTTTTTTGTTTTTAAAGGAAAACGCTGAGAGGTTGGCTTCCAGGTATTCACATCACAAAAGCGAATCACATCATAGCTGCCGCTAGGTAGAAAATTTTAAAAAATCCTTTATTTACAATAGCATAAAAATTACATGCTTAGAAATATATTTAACAGAAGATAGACAAGAGCTTTATCCTGAAAACTCTAAAACGCGGCTGAGAGAAATTAAACCAGACCTATGTAAAGGGAGAGATAGCCCATGTTCATGGATGAGCGAAATCAACATTGATGTCAGTTCTCCCCAGTTTCATCTTAGATACAATGGACTCCCGGCCACAATTTTAAGAGGTTTTTTTTTTGTTTGTTTGTTTTTTTAAAAAAAGAATAGAAATTGACGATCTGATTCTCAAATTGGTATGGAAATTCAAAGAACTTAGAATACCCAAAGCAATCTGGAAAAATAAGAGAATTGGAAGATGCACAGTATTACTACGAAGCTATAGTAATCAAGACAGTGCGATACTGGTATAGATAGATAGACCCATGGAATAGGAAAGAGTTGAGAAACAGGCTCATACTTATACATCCAATTGATGACAACGGCATCGAAGCAATACAATGAGAAAAGCAAAGTCACTTCAACCAATGGTGTTGGAACAACCAGCCATCCATCGAGTACAAAGAAACCCGAACCCTAATTTGAGATGGACCATGGATCAAACCATAAAGGTTAAGACTATAGAGCTTCTAGAAAAAAAATAGGAGAATTTCTTCATGACTTGAGAGTAAGTAAAGGTTTCTTAGGACACAGAAAGCAACACCATAAAGGGAAAAATTGCTAAGTAGACTTCACCAGAACTTTAAATTCTGCTCATCGAAAGATTGGCCTATCATTTAAAAAAATAAGCAAGTTGCACACTAGAAGAAAATATTTGCAAAACACATATCCAAAAAAGGCATGGTATCTATAACTCAAAAATAAAGGACAAACGACCCAATTAAAAATGGGCAAAGATATGACTAGAGGAAGATATTTAAAGAACTCAACACCATTAGTCACCACGGAAGTGCGAATTAAAAATACCAACAGACACCACTACACTCCCACCAGAATCACTACAATTTGAAAAGACTCAAGAAGGATATGGAGCAACCAGAACACTGATGCCTTATTGGTTCAAGTGTAAAATAGTAACGACCACTTTGCAAACAAGTCTGGTGGTTTCTTATAAAGCTAAACATCCACCTACTCTATGACCCACAGTTCTATTCTTAGATATTCACCCAAGAGAAATATGTCTAAAAGATTATCCGAGAATGTGCACAGCAGCATGATTCATAGTATTTCCACACTATAAATAGTGCAGGTGTCCGTCAAAAATATGGGTAAACTAGGTTTGTGGTTTAGTTACAACTTGGCAATAAGGAAAAATAAATTACCAATCCAGGAAATAACGGGTAGAAATCCGGAAGCATGATGCTGAGTGATTGCACAAAATGATTCTAATCTATGGGTGAAAAAAAAAAAGGAACGGTGAGTGGTTCTTGGAAGGGACAGGCATGAGGTTGACCAGGAGGCGTGAGACATGTCTGGGTGAGGGCTCCATTTCTTGACGGTGTCTCCATTATACTAGTGTTATTTCAAAACGTATCAAACGGTCCAATGAAGATATGTACTTTTTCCTTTACGTGAATTTTACCTAAAAAACCTGTAAACACCATCGAGTAATATGACTGCTGAAATATTTGAGGGCGAAGGGTACAGGTGTTTCTAACTTACTCCGAAATGCATTCAAAATGATGGGTCTATGGACGGATGGAGGAATGGATAGACGGAGAAAAATGTGAGCGAGAAATTTTAGAAAATGTTAATAGTGGACGCTAGGTGGGGGGTGGATGAGTGCGCACGGCTCGGGTTATTCAGCTTTATTGTATGTTCGAAATTGTTCGTAACAATACCGTTGGGAGAAGTCAATCGATTAATCACCCTGAACGCAGGGCCTGCCATACGTCATACTGAGCGAGGTCCGCCACCAGCACAGAAGATTCTTGCTCTATAGAAAGGCGGAGAAGCTGCTTGCAGTAAAGGCCCTGATGCTGTCGCAGCTCACTGTAAGCCATGACCTTCGCCGTTCCAAAGCACGCGTTGGAGAAATCCACGTGCGTGGATGCGTATCATGTACAATTGGCGTCGTTGCCAAAAACACCAGCGCAAGATCACTGCGCCTGCGTGGAGATTATTGGTTTTTGTTTTGTTTTTTTGTTTTTGTTTTTTGTTTTTTTTCATTTTTTTCCTGTGTATTTTTGGAAAGAGAAATCGGAAAAGAGCTTCGCGTGTCAGTGGTTATAGATGTGAATAAGGTGGCTTTCCTTCCCATCACACGTAATGGTCTCCATTAATTATTTACAATCAGAGACCCTGGGACATCTGAGAGCGGGCCGAAGGGAGAAAAGCTGCCGGCAGGGGCGAGAAGGAGGCGGAATCAAGGGCAGCGTCATCCATCAGAAGGGACACTTAATTATGTCATTGGTCACCTTTCAGAATTAAACAAGTCTCTCCCTCATGTTCATAGAAGACAAGCGTGTGTGTGCATGCGTGTGTGCATGCAGGTAACCACTAATCTACTTGCGTGTGTGTGCACATGTGTGCGTGTGTGTGCACGCCTGAGCAGATGTAAAATCACCTTTTCCATTCACGTTAGGAATGTTAATAAAAACGGTTAACCTTTAAGGCCAAGTTAAGTGACATCGAGAAGGTAGAACCTAGGATACGGGGTGCATCTGAAATGACAAAGGTGATTTTATTTTAACTTGATTTTTAGATCACGGAATGTAAGAGGAGTAAGTGACATCATAAAAAATCAAGACTCTCAGTTCTATCATTATGTTTTCACTGTGGTGGTGTTTTCAGTTTTGAATCTGATTTTCTTAAGTCGCACGGACAATGTTATGTCCATTGCTGCCGACCCCAAGAGCTGACGGGTCTGGTCTAATCAAATTGTCGGATGGACACTATGAGAAAATGTCAGTCAATGAATATGCACTTAATTTAACCTGCCAACTTTATTTAATTTCCTGAAATTATAAAAAGAATATATATGTAAAATATATTCCATATATTTTAATTGAAAGAAAAAAAGATCAAAATGCTAATGATAAGTGTTAAGGATGGGCTGGGAAGGAATTAGTGATAGGATTAGAAAATATTTTTCTTCTTTAAAACTTTAAAGGGATTATACAACGAATAAAAGAACATATCCCCATTGAAAGAAAATTAAATAATCCAGAAATATATCATGTAAAAGGCAGAACCCCCTCCTCCCCACCGTCAGACACCTCTTCTTAGAGGCAAATTTTTCCTTTTATAGTAATTTTTTAATTTTTTTTTGCCAAAATACTACAGTTTTGTATTTGAGAACTGTGACCTCTGATTTAAACTTAAAGCAGGGGAATGTATTTATACTATTTGTAATTATTCAGTTATTTATTCGTGCCTATTGATCAACGATTGTCCATAATTCTATTCTTTTATACAGTAAAACCTCACGGCTTTAAATATTTTGCTTATACAGATTTAAAATTCATTTTAAAAATATAACCCCCCTAAATTATTCTATTTCAATAAAGCATTATTATCTCAAATAAGTAACTAGAACTAGTAGAAGAAGAATAGAACATTAGAATACTGTTTCAAATGAAAAAAATATTCCTTTTTGTTCCTTATTACAATGTGTCATTATTTTCCTATAGAGCAATGAAAATTTTCTGTATATTTGTGTGTGTGTGTGTATGAGTGTGTGTGTGTGTGTGTGTATGAACTACAAATAGGCATCTGACCTGCTTTTAATGCAAGTGAATATGCTTAATAAAGTATATAACTAAAAGAGGAGGGGGAAACCAAAAGCACAGTTATTTACTTCATTTTTTAAAAATCGTCTGGTGTTGCTTGTTTGGTTCTGGGAGAGGGTCAGTCGGAAGTAGTAACTAGTCACGGGAGACTATACGTGTAGTGGGTGGCTGGGTTATGGATCCGGCACACGTGCAGATATTCAAGGATACAAGAAACGTTTACAATGAGCCATGCGATGATACGTGGACATATTCCAGGTTGGGATAAATATTAATATCCACATAGCCTGTTATTTAAATGTGCTGGACGTGGGCAATAAGTTAAGGTTCATTACGTGAAGAAGTATTCGGTTAAAAAAAATATTTAAAACCCAGTGGAACCAGAAAATCATGTAGTCCTCGAAGATCACTTGCAATTTAATATTCTATTTACAAAGGAATACTTTCAGAAACACTCACATATTTAGGACGAATATTTTCAGTTGCCAATAACTCAGTCTCTAAATGTCATTTCTGTAGTTTGTTAGAGAAACAAATTATTTGACAGGAAAACGGACGAAAATTATTTTTCTCTTTTCTTTGGGGAAGTCCTGAAACAGAATCCCATGAATATTATAGAGTGACATCTACAAAAACCATGTTACAGTGTGGCCTTTTCTTAAAGAGAGGCCTCCTTTGTCGATTCTGAGTTCGCTCTGGCCTTTCATCCTAAGAAGACTCAAACTTGAAGCGGGAGGATGTATTTATACTATTTGTGCCTATTATTTTTTCTTCTAGAACAACATCTGTTCAATGATCCCTCCTGACCTGATAATCAGAATAAAATTCTCTCTCCACTGTTTTTGTTATTTTTTCCTACACATATAGGACAACAAAGAGGTAATACGACATTGATTTTATTTTTATAAGCTGTAAATGTTGGCCTCTTCCACATATGTCTTATATATAAACATATTATTATATATATTTAATTCTCTCATCCCCCCCGAAGAAAACATGTACAATGGAAAGAGAATGCCATCTGTCAATTCAAAATCTGCGGCACCCTCTGTACATCTTAGCAAAGACACGAACGTTTCATTTGAATTCTTTCGTTACATTCAGCAGAGGAGCGAAAAGTAAAAATATATCCGTCCGCCCACAGCTCGCTGCAGAACAGATGAAAGTACACGTTAGGGTGTTACTGACCTGGTCATGATTGCTTAGCGACCCTCCTGTGCCATCCTCCACCGAGTCCCCACGTGGCCCGAGCACTGGGAGACGGGGCTGCCCCTCCTGAGAGGTGACACCCTCCTGGCACGGTGAGTCTTGCCCTCTGCAGCTCGGAGTGCACTGGCCTTCGAGTCTTTCTTGGCCAGTTAGAGCTCTAGAGTTTCAGAAGCAATTCTCATCTGTGGGTCGAATTACGGTGAAATCCAACCCTTGATTTCTTCGGGGAAGATGCAGAAGGATGCAGAAGGTGGGGGATGTGGAGGGCGACATGACCCCCAGGGTGACCCTCGGCGGTAATTCCTCACCGGCTCCAGATGGCTAGTGCTCAGCCCTGCGACGCTGGGCTGCTGGGACAGGCCAGCATCACAAAAGAAAGCGCAGACAGTGGTGGCCTCCAGCAGGGGACCTGGCTCATGGGGACAGTGCTCCAGCAACGGGGGCGAGCCTTTCTCACACCAGCAAAGCCCCCATCCCCACTGGATCGCCGGAAGCATATTTTTGTTAATGAAAGAGGATGGGCGGTTCTATCCACAAATAAATCACGCGGGGGGTGGGGGGGATGACACCCAGAAGTGCTATTCTCCTTAGAAATAAACAATACAGTTGATCAGAAGATGCCACGTTATAGCCACTCGACACAGTGAAAAATTGAGTGAATTCTAATGTCCGTGGCTGGCCAGAGTGTGGTGAAGTGGGTACTTCTGTCATTGTGGGAGGAGTTGCAAATGGTGTGACTGTTTCTGAAAGAAAGGACGATATTACATAAAAGACCCAGGGGAGGTTCTGCCAGTTCCCCCGTGGTATTTCTCCTAGAAATTTACCTGCGGGAAATATTGTGGCACAAACAAAAAATGATACATTCCTGAGCTGTGACACAGCGCCCTGCAGAATCGCCTACCACAACGGACGGAAGAACCTACCAGCCAGGTAAACGGCCATCGTCAGGGATTAGGAGGTGGCTTACAAGCCAAGAAATGCCTAGGTGACCGGTGCTGACTTGTGTCATTTCCTCTGATGCTCACAGTGATGAGCAGGTATCATGGCTGCCCTTCACAGACGAAGGTGAAGGTGAAGACATTGTTCGAAGTGACAGAGCTGGCAAGTGGCAGAGGCCAGAGTGTTTCTGAACCCAGAGCCCACAGAATTTCCGCTGCTCTGACTTCCAATTTAATACCCATTGTGGATCGCATATCCACGTCCCCCCAAATTCTTATGCTTTAGCCCTAATCCCCAGTGCGATAGTATTAGACGAGAGGCTTTGGGGAGGTGATCGGGTTGTGTGGGAGGAGCCCCCATGCTGGGAGAAGAGACACAAGGGACCCTTACAGAAGAGACACCAGAGAGCCGACTTCTCTCTCTGTCACCTGAGGATGCAAGGAGAAGATGGCCACCTACGAACCAGGCATGGGGCCCTCACCAAGAACAGATCCTGCCAGCAGCTTGATCTTGAACTTCCCAGCCTCCAGAACCATGAGAAGTAAATGTTTGTTGTATAAGCCACCCAGTCAGTGACAATTTGTTATAATAGTCCGAGTTCGGGGTATTTCAATATGAGGGCTACTGAGTGGCCATTCGAGCCAATAAAAATGAAGACGACGGAGAAGCATGAAAAATACTTAGATGACATTACGCTAAAGAGTGGAACATGGGGCGAAGACAGTTAGACAACATGGAAAAAATACAGAACACAGAACATCGGTTGACATCAACTGAAAATATGGAAAGCGAAAGAATTTCTTCCAGGTTGGTAGATTTACATGTGATTAAAATGCTTTGGGCGGGGGGATGGGGGGAAGGTTTCTAATGAGTATCGTCTATTACTTTTGTTTATAAAAATTTAGTCTGTCTGTCTTTGTCACGACCTGAGGGACATGTGTAAATGAGATCAGCCATTGCCTTCAGCCCGTGAAAGGACTGGAGATTATTTTCTATTTGTATTTTTCTGCATTTCCAGCATCTTTTATTTTTTTTTTCTCTCGCCAAGCTTATATTGATTTTTAAATTAAAGGGGGAAAAAAATCTGAAACAGGAAGTGTATCCAGCACAAAACTGACTACTTTCCACCTGATTTAACGAACCAGTTTTGGGAGGGTTTTTGTCACTGACTGGGTGGCTTAAATTGAAACGACTCTTTGCTCTTGGGTAGACCGAGTCTCTACTCGGTCGCTCTGGAAAAAAGGACGGAGAGCAAGAAAAGCTCTGGGATAACAGCTGGCAGAGGTGTCCCAGACTTGGAGAGAGAAAGTGAAGTGGTCTATGATAATAATACTTAGTATACCAGTAATTGGTGCCATTTACTGACACCATTTCTTATGCTATAAGAAATGCACCTTCTTCCCAACACCCGTGCCAGGATGTGACAAGTGCTCTGGGTGGTTCAAGAAGCTGTCCCCACCCAGCTCTGAACAGCAGAGCTAGAACTTGGACACTCAGCACCTACCGTCGATGCCTGACCTTCATTTCCCAGGCTGTTCCCTTCCAACCAAGCAGGGGACACCTACTCGGAATATAATATGCTTGGCAGACACATGGGAACTAAAAGGTGGGATGATCCTGTCGCACGAGATGGAAAATCCAGAGAGGAAATCGAAACCGATTCCTCCATGAATTGTCTGTACCAGCAGAAGAGAAACACAGAAATACAGCGCTACGAAGATGAATCCTTTCTTTGACTTAGCTCCTCTTCCAAAAATTCATTTATTTATTGCTCATCCGTTCTACGAATATAAAATAACTACTATGTGCCGAGCTAGACCCTGGGGACACAGCCTGAGGAGACAGGCAGGAAGAGCCGGAGGGAGATGCTCTGTGCTTCCCGGAGTTTTCTGTTAAAAATCTGCAACAGAAACCGTGCTCGAGAGACAGGATGGTCAACAGGCAAACGCTGGCCTGGTAAAGAAAGAAGAACCATTGTCTGGGGAAACAAAAATCACAGAAGTAAGACAGTTCCTTTATTTAATGCCCCCTCGAGTAAAACAAAATGGCGCAATGAAGATATAAAAAAATTAGTCATACTCCGTTCTTTGGGGAGAGAGCTGGGGTTATAAACACTGAGCGTTAGGCCACTCTGTCACAGTAATCCTGCTTCTGGGGAACTGACTCTAAGGGAATAATTCCACATATTTAAAAAGCACTATGCAAAAAATAAAACAAAAAAAGAAAAAGATGCTGATTACAGTATTTCGTATAGCAAAGATTATCAGATGCATTCGAACGCTTGTCACGGTGAGTGCATGGAGGGACCGCCACACAGGAGAAGTGACGAGAAGGAAAGAGCCCGAAACGATCACGTTGGCTTCTTCCAGAGTGAAATTTCTGGTGATCTTTTCTCTTTTTCTCCATTTCCCAGCTGTTTCTCTGTTACTGTGATCATGGAGAAATAGTTTTAAAAATATTCTTTCCGGGTTACTCAAGCAAAATTTCTAACCGCATCCAACTTGCTCACCTCCTTCTTGCTTTGCCAGCACCTGGCCTGACCGGTACTGTCTCCCTGGCGAGGTGTCTGTCGCCTCCTTTTGCCCGGTGCGTTCTGCTCACTCAGCGTCATTGTGCCTAACGTTATGACACGCATACAGCGGGTGCTCATTAAAAGCTCCGTGAATTCAATTTGTTGAACCCCCAGAGCTGTCTGCATGGCCGGAAGGGGTTCACCTACGACCCTGCCCATCTGTAGTGTCACTGAGAATGGCCACGAAGGCACAGAATTCTCTTGGTAAAGGGGAGAAGGGTGCCTGCTGGCCCCTCTGGATGTTCCTTTCCACGAACAGCTTCCTGTCGGCCCCATGGCCTGGCCTGCACCCCACGGTGGGAGGGTTCACGCAAGGTCATATCCTGCCGGGGTTTCCCATTCATAAAAGTATCCCAGGACTTAGTTGAACCCCACCAGGGAAGGAGCCCTAGAGCCCAGCGGGCCACGTCACCCTCCTTTTGCACGCAGCCAGGCATGCATGTTCACATTGTCCTCTTACGTCCCCAGGAGATGATGTCAGCACCCGCCACCGAAGCGGGTGGCTGCGAGGTTCAAATGAATGAAAGTACGAGAAGCGCTTACGACGCCACCCGGCCCTCAGTGGGCCCCAGATAAATGCCAGCTCTTATGATCGCTATTTGAAATGAAGTCAGGAATTCGGCCTGCATCTCAAAACTGTGCGGCCGGGGGTTCATGTCTCGCTCCTCAAGCATCTGAGAGAGATTGTGTCGGTGGGAATGCAGAAGTCGGTGGTTTTCTGAATCTTACGTACTGAGTTGAGCTCAGATGTGAGTGGAGGCTGTTAACCTACAAGTAAAAGGCCAAAGTGGGAGAGGCAACACGCATTTATTTGAGATCCAAAAGAAGAGCTGTTTGGGAAGCACCGATTCAGGCAGAAGCCCGAATGGCCTTTCCATTTGGAGGTGAAGGCAAGGGCAGGGGACCAATTACACCGTTACACCACCGATGACATCACAGGAGGAGGGCGTTTCTATAGGTGCAGAGAAGCTGACATCGCGATGCTAATTCTGAAGAGTGTCTTTAATTTTCAGTCCGGTAGTCATAATATCTGCTCTCTTGTTATCTTTCAAAACGCTTGTTTGAGATCCAATGCTGCATTAGGCCCAGTCCAAAGGTTATTTTGTCCTGTTTTAATATTCCGAAGGCTTGAGGTATAAGACATGCAAGGCAGCTCTGGGATGGCAGCTCTAACTCCATTTTAAAGTCACTCCTTTTATTATTATTATTATTTTACCAAAACGTGGTAGACAAAGGGCATACTTCTAGCACCCTTGCTGGGATTGGGAGGTACAGATACAGCCCAAATGCCTAGACATCAACTCCAGACAGCAGGGCATATGCCAGCGGACAGTCAGACCCCGGCACACTGCCCAGCACACAGCTGAAACTCAATAAACATTCGATGTAAACGGTGCTGGCCAAAACGAAGCGTCCCACCTGTTCACTCTGACAGTGCCCTGACCTAAAAATGCCGCTGCACGAAATCAGCCAGCGTTCAATTGGGTGGCCTTGAGTTCATTTTGGTTAACAGATCCTCTTAAAAGATTGTCTTAATCCTTTCGGGCTGATGTAATAAAATACCACAGACTGGGCGGCGTATAAACAACAGAAATTTATTTCTCACAGTTATAGAGGCTGGAAGTCTGAGGTCAGGACACCAGCATTTTGGGTGAGGGCTCGCTCCTGGGTGGCTGGCTTCTCATTAAATGCTCACTTGGTGGGAGGGGCCCCGGAGCTCTGAGGGGTGTCTTCTATAAGAACATGACCTTGTCTCCGAGGGCTCCATCTTTGTGACCTAGTCACCCCACAAAGGCCTCAACTCCAAATACCATCACTTTGGGGGGTGTAGGTTTCAATATGTGAATCTTAGCAAGTCATAAACGGACCAAAGAAATGATCTGGCTTCAATGCCATGATATTCCCAAATAAGTGGGAAGCTTATAGGTATGCAGTTTTAAATCCTGGAGGCAGTGTTCAGAGTTCTTTGGTTAATTACTGTAAAATTATTGGTTACTGAGATAAAAATCGGCTGTAATCAAAAGCCTGAGAAGCCATTTGATACTTTCTCTAAGGGAAGGTGCCAGATAGAATGCAGAGGAGAGAGCGACCAGGGCAGGAGTCGGGTTCAGCAAGAGCACCCCCAAAATGACAGCATGCTAACGGGGTGGGGTTCATACAAGTGGACAGCCACATGGGAGCTGCGCGGTCGGACCCATTCCTCACAGAACCAGGATAATTCCAGATGGATCAGAGACATGAATGTAAAAAACAAAACTCCACGAGCAGAAGAAAATGGATGAAGTCCATTTTCTAGGAGAATGTACCCCTCTTGACTGTGACAGAATCCAGGAGCAATAAAAGGCTGATCAATCTCACCAAATTTTAAACGCAACAGGTTTAGTGAGTTATAATTCATGTCTCATAAAATTCACCATTTTAAGGTACACAATTCAATGGTTTTTAGTATATTCATGGAATTGTGTAAAATTCATCACCCCTCTGCCTTTAAAACATTTTTGTCACCCCAAAAGATACCTCGTACTAATTAGCAGTCACTCCCCACTTGTCCCACTCCCGGCCCCTGACAATGACGAATTTACTTTCTGTCCATATAGCTTTGCCAATTTCATACAAATGGAATCATACAAAATGTGGCTTCCGTGATTGGCTTCTTCTACTTCGCATGTTTTCGAGATTCATCCCTTGAAAATACGTTGTAGCACCTGTCGGTACGCCATCCTTCGCTACTGACCAATGATAAATACACCACATTAGATATTTCATTCATTCGTCCGTTGATGGACATTTGGATTTTTCTCCTTTTTGGCTCTTCTGAGTAATGCTGCTGTGATCGTCTGTGCACACGTTTTTCTGTGAGCGCGTTTTCAGTTTTCTTGGGTGTATATGTAGAAGGGAAATTGCTGGGCCACGTGATCACTTTCCATCTACAGTTCTGAGGGACTGCCGAACCCAAGTGGCTGCGCCATGTCGCACTCCACTGCAACGTCTGAATGCTCCAGTTCCAACCTCGCCACCACCTGTGACTGTCCGTATTTTTCACGTCATCTCTTCTAGTGGGTGTTCAGTAGTGTCTCGTGGTTTTGAATTACATTTCCCCAATGACTGACGCTGTTGAGCACCTTCTCACGTGCTTATTGGCCATTTTTATACTTCTTTGATATAAAAAAGGTCCATTCACATCTTTTGCTCATTTATTTGTCTTTCTGTTGTTGACTTGTAAGACTTCTTTATTTAATTCGGATGAAAGCCCTTTATAAGATATATGATTTGCAAATATTTTCTCCCATTCTGTGAGTTGTTTTTTCACTTTCTTGATGATGTCCTTCAGGTCCAAAACTTTTTAATTTTGACAAAATCCAATTTATCTATTTTTCCTTTTGTCATTCGTGTTTTTGGTGTCATATTTAAGAAAGCATTGCTTAATTCAAGGTCATGAAGATTTAATCCTATGTTTTCTTCTAAAAGTTTTATAATTTTAACTCTTACATTTAGGTCTATGATCTGTTTTGAGGTGTTTTGTGTGTGTGTGTGTGTGTGTGTGTGTGTATTTTGTAGGTAGGGATCCAGCTTCATTCTTGTGCATGTGGATACTGAGTTGTCCCAGAGCCATTTGTTGAAAAGATGATTATTTTCCCATTGGATGTATTAGCACCTTTGTCAAAAACAGCTGACCCTAAACACGTGGGTTTATTTCTGGACCGTTAATTCTATTCCATCGATCAACATGCCTACCCTTATGCTAACATCGCACTGCCTCAATTACTGTGCTTTTGTAGTACATTTTGAAATCAGGCGATGTGAGTTTTTCGACTCTGTTCTTTTTCAACATTATTTTGGCTATTCTGAGTCTCTTGCATTTCCATAGGGATTTTAGGATCAGCTTGTCAATTTCTATGAAAACTTCAGCGGCGATTCTAATAGGGACTGGGGGTCTCTAGAGAGTTTGAGGTTAGAGATTGAAGTCAGAGATTGTATTTTGCCAACTTCTGGGGAAGTCGATCTGGGCAAAGGAGTTTAGAGGCTTAGCCGTGTGTTTTAAATGGAATTCCCTGTGGATGCCCTGTCAAAAAACTTCAGTAAAGATTTAAGCTGCTTTTTAATTTCATTTTAAGATCTAGGCTGGGGTTTCCTTACTATACATTACTGTGCTGACAGAGGCCACCACGAAGTGGCTCAGATTTCCTGGTATCTCACATACACAGTCATTTCTCCTCTGCATTTTAACAAGTGGCTTAGACCATGACGATGTTCTGGAACTCGCCTTTCCCACTTAAAAGCTCCCCCGTAGTGGCACGCGGCGATCCAGCACATTGTTTCTCACGGTGGCTCTGTCCTCACTTGAAGAACACTGAAGGGACTCCAGTTCCTTGTGACGCCCTTCAGTGCTGCCCTGAGCATTCGTGTGTATTTCTGCTTGCCTGGGAACTACGTCTCCAGGTTGAATTCCTAGCAGTGGAAGGAGCAGAAGATACTGGTGATGGTTATGATGGTGATGGTGATGGTGATGGTGATGGTGATGGTGATGGTGATGATGGAGATGGTGATGGTGCTGGTGATGGTGATGATGATGGAGATGGTGGTGATGGTGATGGTGATGGTGATGGTGATGATGCTGGTGATGGTGATGGTGATGATGGCGATGGTGATGGTGATGATGCTGGTGATGGTGATGGTGATGATGGGG
>NW_006443292.1:4784745-4808817 GCF_000325575.1 Pteropus alecto | reverse complement strand
GTGGTGATGGTGATGATGATGGAGGTGATGGTGATGGTGATGGTGATGGTGGTGATGATGGTGGTGGTGATCATAGTTGTGATGATGGTAATGACGATGATGGTAATGATAACCTTCATGTGAAAATGTGTGAAAGAAACTGGCAAAGTACAGTACAGTGTGTGTGATCAGCCACATTTTGTTTAAAAGAGGGAAACGATAAGATTCTGGAAGGATGTAAGAATTTAAGAATTATAGATTGAGGATTTTAAACAATGTGACCACATTTAAACAACTAAAGTTTTAAAATTTTGGCAATAAACAAAAATGAAGTAATTTTCCCTTCCTTTTCCTCTGTATGTCTTCAGTCAGAGATACACACCCTGAAGTTCAAACGACAAAAATTAACCCCAGCTGATTTGCCTCAATACCGGAACTGCCATCTGCCTTCCAAATCCGGAAGCAGGCATGCACAAAAAGAAGCAAAAAGGCCAGGATCAGGGATCCTCCGTAGCTTGCAGAGTTGAAAGTTGATGTATTTAATGTGCGGATTCGAGGGGAACACAGGGCTTCCACGATTACGATGGTTAAAAGCAAATGGCACAAACACATCTGCATAAAAAATAACGCTTAACAGAAGCGAACTCCTCCCGTCCCTTTGACCTAAGACAAAAACACTCAGGAGATCTTCCCTGTGAGCCAGAGTTAACATTCCTGGGAGTTGGACACACACTACTCTGTGGCCGTCACATTCATGGCTATTTTTTTCCTGTATGGAAATGCCCATCGCACAGCACAAACCTCTTTGAGTGTAGCACAAACATTGGCCGGACAATAATACGGCTCTTTCTTTTCATGAGTGATCTTCTGATTATTAAAGTGAGATGCTCCACGATTCCTCAGGAACCACAAATATCCCAAGAATGTCTGGGCTCCAACCGATACTGCGGCCTCTCGCCGAAACCTGACTCACCCCTCCCGCCACGGTTTCTCTCTGACCTGTCCTCTCTACGGACAATTTAAAAGCTACCCATGAATTACAGAACTTCAAGATTTATTAGGAGTTTTCTCCCATGAGACATACAGAGTTTGCTAATTTGGCGCCCCCCACCCCCACCCCGATGCATTCTGAATGTAAGGCACAGGAAAGATGTGCGCTTAAGTGAAAACGTTTTTGATGACAACTTGAATTACGTAGTTTCGATTAAACAATTTCATGATGAGATTTGGGGTCATCACGTTTCAGCTACACACACACTTGAAAATGAGCACCGGCCGAGTTTGAAATTCCGTGCCTTCGATGGTTCGGAGCCGAACGAAATGAAAGGGTGCCCCGTTTTTATCATCGTAATATTATAATCGTTTTCACTGACAGAAATGGATTGCCCACCAGGGCAAGAGAAAGAAACAGACATTTGTTTAGGGGCTACCTATCTTGAACACTTGGCGTGGTGCTAAGTGTCCTGCAAATAGATGCTGACCAGGCCCGTGTCACAGATAAGGACTAGAGCACAGAAGGACCAAGATTTGAACCCAGATCCTTCCAACCGCAAAGCTGGAACTGTCACTCAGTTCTTCCTGCAAACTGCACATCGCAGAGATGCCGAGGGCGTGCTAGAAGATGGGATTAACGTAGCAGACTGAGGCCTGGCCGTAGCCACCACTGCCTGCCCTAAATCCTTCGAAATTATAGAAAGTATTTTAAAAATTACCAACCAGCCATATTAGCACAGGAAAACAAGAAGGTGACCCAAGATGGCCAGAAACCATGATGCACAAGAAGTTTTAGGGAGTGCTCCGAGGCTGCCTGGGGTGTATATGGGAGGGCCCCCAAGGCCATCAGCGGTGGACCGTGTGGAGGGGTACCCAAAGTGAGCCCCCCTCTAGCCGGTTCCAGGCAGTGAAGGGCTGGGGACTCTGCCCCTTGTGTGCTAGAGAGGATGTGTGGAACCTCAGGCTGTGGGCGATAGCCATGAAGTATGTGGAGTCTTCCCATCCCCACCCCCTCTCTGCAGACTGTGGTGACCGATGCTGCATTCACAGACAGCTGTGGGGAATCCCAAACACAGAGATCAGCACCAAACCACACACCCACAAACTTTGAGGAAGATGAACGCTGTAAAGGAGAAGCACTCGACTTTACCAACTGAGCCAGCAAGCAGGACAGGTGATGGATCGACAGAAAGACCTTCATCTCCCTCCCCATCCAAAAAGTAATAAAACTACATCAAGTTTCTTGTTTATGCACCAAAGACCCAGCACCACTGGAAGCATGCTGACCGTCCAGAACAGGAGAAGACGTGGCAAAGCTCACCACAGCCCTCCTCGGGCCTCGGAGTCTCCAAGGGGAAGTGGGCAATTGGCAATGACGATGCCTTTGCAAGGCATGATCTTATCAGGTCTGAGAGCCTGCATTTCTTGCCAGACCCTTACATTACTGCTCAGGGGTGAAACCTGCATAAATAACCCAGTTGTTGAAATAAGGGACAGTGGGCAAACTTTGCGCTCTCATGGTTCACGACTAAAGTTGATATCAGCAACCACCACCCTCCTCTGGGAGGAAAAGATGGAGTCACTGCCCGAGCAGAACGTCAGGCTCCAGCTTTCCAGCATCTAAGGGACGCATCCCCACCCAGAACCAGTAAGGAGCAGAACAGGCAGGGCCAAAGGACAAATCGGAATCTGGAAGACCAAGCGGAGGGAGCAGCACCAAGGCACACAGAGGGTAAAAACACCGATAAAAAATGAGGAGACATGGAAGATGATACTTGAAGCTCTCCTAATGCGTCTAACAAGAATTCAAGAGCTATGCGTTCGTTAATAAAAAATTTTCAATGTGAAAAAAGATGAGTCCTCAGAAGAAAGAGGATACTACTTGAGAAGCTGCCAAAGGAGGAGTAAATTTAGAAAAAAAAGGAAGTAAAAGACAACAGAAATTATTTAAGTAGAAAGCAAATAAATAAATTTAAAAAAAAGAAGAGTAACGACAAAACCCAAAGCTGGTTCTTTCAATGGACTCGTGAGATAATCTTATTGAAAGATTGATCAATAATATCTGGGGTGAGAAAAGAGACAAAACTATACGGTGAAGAATTAAACCATAAGATCATCGAAAGCAACAGGGCTCCTTGGAGAAATGGCGGATGGCGAGACTGGCCCATCAGGAGACAAGGAGGTTATAAAAATCTCCTGGGGCCTCGTGAAAAGATAGAGGAACCGACCCAAAGGCGTTCCCGCTGGTCCAAGACAGATAATTTTAGCATCAGAAATCAAATAAGTTAAAATCCATGAGTTAACGATATGAAGAAAATTAGGTCTCATTGGTCACCTTTGAAAGATGCTAGGGAATCGATTCAGTTTTCAGAAAAAGGAGCGCTTCCTTTGTCCTGGCTTTCCCGTACCAATTGGAACTCACGGTGCCACAGAGTTGACAGGCCAAAGTCCTTCTTTAGAGATAGATTTCAGCTGGGTGAAAAAGGACCGACAGACTTAAATTATCAGCACTTCGAAACCCCGAATTTTCGAAATGTCTTATCTAAGCAACAACTGATGACTGATCAAACCATTAGGTGAAAGGCCGAAAGGCCAGGAGGATCTTTATATTGAAATATCGGGCTGACAGCTCGTGAAAGCACTGAAGAATCTAAATGACAAAGAGACAATTAGACATCAGGTGACACCTGCGGTCACGTAACAGGAAGCGTGCAATTTGCTATCCAGCGTCCTTGCCAAAATATCCAGCTGAATCTAATTAAACCTCTGGATCTCCAGAAGGAAGCACATAGAAGAATCTGTTAGGCAACCACCACAGAACAGACCGTGGGAAACTGCAGAGGACGAGCAATGTGGTTTCATCGACGATTAAATCACAAAGAAAAGGCAAGTGAGGGAGGGAGAAATTGAGAGCCGAAAGGATCGGGAGTTGTGGGGGATGGGTGGAAACGGGGAAGGGATTAAGATGTGCAAATTGTCAGCTATAAAGACAGTCGTGGGGATGTGTAGTTCGGGATAGAGAACGTAGTGAATACTATTGTAATAACTCTGTATGGTGCCAGGTGGGTCCTCGACTTAACGGGAGTGATCACTTCGGAAGTTTTATGAATGTCTAATCACTGTTGTACATCTGAAACTAATATAATATGCTATGTTAACTGGAACCGAAAAATAAAAGATATTTAAAAAAGAAAACAAATGAAAATAAAATTCGTAGGTCAAAACTTTATTTTTATTTATTTATTTATTTATTTTTTAGGCGAGGCAACCCTTGGGCGACCTCACAGATTGCAAGGACCTTGTCAGCTTCCAATCGCTTATTTTTTATTTTTTTTACGCCTACAGCACCTGGTTTTCCTAAGTAGTCTCGGGTTAAAACTTTAAAACTTTAAAAACAAGATTTATGTAAAGAAAAAAAAAATCCATGTTGAATCTGGGCCTAAAAAAAGGTGATTTTTGAGGGAAAAAGAGAAAGGAACTAATGATTTTCTGAAGACTAAAAGACTGGGAACCAGGGTAGGAGCGAATAATTTTTATTGTGTTCCCTTTTGTACTTTTGAATTTTATATCATAT
Organism: Pteropus alecto; assembly: GCF_000325575.1. NCBI lineage: Eukaryota > Metazoa > Chordata > Mammalia > Chiroptera > Pteropodidae > Pteropus > Pteropus alecto. The sequence continues at coordinate 4,804,271 of NW_006443292.1, read as the reverse complement.
ATGGTTCATCTATGGATGATGAATAATCTAAAAATATACTTTAAATTCTGAAGCCACTACAAACTTTATGATAATACGTGTGAAAATCTAGATGGAAAGGGTGTGACCCTCTAGAAAAACGTATCGCCAGATTAACCCAAGAAGGAATGGAAAATGTAAATAAACCTATAACCTTTAAAGAAATCTGAACAATAATAAAAAATCTCTCCTTTGCGTGAAAAAAGCATCAGATCTAATGGTTTTTATAAACAAAAGGTCTGATCCAGCTTCTCAGAAAATATAATGGACCCTAAAACAACACAGGTTTGAACTGAGTGGGTTGTTTATATGCAGATTTTTTTCATAAATACTGTATTTCCTGTCTTATTATTTCTTAATAACATTTTCTTTTCTCTAGGTTACTTTTTGTAAGAATATAGTATATTATATATTTATTTATATATTTACATTTTAATATATTTACATTTAATATATTTTTAATATATATTTATATATTTACATTTTAATATATTTTAATATATTTATACATATTTATATATACGTGTATATGTATATGCGTGTGTGTATGTGTGTATATATATATATATACATATATATATATAGCATTCAAAATACGTGTTAATCAACTGTCTGCGTTATTGGTAAGGTCAATGTGGGCCTTGGAGGAGTTGAAAGTTATCTGGGCGTCTTCTACCGTCGTGGGGGTCACTGCTTCTAACCCTCGTTTTGTTCGAGGGTCCTCTGCACAGCTCTTATACTGTGCAAACTTAACACTGATCGAAAAATTAAGTTACAAAGAGACTGGCACACTATGAAAATATTATTTAAGAACATTAAATATGGAAAATGTTCTGCAAGGCGCAGGATCTCCAGAACGTGACACTGGTTGCCACTCCTCGAACTTGGATGACGAGCCAGCTGAGGGGCTGGCACCCAAGCTCAGCGTCTACGGATCTAGTGGCTGGGGGGCTATAATGTCCCACGGCTCTGAGGTGTCCCTTATACACAGCCAGTACCCACACCCGGCGCAACATGGACAGGCTAGCCTTCTGGGAGGGGACACCCGAGCTGGACCCTTGGCTGCACTGTAACCTAGTCCTGTCCAGCAGAGGCTCTGGCCACCTCCCCAGGAGAGGATGACAGGCGGGGGCCACATGCAGTCCAGCTGGCAGATCCCAGGCTTTGTGACTTCCTATCAACGAAGCCTCTTCCTTAACCTAGGTGGGTGATGTTATGGAATTTATGTTGACCCCTAGATACCAGGTAGCCGTCCAAGGGGGACCCACCTGGCGGGACAGAAACGATACGACATATTTTGGGGCACACATATTTAGCAATGGTTTAAAACATGGCAAAGGGTTTGCACTAACCTCAGAATAATGGCTACCTGATGGAGAACAGTGATCAGGGAGGGATCTGAAGGGGACTCTAACTATGTTTGTCATGTTTGATGCCTTAAAATAAGTTTTGAAGGAAAAACGGCAAAATATTAACCCTGGTTAAATCGAGCTGTGGGCTCATTCGTCACTCCTCGCCCGCACCCCGCCACCTCACCCAGGTGATGGGCTGGGCCCCACCGCTAACTTCCTGCGCCCCTCCTTCCCGGAGGGGGAATTCACTTCTCCACCCGCCTTTTGACCCGTTTTGACCAACAGGGGTGGCAGAAATGATAAAGACACAGACCCAGGCCTAAGCCTTCTGCCAGGCCTAGGAGTTTCCGCTTCTGAACTCGGGGAATTCAACTGCTTTGCTGGAAAGAAGCTTGGCCTAGATGTTTGGAGGGTGACAAAGCAGAAGCAGGAGGCGTCGGACGTGTGAGTGACATAAGAAGGACCAGCCAGCTGAGCCCTACAGAGGCCTGACCCACAGAATCCTGGGAAACTCATTGCATTGTTGTTTTAAGCCAGCGAGTGTTTGGGGGTGTTCTGTTACACAATAATGAATGTCTAAGTGACTCCTGTGAGCTTTCCCTGCAAAATCGGTCCCCAGCCCACCCTCTTCTTCCCACTGGCCCTGCCACCCAGGCTGTGCGGGGCCTTCTCTCCAGGGCTCTGGTGGCAGCCTCCTGGCTCCCCGGCTCAGGCCACGCGGAACGAACCCAAGCCCCCGCCGTGGCCTGTGCGAAGGCCACCTCTCCTGCCCTACTCGCTGCTTCTCCCGCTCTGCTCCGGTCCCACAGCCATCCTGCTGTTCCTCAAACATGCCACGCTCACCCCACTTCGCAGCTGGTGCACCATTCATGTCCCTGGTTCTCTGTGGGACTGACTTCCTTCCCCGTCGCTGAATTCTGCTGACACGTCACCTCTCCCAGATGCCTTCCCTGACCTCTGACCTAAAACAGTGCCCTCTGCACGTCGCTCTCCATCCCTGCGTCCTGGTTGATTTTCTTTGTGGCCCCTTCCACTCCTAATGGTAGAACATGTTTTTTTGTTGTTGTTGTTTTTTATCACGTCCCCCAGTCTCCTGGAATATAAGCATTACAAGGACATTTTCCTGGTTCCCCAGTGCCCAGTCCGTAGCCGGCTCTGCCACCATACGGGGTGAATGAATGAGCACAGGAAGGCGGGCTGGGCAGACCGTTCTCTGCTGTTTTCAGTATGTTTGAAAAACGCTCTTCTTCCCAGGCTGCCCGTGGCTCCTTCCTTCCGGTCAACCAAGCAGATCCGAGATTCAGTGCCACCTCTTCAAAGGGGACTTATCTAATAACAATGACAAAGAGCCACGTGGTGCCTCTCGAGCATATCGCCTTGCCCTGAGGTTTCTTCATGAAGCATCACTCTGAAATTTTCCTCTGTTCGTCACGGTCTATTTTTCCTGCTGGAATTATGGGCTCCATGAGAGCAGAGGTCAAGCTCTAACTCTCCAGCCATCTCTATCGAAAACAGATGCTTGATCCTTGTGGAAATAAGGATGAATTAATAAAGACAGACGAAAAGCCAATAATAAAAAAAAATAATAAAAAAATAAGTGCCAATAATAAAAAAAATTTTTCTGCCAGCATTTTGCGGACTTCTCTCAGCGTCGTAGGAAGGTGCTTCCTACGTAACTTACAGACACGCTCTGCCTGACAAAGTCAGCTGGTTGCAAATTTCCCTAATAATGTTTCAAATCACACAATTACTGTTATCTGGAAGGTAAAACTGTTGCTTTTAATCATTTAATTTGTAATTAAGAAATACATTTAAAAATTAACTGAGACGATAATGAGAATGATATCCAAAAAAAAAAAAAAAAAAATTGCCAGTTACGATCCTCAGAATTCAAGACACCGGCTGCACATATAACACAGGAACAGAACGATTCTATGAAAAGAAACAATGAAGAACAGGAAAGAGCTTTTGGAAATGACAAAATGAGGACCCGCATGACACTCTCCATAAGGGGGCGGAACGATAAGCCGAGGATCTCTAACTTTCAGAGGAAGAAGAGCTGGAAAACGTGAAAGGAGACAGCAACATGTATCTTCACTAAAAGTTAAGTATCTGAAGCAAAATGTCTCTTAACTAATTTGTGTTTCCATTGGTTCCAGAAAAACTAACAAAACAAAACAAAGAAACGAGAAAAAGCAGAGGAAGAAACATTATCGAAGCACACACGAGGACTTTGCCAAAAAAAAATTTTTCTGCCAGCATTTTGCGGACTTCTCTCAGCGTCGTAGGAAGGTGCTTCCTACGTAACTTACAGACACGCTCTGCCTGACAAAGTCAGCTGGTTGCAAATTTCCCTAATGTTTCAAATCACACAATTACTGTTTATCTGGAATTCCTGGTAAAACTGTTGCTTTTAATCATTTAATTTGTAATTAAGAAATACATTTAAAAATTAACTGAGACTGAAAAAGAAGACAAAAAAAAAAAAAAAAAATTGCCAGTTACGATCCTCAGAATTCAAGACACCGGCTGCACATATAACACAGGAACAGAACGATTCTATGAAAAGAAACAATGAAGAACAGGAAAGAGCTTTTGGAAATGACAAAATGAGGACCCGCATGACACTCTCCATAAGGGGGCGGAACGATAAGCCGAGGATCTCTAACTTTCAGAGGAAGAAGAGCTGGAAAACGTGAAAGGAGACAGCAACATGTATCTTCACTAAAAGTTAAGTATCTGAAGCAAAATGTCTCTTAACTAATTTGTGTTTCCATTGGTTCCAGAAAAACTAACAAAACAAAACAAAGAAACGAGAAAAAGCAGAGGAAGAAACATTATCGAAGCACACACGAGGACTTTGCCAGGCCTGAGAGGGATCCGGAAAAAGACCCTTGCCCGGTCTTTTTTTTTTTTTTTTTTTACGAAATTTCAGAAGACTAAGCATCCAAGGAGAAATTCTAAAAGCTTCCGCAGAGGAAAAAAACGGGTCACCCACCAAACAATGAGAATGGAAGCACACCAGAGGACCACGGAGCGGGCTCTCCCCAGTTCTGACGGTGGACGACTGCCTGCTGGGACCACAGGGGAGGGCCGAGTGACCACGTGCCAGGGCCGCCACGTCTCTCGTGTTTGTGTCCATAAGCCTTTCCTTAGGCGTTTGCTTGATGATGCACTCCGGATAAACAAGGGCTCCAAGAAAGAGTTCAGGGTAAGGGGGCTGGGGGTAAAAAGAAGCAGAGGGGTGCTCACCACCCGCGCCCCAAAGAACACAGAAGGCATCGAGTCTCCAGGCCAAGTCACAGCTATGGGAACATAGGGTTTAATGCCGCAGATGCAACCTGGAGGTGAGTTGGCATGAACAGAGTTACACGTGGAGGGGGGGACAGGGGGACACGGTGTCATGTATCTTCACTAAAAGTTAAGTATCTGAAGCAATATGTCTCTTAAGGGTTACACGTGGAGGGGGGTACAGGGGGACACGGTGCGAAAGGGCGGGACATCTTCGTCCGTCACGGCAGGCAGGCTGCAGACGCTGTGTCCGTGGACAGAGCAAGTGAGAGGTGCAGGCGGATGGTTTCCATAGGAAAACGGCAATGGCCTGAACAGCTAGAACCGGAAACAGGAAGTAGAGAGCACCGTGGGAGCTGGGGCCTTGCCCTACAGTCCACTCTGTATCACCCGATATTTAAACAGGGGTGTGTCTGACTTTAATCATTTTTATCATGCTTAGTCTTTGACCCTGCGATTCTGCTGGGGCATAGGCAGTATTACTCATGCTAATAAGCAAAACTGAAAGAACCTAAAAGCATTTTAAATAAATGTTGTTGTCCTCACACTATTGAATTTGATACATGTGAAAAAGACGCCAAGACGTAACTCGAGGCGAAAAAAATCACGCAACACACGGACAAAAGAACATCATGCACGTAAAACCGGAAACATATACAAAAAGAATTGTGTGCACACGTGTGCACGGATGTAGGAAGAGGTGGGGGTGGAGACACACCCAGCGAACAGAGGTCTCCTCGCAGGACAGAAAGAGGCCAAGGAGTACTGTGGCCTTATCTGTGACATCTGAATGTTTAACAAGAATGTGTGTAATTACACGTAAGTAACTTTTTCTTAACTTTAGGGAGCACCCTGCTCACCGTCAGGCAGAGACTGTTTGCTTGCTTTCTGCTTTTGAACCCAGAAGTCCTGGTGATATTTGCACAGAGAAAAGTGCAACTGTCCCCTGGAGCATTTTGAGCCTAACGGCTGGGGGAGGGGCTTGTCCCTGACCTCCCTCCATCTTTGACTCCCACAGGTGTGGGCCACCTGTGACCACCCACTTGTCTATACCTCATCTCACCTCGCGGTGGCCGTCACAGATCTAAAATGAGCTATTTTAAGGGTCCCATTCTTGTCTTTTTGTATTCAAAATCTAACTTCAAATTTGCATCACCATATGGTTCAAAATAATGGACTACAACTTTTCAGTGGCTTGAAATATCTCTGAGTTTCTTACGAATTCAAAGTGCCAAAATTGAGTGGTTTTCGTTCTTGCTTTTCCAGAAATGACCGGGTAGGTGATTTTAAGCTGACACCCGGTGATACGTCGTGGCTGCTGGATCTCGAATGATGAGTGAATGAGACAGAGTTGCTGTTGCAACCCTAGCAGAAAGTAGCGAGATGAAGCATAACCCTAAATATTTCTTTATAGTTGAAAATAGCATTTCTCGCGACCATGGGAACTCCTTCCACTATGTCCGTGTTATGGGCTCTGACGGATCTTACTGCTTGAGATGCATGTTTCTATGTTTTGTTTTGTTTTGTTTTTTTCCTTTTTTTCTTTATGACAAACGTCACTCAATGAATAGCACGATGGAGACGTGGAATCTGGACAGGCTGAACACAGGGGCGGCCAGCGTGATGAAGGGACCCAGCAAAGGGACTTCTAAGGAAGACTGGAAGGCCCCTACTTTTATTCCTTGGGGTTCCCAAAAATGTGTGTGACATTCACACACTAGAATTCGCATTTATATGTATCAGTGGGTGGGGGGAATCCACTCCCAAAGAACTAAGGAATTTCATAAAAACCCCCCTACTTATGGCTCCTTCAGAGTCTGACTCACATGAGCCAAGAAATCGGGCAGGTGGGAGACGATCTTTGTCCCTCTGCAGTGGGATCTGGGGATGTCCATGCAGGTCCCTCCGTGCTCACATGCCACTGACCTCTTTACGGGGACAAAGGCACACAGCTGGAAAGAAAATCTCTCTTGGCCGATGAATGCCCGCCAGGGGGGCTTGGGCTGCTGCCAGTGGCCACAGACGCCATCGGGCAGGGCTGCCTCGCCCACTCCTCTGAGAGGGAGCTTGTGGGGCAAATGTGGAGTAGAGGAAGGTGGGCAGTGGATGGGGCCGGGGGTCCCGGGTGAGCTTCAGGCTCTGGCCACCTAGAAAAGTGGGTGGATGGGGTGCTCCCGAGAGCTTGCCCACCTCAGGGTGGAGAGAGGAGGTGGGAGGGAGGTCTGCTGGGCCCAGGCGGCCATGGCTTAATGGTCAGTCCGCAGACCAAGGAACAGAAGCTCAGTGAGAGCTGCACGAACTAGGTGCGGTTGCGGCCTGTCTGCTTTTGCAGATAGAAAGCTGATCTACTCGGCCTGAAGAAGAATCCACAGGGAGGGCAAGGCACCCGGTTTTAGTCATGTCAAGAAAGGGGCGAAGGGGTCGAATGAGCCGAGGTGGGTGGAACTGGATGCGGTGGGAGCAGGGCAGGTTTCTGCAGCATAAACTGCCTAACAGAGCTGCTCACAGAAAGGCTGGCGTTATTTGACAGGTAGTCAGCTCCCCATTGCTAGAAGGAATCAAGCATATTCTGGACAGTCAGGAGACGATCTGAGGCTCAGGGGAAGGTTGGTGTTGAAAGCTGCAGCAAGCCCAGCGCTCCCGTGGCTGGGCACGGCCGTGTGGGCGTGAAGCATGGCTGTCTTGACTGCAGCCCACGTGGGTGGGTGCCCGCAGCTGCCTCTCCCACCCCCGGGCCACTGCCTAGCCTCCTTCCCCTTCGCCTCACTCAAGAGATTCCTTACTGGACACCGGCTACAGTCCCTGGAGGTCCCTGTGCTGCTCCTGCGACTGGGCTGGAGGAGGGCGCCCCACTGACTGCAGCCAAGCCCTGTCCCCTCTTCGCTCCCAGCGTGTGGACGCAGGAGCCGGACACCGACCTCAAGAGCACGTTCAAGACGGGGCTGGCAGTTATGCTCCGAAAGGCACTCGTCGACGTGGATCTGTCCCTTGTAAGGTGGCTGAGAAAGCCTGTCACCTCCCGGGGGCATTTTCTATTTCTGTCCATTTCCTACTTCTATTTCTGGAAGGCGGGAAGAGCCCCCCACGTCAGCGAACCATTCGGTTCCTAAATTAAGAAGTTATTTTTAATACGGATTTGAAAAAGCCAAAGGAAAATGAAAAGGACGTGGAAAGGAGCCACGTCAAAACCTGGGATCTGCAGACCCTCTGGAAGGTTCCTTGTCCTCCCTGGGTCCGTGCTGTGTGGGTGGAGGACCGCGCCCGGAGAGGCAGGCGGCCGAAGTCAGGGCCCCTCACAGAGAGGTGGGGGGTGGGAGCCGACTGAGCGCCCTTCATCCTCCATGGTCCAGAAGAGGTTCCAGCCCGAAGCATCTAGAAATCTCTTCACTTCTCTACTTCCCAGGGCGCCTCACCTCAGCTGGCAGGACGGGTTTTTCCACTCTGACTGGTGTCAGACGGACGCAGAAGAATGTCTAATGGCATGTTTGCCAAAACAGATTGCCCCGCAGCCCCCGCCCAGGATCTCAGCGAATCTAGTTCCGTCAACTCACAGGTAAGGTGACGATGCTGATAAGCTTGCGGCATACCTTCCTGGGACACAACTATGTGGCACAAACACAGGACAGGCCACCTGGCACCACACGGCAGCTGATGAAACACGCACACGATCATAAGCTTTGAATGGGTTAACGATCGTAAACAAATATGAGGCGAATTATGCAGGTCAAAACAGGTAGCGGAGTGAAAAAAGCACACCTAGTACACACACACACACACACACACACGCCCATCAGCAAAAAACCCAAAAGTAAAAAATATGCTTTTTTAAAGTTTGGAACTTTTTCTAAACTCTGCTTGGAAGCATAATAAGAACTTTATCATTTCCAAAGCACGCTAGCTTCCAAGGACTTTTAAAAGGTGAGAGCTGTCCCTGAACTGAGCATAACGTGAGTATCAGCAGTTCTCTCTGGGAGTCACCATCCCTTAGGCAGTGCTGGGAACAGTCTGGAACAGTCTGGAACAGTCCAGATCAGTCTGGAACAGTCTGGAACAATCTTCCCCCAGGGGAGGCTGGTGACTGCATTGGGGAGAAGAGGAGGCAGGGCTCCTGTGACCCCAGGAGGTCTGGGGAGAAGGCGGGCAGAACAAATCTAGCTCAACTGCTGGGGACGAAACTCAGAGGGTGGGCAAAGCTACGAGCTCACTGAGTCCAGTAGTCCCCTATTTGTTCCAGAAAGAAATTAAGGGGAAAGAAGCCAGTTGAACCCAATTTGACCTTGGATGTGAGCACCAAGGCGTGATGGTTAGATCCTAATCACGAACGATCCATACTTAAAGAGACAACGGTTTCTAAAATACATTGCAACATTATACTTCTGGTTGCAAAAGTGACGCAAGAGAAAACAAACAAAAACAGGTGTGGTCATCGCAGAAAACAAGCCCCACAGATAAGCAAGGAGCGGCGGCTAGCAGCCCGACAGACGTGACCGTGCTACATCTCGACCGCCACCTGTTCTCAAGCTGTGCTCTTGATGTATATATTTATATTTCGTGAAAATGAAACCCAACGTGGGATGTTTTCAAGTTGGGCCTGCCGAGCTCCGGGGTCGGGGTCAAGGTCAAGGTCAGTGGATGGGATTTATCACCTCTACACCTTCACCGCTGCCCATGGAAGCAACCCCATTGGTGAATGGTGCTTGGGCTGAGGCTCCAGGCAAGACTTTATGAGAGAAAAGGGCTCTGCGGGCTACTTAAATAAATTTTTTAAAATGCAGGAGTAAGATACATTTTGTTTTAACAAACTGAAGCCCCCCAGCTCTGACTGTGCTGGATGGAATCCTTCGGGGCCGCCTGCATCCAAAACCTGGCCTTGGCCTCCCTGTGGAGAGGGCTCATTTGGGCTTGGCCACGCCATTTGCTTTGACCAAGGCATAGGGGGCAAGGAGCCAGCATGCCGCTCAGAGCCTAGGCCTTAAGAGACATGGCATGTTTCCGTTTGCCCCACCTGCACCTCTGCCACTGGTGGGGGGACACCCCAGACAGGCCACCTTGAGGCTGGTAGGAGGGAGGCACCACCCCACGGGCCGGTCCCACATCCGCGTGCGGCGGTTGAGAATCGGGAGGGACGTCTCGGCTGCGGTTGTCCCCCTGAGGAGCGAGGGGTCCCGGTCCCACACCAGGGCCCCCGGCCAGGGTTCCAGCGCCATGAAAACCAGTGAGGATGGCGGCTGAGGGAGATGGAGCGCTGAGGGAGCCGCAGACATTTCTCTCTAAAGGGCCCGCGCGCGGACTCACCGTCAGTGCACGGAGCGCCGGCGACACGTGGGGAGGGACCGAGCTGTCTGGCTTTGGGGCGAGGGCTGGAGGGGCAGCCGTCTCCGCAAGGGAGAGCTGGCGGCACCCACTGCTCCTCTGTGGCGGCGCCATGTTGAGTGTCCATCAAACTCGCTGACCCCGCTCGCCCCGCCCACGCGATGCCGAGGCCCCACCCACGCGATTCCGAGGCCCCGCCCATGCGATTCCGAGGCCCCTCCCAGCCCGCAGGCCCCGCCAGGCCCCCTCCACTGGCTTTTTCATACAAATGGCCCGTCTTGGCTCATGCTGTGGACTTTCTTAAAATCTCTCAGAGTTTGACAAACCCCAAACAAGCATCATCTGGCCTCTGCATGCTCCGTACCTCTTGCTGAGCAGCCCCTAGTCTGGCACTAGTGGCAGTTGGCTTTGATCTATGGCTCAGCCTCTCCAGGCACCTCCAAGCCCAGCATAGGTGCTGGCTATTTGAGGATTGCTTAGTGGCTCATGCCAGGTGGTGCCAGGCAGGGCACAGGCTGTAACTGAACTTAGCCTGTGGCGGGGTCCCTCCCAGGAGGCCCCAGCCTGCACGCCCGGTGGCTGGTTTCGGTTTGAGCTGGAGCACCACTCTGGGCCACATCCAAGAATGACACACCCAAAGGGCAGACTGGGCAAGCACTAGGGCCCTGCTCCAGTGAACCCTGCTCCATAGGGCCAGCCCCTGCACAACCGGTCCCCCACGGTAGTCATGACCAGTCCTCACATCCAATCAATCTGAAGGTCAATCGCTCCCACTGACGTGCAAATAGCAACCAAGGTTCAACTACGACAGGAGGGAACACACACCCATACAAAGGACACTACAGCACCTGGCTCAGGTGACCTGAGAGACTGTGCCCCTGGGTCCCACAGGACTACATAACGCCACTCTACTGAGACCGAAACACATAGCAGCCCTACCTGATACACAGAAACAAACACAGGGAGGCAGCCGAAATGGGGAGACACAGAAACATGTCCCAAATGACAGAACAGAACAAAGCCCCAGAAAAAGAGCTAAACAAAATGGAGACGAGCAATCTACCAGATGCAGAGTTCAAGACACTGGTTGAAAAGATGCTCAACAACCTCAGCAAGAACTTCAACAATATAGAAAACATGAAAACAGAGATAGAAAACAACAACAAAAAAACCAGTCAAAAATGAAAAATACAATAACTGAAATGAAGAATACATTAGAGGAATAAATAGCAGATTAGATGAAGCAGAGAATCAAATCAATGATTTAGAAGATAAGGTAGAAGAAAACAGCCAATAAGAACAGCAAAAATAAAAAAAAAATTAAATGAGTATAATTTAAAGGGCCACTGGTACAACATCAAGCATACCAACATTTCTATCATAGGAGTACTAGAAGGAGAAGAGAGAGCGCAGGATTTGAAAACTTACTTGAAAAAATAATAATGGAAAACTTCTATAATCTAGCAAAGGAGATAGACATACAAGCCGAGGAAGCACAGAGAGTCTCAAACAAGATGAACCCAAAGAAACCCACACCAAGACACATCATGATTAAGATGCTAAAAGTTAAAGACAAAGAGAGACTCTTAAAAGCAGTAAGAGACAAGCCTCTAATTTAAAAAAAAAAAAAAAATGAGGATAGTTTAAGGGGCCTCTGGGACAACATATGATCATTCATGCGCAGCATATGAACATTCACGTCACAGGGGCACCAGAAAGAGAGGAGAGAGAGCAAGGAATTGAAAACCTGTTTCAAGAAAGAATGAATCGTACACCTGAAACTTACTGGATTTCATTCAGCAATGTCACCGTAGTAATAATAATAACAACAACAACAACAACAACAACAATAAAATAATGACTGGAAACGTCCCTAACTTGGTTCAGGCAATAGACATTCACATCGAGAAAGTGTAGAGTTCTAAATGAGATAAACCCAAAAAAGCCCACACGAAGATGCATCCTAATTAAAATGCCAAAGGTTACAGACAGAGAATCCTAAAAGCAGCAAGAGAAAAGCCATTAGTTACCTACAAGGGAGCTCCCATAAGACTGTCAGCTGATTTCTCAGCAGAAACTTTGCAGGCCAGAAGGGATTGGTACAAAATATTCAAATGATGAAAAGCAAAAACATACAACCAAGATTACTCTACCCAGCAAAGCTATTATTTAGAATCGAAGGACAGATAGAGAGCTTTCCAGACGAGAAAAAGCTAAGTGCGTTCATCAACACTGAGCCAGGAGTACAGGAAATGTTAGAGGGACTTTTTTAAAAAGAAGAAAAAGAAAAAAAGATTAAAAATATGAATATGATGGCAATAACTACATATCTCTCAATAATTACTTTAAATGTAAATGGATTAAATGCTCCAGTCAAAAGAAAGGGTGACTACATTAATAAGACAACAAGACCCAAGAGACTCACTTCAGATCAAAAGACACACGGACTGCAAGTAAAAGGATGGAAAAAAAATGTTTTATGAAAATGGAACTTAAGAAAAATAAAAGCTGGGGTAGCAATACTTATACCAGACATAATAAACTTAAAACAAAGGCTGTAACAAAGATACAAAGACCCAGCCATCCCACTTCTGGGTATTTATCCAGAGAAACCCAAAGCTCTACTCAAAGAGACATGTGACTCCATATGTTCAATGCAGCATTATTTACAATAGTCAACATATAGAGGCCACTAGGATGGATAAAGAAGTGGTACATATATACGATGGAATATTACTAAGCCATCAAAAAGAACGAAATCTTGCCATCTGCTACCACGTGGATAGACATGGAAGGTATTGTGGTAAGTGGAGTACGTCAGATAGAGAAAGACAAACGCCACAAGATTTCACTTACATATGGAATTTAAAGAACGAAATGAACGAACAAAACAGAAACAAACTCATAGAAACGGAGAACATTTTGAGGGCTGCCGGATGGGAGGGGGGCTGGCAGGGTGGGTGAAAAGGGGGAAGGGATTAAGAAGTACAAATTGGTACTTAACAAAACAGTCACGGGGACGTAAGGTGCAGAGTAAGGAAAATAGTCAATAATATTGTAATAACTATGTATGGTGTCAGATGGGTACCATCTGATAAATCACCAGATTTATCAAAGTGATCACTTCATTAGGTATAGAAATGTTCTAACTGCTACACTCGGTATATCCGAAACTAATATAATATCGTACGCCAACTGTAATTGAAAAATTAGTTATTAAAAAAAAAAAAAAAGAAGGGAAATTGGTCTTGATTAATGCCGGAGGCAGGTTCCTAAGCCTCTGCCACACTGTGTGAGTCCCAAAGCTTCTCCCCAACCCTTCCTACCCAGAGAAAGGAAACACAGTCATAAACTTCCTGTGGGTTCTAGACAGACAGCACCGAGAAGTGCCCATCGCTTTAGCTGACACGCAGTTAGTAGGGGATCCTTAACCCAGGGCCGGAGGTGATGGATTCGGCATGCCCAGTGCCGGTGGTGGTCCCCATGGTGATGCTGCCCGCCCGGGAGGGGCTGGCACGCAGGGGCAGGGCCTCCTCTGCCCTCATTCGTCCACTGAGTTCAGGGGGGGTTGAAAAGTGACTGCAAGAGGCCACCAAATAAGCAGCCTGCCACCAGCGGGAGGGGGGTTGCAGAGTTTTATCTCTGTGGGGCCCCAGGACGGGGGTCCCACGCTCAGCTCCTCTGAGGCCTTGAAACACCTAGGCATACATTCTACCTTCTGCATAGCCCTTCATAGGAGGGTTTGATCACTATTATAATTCGTTAATAGAGTAACATTTCCGTAAGCCTAAGCCACGGGACAGATTTTTCAATGTATTTCGGGCCGCTTTCCTCTTCTTCAGCTCTGTGGTTCGGGTGTTTGGTTCCTGCATAAACGCCTCCCTCAGCATCGGGGTTCAGAAGACACCCCTTCCCCCGTGGGCACCCCACCTCCGAGCATCTGGAACAGCGCCCATCAGTGCCTGGTTCCCATCAGCCCCTCCGCCCTGTGCGTGTCCCGAGGTTCATTCGGAACAGGTGGTAGGAGTCAGATTCCACTGGAGAAAGAGGCCCCGGGGGTAGAAAAGCCTTTCTGAGCCGGGTCCTTCCATCCTGGGGCTCCCAGATGTCAGGGAGAGGGACCCACTGGGGGAGGAGTATAAAGTTAAGACACAGGCTCCAGGGGAACTATGGGAAGCCGGGGAGTGTCGACGCTTGGGCTTCTCGGTACACGCAAACATTTTCACATTTTCCAGCGACCTGTCCTACATCGAGTCCAGAGGCAGGGCTGGTTCCGGGCCTGTCCAGGCCTGGCCCATCAGCTCAGGTCTCTGGGAGGCCTGGGCACCTTGACAAGCCACCAGCTCAGCCCTGCCACTCTGTCGGGTGACCAGAACATGGGCACGGCCCCGGGAGCTTTCAGAGATGCAGACACTTGGGGCCCCACACTTACAGACTGGGAATCTGCATTTCACCAAGATCCCCGGGAAATTTGCATACCCACTGCAATTTGAGAGGCGCTGCTCCAGACGACCCGAACTATTTGGACCAGTTCATTCTCAATCAGCTGCCCGTTAGAATCATCACAGGCAGCGAAGCTTTTAAGAAACGCCTATGCCTGTCCCTCCCCTACCCCAGAGGCTGCTCCCGTGGGTCTAGGTGGCGCCTGGCACTGGCAGCTGTGATTCTGGGGACCGGGGTGGAGAAGCTCTCATTTAGAACACCAGCTCTTGACCAGGAGGGGGACAGGGCAGAGTCCCCTAAGGGGCTTTTGTAGATGACACACAGCGAGCCCCAAATCGATCCAATGTCCCTGTCCCCAGAGGCAGGTGGGGTGATGGAGCTGAGCGGGCCCTGGACAGGCAGAGGCGCTCCCCAAAAATCGGGTCCAGCATCTGCCGTACGTATTGCTGATCTCGCACTAAGAAAGCCAGGCTTTTTTCCTGACAAGCCAATGATAAAAGACATACGTCTGAAAAAAAAGAAGTAAGTTTTTCAAAAGACGCAAGTCAGACACTCTGAGAACATTGAGTGCTGGGCAATGCCAAGAAGCAAATTCTTTTCCCATTTCATAATTTGATTTATGAGCAAAGAAATCTTCCAGAGACATCGGCAGAACTAGCCCTTGGGCATTTTCAATGGAGAAAAAACAAAATGTTTGCTGAGTTAGGTACAATATGGAATCGCTAACGTGACTTGAGGATACAAATACACGAACCCCTCAAACTCGCATATAGCCCCACTCAAAACCACGCACAGGCCCCCCAAGCCCACACACGGGCCAACTCAAACACAACACAGGGAGCCTCACAAATCCACACACGGTCCCCAAACCCATGCACTGGCCCCCCCTCAAGCTCACCACGGAGCCCTTCAAGCCCACACATAGGACTCCTCAAACCCAACACAGAGGCTTCTCAAACCCATACACGGGTCCCCAAAACCACATAGGACCCCCTCAAACCCACATACGGTCCCCCCTCAAAGCCACACACGGGCCCCTCAAATCCATGCACTGCCCCCTCAAACCCACGCACAGGAAAATAGTCAATAAGCAGGGTCCCCTCAAACCCACGCAGGGTCCCCTCAATCCCATGCACGGGCCTCCCACACCCGCAGGATGGCTGAGCCTTTGAGGACAAGCGCGTTCTAGGCTTAAGATGTGTTCTAGGTCAAACCGCAGATCTGCCATTTTTAAGTTGTTGACCTTGACCAAGCTTCTAGACCTCAGCTAGACCATGCACAAACCCATGCACTGGCCCCCCTCAAGCCCACACATAGGACTCCTCAAACCCAACACAGGCTTAAGATGGTCAAACCGCAGATCTGCCATTTTTAAGTTGACCTTGACCAAGCTTCTAGTCCTCAGCTACAAAAGAGGGATAGAAACACCATTTTCACAGGCAGTTGAGAGGGCGACAGATCACGCCATAAGGCACTGGCGGCAGAGCCCGGCCTGCGGAGGGTCCGACAGATGCTTACTGGTGACGGCGACGCGTGGTGTCCTGCCATGCCACGTCCATGTCAAGAGGCTTAAGGAGATTCAGACCCCACAATCCCACTTCTGCAAATCTATTTTCTAGAAATAATCTCAAAACCAGAAAGGTGGAAATGCTTGCTGTTTTGGTAACAGCCACTAGAAGCAACCTCAATGTCCCAAAACGTCCACGCGGAGAAGAAGGTCAGTCATTTTCGAGAGCGCTCCCATGGAAAATGATGTTTCGAGTGAGCCAGGAGACCGAGACGGGTTAGGAGAAAGAGCAGGACACAAAACTATATGCACTGTTAAAAGTTCATAAAATTAAAACACGGTCCCCGAAGCCCAGAGAAACAGACCAGAAGAGACACACGAAGATGCCAGCGGTGGGACCCTGGGTGACATTTTCTTCTCTTTCTTTTTTTTTTCCCCCAGTTTTTCTTTAATAAATACGTATTCTTTGCATAATGAGAAAACGAAATCAAATTCCCACTTAAAAAAAAAAATATCTTTTTAACCAACACGAAATGCTGCCCCGATTCTTAAGATCTTTGGGTACACAATAGATTTAAGTGACATGACCAAGATATATTTTATAATGAAAAATTCACCAAGTAATTGGTGTTTTACATCCTTCCATTGAAAACCGCCTGCTCTTGTGTGGCCCAGGGCTCCCCACGGGACACGCATGGCCGGCCTGGCCGGCCCTGTCCTTACCATTATGTGTCTCCATGGCGCTTCCCGGACACACAGCTGACCCCTCCGGCCCCACACACCAGTACATAGTGGGTGGTCGCTGCGACATGCCAGCCATCAACCCTCGGGGGGCTCGCTCTCCCAAGTCGGTTCCGGCCGTGGTCACCGCCGCCGCCGCTGCCCGAGGGGTGGACAAAGGCACAGACGCACGTTCATGGCCGAGCAGAAAGCTGTCTCGTTCTGGTGGTAAAAAAAACCAAAACAAAACAAACAAAAAAAAACACATCACAAAATCAGAAAACTTTTCTTAATTGTCGAGTCCCTTCCTGTCCACCCACATGTATTTAGACTGGTTCACTGGAATTTGTCCTATGTTTTATAATGTTCGTCTTCACATTCCATCTGTCCGGCCACGCAGGGTCACGAGGGGACAGTAACAGGACAGAGCTCCCTGACCCTCCCCACCCAACAGGGGTCCACTTGAGAACAATCGCGAAGAAACCCTGAACACCTGCAAAACACCTGCTCGTGGAGGGTTGGACCATTGTGTACGTAATACACATTCACTGCTGCCTTCGGGGGTGGGAGGGGGTCACACTCCAGCTGGGGTACGGCAGACACACAGTCACAAAACAAGGCCTTCCATTTGCCCAGGATAGACTCTTCCAGAAGCTCAGAGCGGGGTGCGGCGCTGAGAGGAAGCAGCGGCCCAAAGGGAAGCATCCGGGAGGTGCCGGGGGCTGCGCAGGGAGCCCCTCAGCCAGGGTACATCGGGCAACGTCGACAGGCGTCTCAGCTTGTCACGGCTGAGGGGGAGAGGGCTGGGGGTGTCCAGTGGGTAGAGGCCATGCCCGGGGCAGCCGCCCGCAGCAAGAATGCCCCAGCCCAAACAGTTCGTTAGCCAGAGAGGCGATGACTTAGATGAAGATGCTCACGAGGCCGCGATGGGACCGGCGGAGGCAAGGCGCTGCTCCCTCCTGCCGGGCTCCCGCCGAGCCTGGGGTCCCCCAACACAAGTGCCCATCCTGCCGTGGTGATTAAATGACCAAAAATGCATTGAGGGAAAATCCCAGGCCCGGCTCAGGCTTTAAACTGCATGATGGGAAGGGCGTTAGCATGAGAAACACAAGCATGTCTGTTACAGTTCATATATTTTTCTCTACGATATATAAAGTATGGGGTGATTAGCACCGTTCTCCGAGACAAACCACTCTGAAATGGAGAGTAGAAGCGCAGTCCAAAAATAATAAAAATACTACTACTAATACTAATCGTAATAGTCAACGTTATAGAATTGATGAACGTTATAGAATTGATGCCCCCAGATAATAAGGAAACGGAAAAGCAAAGGCTTGGATTGTCCCTGTCACACGTCAGAGTGACTCTCACCCACAGTAGCAGCGGGGGGCAGGGGAAGGTCAGCGGGGTCACCCACCTGCCCGCTGATCCACGAGCTCAGCCTGTCAGTGCCGGAAGGCAGACGTGCTGTCTCTCCAGGGGAGGGTTCTAGAAAGGGCCCTAGACAGGCTGGGCACTGAGCAAAATCCACACGAGACGGGAACAAGGAGGAGAAGCCAAACGGAACCTCTATTTTAAAATAAAGGCTCCACATCACACAGTTCACAGAAACCAAGGAGCAGGGCTGCTATCTGCTTTTAAACGCCTCTCAAACTCGGACACCAAACATAAAAAATGCAAACGCCGGTAGACGGTCTCCTCCTGAAAACAGAAGTGTCTTACCCTGGAACGTTCTAAACTTTAAAAATGCCTTTCGCATTTTTCAGGCCAACCCTCGCCCGGCACATTTCGTTCCCCTTTTCGTTTTCACTTTCTTTTTGATAATCACTTTACCAAGTGGAAGATTTTTGGCCCCTGGAGTTTTTCAGTTAGAATTTGTATTTTGGCTTAGACGCGAAGGTAGAGTTTTTGGGATGAGGTAACTTCGTTTGCTCAATCTTTGCCCTCAAACGGATCTTGGCTTCTTCCGACTTCTCTTGGGTTCAGACCCGTGTAACAAATCATGATTATAAGTTGTGTGTCTTCTTTTCCTTATGGTAGATCCATCTCAAGGAGGGCCTCGAGAATTTTCTACAATAATCTTTATTCTCACGACTTTTAAAACCTCACTGATTTTCTCTTGCTAACTCTTTATGACTATCCTAATGAATGAACCCAAATACTTAACGAAAAAGAAAAAAAGGAACCTCATATTCATTCTACAAATGTTTTTATTGGGCCGTTTCCATGAAGTGTGAGCTGCATTAAACAAGCACTTGCTGTAAAGTTTCCAGCAGGGAAGAAACGGGGAGATAATGGACCTGTATTTTCAGGAGCCTTGGAAAGGGGTTGCCGGTACTAAAGAGGTGGAAAACACTTGAGAAATGCCTGTTAGAAATGCTCACGTCACCCATTTCTTTTTTGAATCTAAGACCTGGTCGAGATGGTCGTCGTGGTCCTAGACATCCCTTTGGAACCATTAGCGTCCCTTGACCGATCCTGGCTTGCCTACGAAATGTGTTTAATGGCCGTGTGGACATCGAAATATCATAGAGCTGCAGCCTGGAGAAGCGGCTACTCCCCATTCCCGGAGGAGCGCCCAAGGCTTTGGGAAGAGAGTCCTTCCTGATTATGAAATGCGATCAAGTTAAGGCTCTCCATTCACCACTGGTCACTGGGCCAGTATGAACGGGGCACCGCCTGGATGCTTCTGGAAGTGAGGATGCAGCAGTGAGCAAGGTAGCACAGAGGAACGGCCTCTGACCCCTGGAGCTCCAGTGACACCTTCGGGTGATTAAAGCACATAAATAGATGAAGTAGGACACAGCAAGGGGTGAGAGGGTGGGTGGGGGCAATGGTCAGGTGGTCTGAGATGGCAGAGGCCAGATCAACAGGGGGGAGGG
>NW_006443292.1:4783337-4784453 GCF_000325575.1 Pteropus alecto | reverse complement strand
CTTCCTCTTTGACAATGAAAAGAAAAAAAAAAAAAAGTATTAAGTTTCACAAGCTGTTCGAACTCAAATGCATTTTCCCAGGTCAGGTCCTCAGCTATTTTATTAAGTGGAAAATTTGGAACTGAAACGATTCAAGAAGAATGCTGTGTTTCCTTATCTCTCAGGAAACACATTTTATGGCATCTTGTCAGATTCTCTCTGACAAATCCACCGTTTTAGATATCAATAAAGTCTTTTATGTGATATTTAAAAAATGATAATAATAAAGAAAAATTTAAAATATCGCTCTGGCTGCCACACAGAATGGGGACAGAGAGGACTTTAATGGCACAGGAAGGAGATGCTGGTAGCCTAGACTGGGGGGTGGGCTGTGAGAAACGGGGGGGACATACCTGACACATTTTAAAGGGGAACCAGCAGGACTTACTAACAGACTGAATTCAAGGGATGAGGGCATGGGAAGGAGGCTAAGTCTTCGCCACCCACTAAGAGTGGAACATGGGGCCGCTCCCCCAAATGTGGAAGACTGGGGTGGGAAACCGTGGGCAGACCCCCAAACCTTTAGGCACCAAATCAGGTGTGAGGTTCGCTTGTTTCGAATGGGTTTATTCTTCCAGGACATAAGCGAAGATAATTAAGTCCAATCAGAAAAAGCATCGAATGTTGTCTGAAATCGTGCACGTTCTCGCTGTCCCTTAACAATGTCCTGGGACCTTCGATGCAATGTGACTGAGTAACAAACTCTAAAAATAGCGTATTTGGTGAGAGGCTCCTGCTCCTCGACCTCCCCCACCCCCACCCCTGCGTGGGGATGTGTTGATGGGAGAAAAACTTCCTGGCCTCAAACAGTGAAGGGGCAGCAGAGGTCCCCAGACTCAGCTTCTCCTTCCAACCCCCAAGAAGTCACCGCCAGTGTCCCATCGCTATGACCCCTCTGTCCCCCAGCCTTCCCGGGTTCCCCCTGCCCCCGACGGCGCTCACGTCCCGCGCCCCGCGCCAGGGAAGGTCGCCCACAAGTCCCGCCAAAGCGATGCGGGTTCTCATTGGCCATGGGCGCGCGACCCTGGGGCAGGAAGCGGCTTTATTAGGCTGCGAGCGGCGCGATGGCGCGCTCGG
>NW_006443292.1:4781736-4782646 GCF_000325575.1 Pteropus alecto | reverse complement strand
GCCTCAGTTTCCCGAGCCGGAAGCCGCGCGGGGTCACGGTCACCGCTCCTGCCCGCGAGACGACGGGGCCCCCGGCTGTTTCTAGCGCGATGTCCCTTCCAGGCTTCGGCGCCCCGGTCCCTCCACGCGTGGCAGGCGACGCGATGAGATGGGTGGGATCTCGGCTCCACCCAGCTTTCGCGGCCCCTCTGCTCTGCTAAATCTACAGCTTCACCCCTGGCTGGTGCACGTTGGCCGGATACTCTGGCGGTAGATATTTTAAAAAGAGGGGACAGTCATTTGTGTGCAAGTCTTTATAAGCAGTCCAGAAATGTGTATGTTTAAAGCTTTAATATTTGCAAACTGTTCCCCTTTCGCTAAATGAATTTCCTAATTTAACTATAGCTGTATATAACAGGATGTCGCTATTTGGTGAATCATTTAAAATTGGGGTTTTTTCTTGGGTGCGGGGGCGTGGATAAAATATGGTAGGATGTTGGCAATTTATTGTTTCAACCTAATAATATAAGTTCGTTCGTCACACCATTTGGGCCGTTAATCCAAACGCGAATCGTAAAGATGCAGGCTCATGCGGCAGGCAGGCATCAGATTCGGTTCCACGGGCCCACGGGAGAAAGAGGAGCCCGCTCGGAACCAAGCGGACGGTTCCACCCCCTGGCAGGGCCCGCACCCCAGGCCCCTCTCCTGTGATGTTATGGCTGGAGCATTCCCAGGCTTTACCGCGAGGCACAGAAACAAGACGCCACCACCCTCACTGCCATTTCGCAAACTCCGGGCAATCGCACGCAAGGCCTGGACCTCGCGGACACGCCGGGCAGTGGCCACTTGGAAAGGCTCTTTGGGCCCTGGTTGGACGAGGGGGCCCTCGTCCAGCTTCGTTTTGCTCCCAAGAGGCTGCCCCTCCAGCTCT
>NW_006443292.1:4775024-4781683 GCF_000325575.1 Pteropus alecto | reverse complement strand
CTCACCACTGCGATCCTTATTTCGGTATGCAAAAGGCAGCAGTACCGAGCGCCACAGAAAAGTCCCTAAGAATTTGCAGGGCGTGGCGTCTGCCGCGCCGAGCGAGCCCCCGCCACCGCGGGGCTGCGCCTCCAGGGCGTGCGGCCCCGCCATCTAGCGGCGCCGCGAGGAAGCGCACGCCCAGGGCCGGGACGGGCAGAAGGGGACCCGGCCTCTTGGGTGGGGGACAATTCAAATGTCCCTTGAGCATAGGCCAGGAATGTCTCCAGTGTAGAAAACAGCCGGGACGGCCGACACACGGGGAGACTCCTTTGAGCTCGTCGTATCCCGGCATTTAACTCTACCTACTACGCACGAGGTAAGTCACAGATCTCCGTGGGAAGGTTGTTACGGGCGGGGTTTCTTCCTCTTGACCCTCGCTGACCCATGATCCTCCACGTCTTGCTCTGCATCCCACCCGGATGCTCAGCATCTCAGGTCGGAATGGCCCCTCTTAAGCTGAGAAGCTACTCCCTGACCCAACGTTTCTGAAGGCATAGTGGCCGACCCTCCCCTCCCCCACCCGGCCCCAGTGTCTTCTGCTCATCTTTCTTCAGCTGGGCACGCAGTTTCCTCAGGCATTCCGTCTAGGACTCTTTTTTAAATGAGCATTATCTACCTTCAAGTTCAAGTCGGCCACACACTAAGTAAGAGCAAGGACAGCAACAGGGCTTTGTCCGCCATCGGAAGCTTGAGTGGTCCAAAGAGTCCATTTCAGAGAACGTGCCCACCTTCTGAGTCCCACCCCGACAGGCGCGCAAGTGCATGCATTCACACGCGCACGCGCACGCGCACGCACCAGCCGATCTGCGTCTCCGGAATGGTTCCCTTCATCATGCTTTGGCAGACCAAATGAAGGAAAAGGTCATCTCCCTAGGATGCTCTGCTCCCATTTCGTTGAGAAACGGGAGGTTCCTAAATATATTAACACATTCATAAGTGCGCGCATCACGAGGGATCAGATCCGAGTGTCCGTTTTCTCTTATAGGATGCTGCTTTGCCACTGCATGGCCAAAAGGGTCTGGACTCAACATCAAGTGCACAGGTCGAACACGATGGGCTGACCAACTGCAGGGAATGCTCTTGACCCAACCTCAGGGCCAGCGCTCCACTCGGTGATTGAGGCTTCTTGGTTCGAAGCCTTAGAAACTTAAGCCCCAACGCCTAGATCCTCCTGAATAAAAGTGACTCGTGCACACGGTTAGGAAATGCAATGTTTTCCCTAATTCCCTGTGCAATTTTTTCCACCATTTTCCACACTCATATCCTCACCGCTTGATAATAAAAAAGAATCTGGCAGCTTAGACGGCAGCTTAAACTTTACCCGCTAAGATGCAGAGCCTCTGAGGCTGAGCTCACCACCCCGTGAACCCCTCAAACCATAAAAGTGGTTTTCACACTCGGGGTAAACGCTAGGCCTGATCGATTGAGCAAACGTCATTTTATTCTTAAGTTATTGATACTACTTTCTCACAAGCCATTTCGTACGGAGGTCTAAGAAAGAGAAAGGTCAGCCACAGAAGTAAAATGGTTTTGGTCTTTAAATGAAAAAATATAACATTTCTGAAATATCCAATTTATTTTATTGTTGTTCCATTGCGGACACAATCTGCAGTCAGGATCACAATTCCCAGGCCAAGAGATTTTAAACCATACCACAGGAGTAAACCTTCAAAGAAGTGAAATCTAATACTATATAGATTTCCATTTCTAAATACAGTATATTACAGAAGGTTACATATACAACCTCTGTTTACTTACAACTATAAAAAGATACATTATCTATACCACTTATAAATAAAGTAGCGTTTCATATTAAAGGCCTTATCATACAATGGAAGAATAAGAATCCTCTAATTATTACGATCAAGGTTAGTGCCTATAATTAGTTGAGATAAAATCCTGAAAATTCAGTGTATGAGTCAAATCCCGATTTAACGAGTTAATGACAGTATGAGTGATAAGTTTTAATTGACGAAGAAGAGAAGATGAATGTATTGCATATTTCTGACAAGAATGATAACCGCATTTCATAGATGACTTTCTTTATACCTACAACTGGCTTTGACATAGATCTCCATTTTATTACTGCCCTCCTCCCCCAACAATTTAATTCTACAACATAAACACCATCAGGAAAGTATCAGTTAGTAACAGTCAAAGTATCTGAAGAACACAATTCAAGTTTGGTTTCATTTCTTTTTTAAAGCTACGTGGAAACGCTTTCCATTTTCCAAGTTAAAACTTGGAACTCCGCACCATTTGGACACACAAAGAGGGAATGGCAACTCACAACGTTTTTACTGCACGAATCGGCCACTTTAGTGGGAGACCAGTTCCTCCATGAAGTCCAAGTGTCATTCGTTAATGAATCATGAATTAGTATCAAAATAGGACTTAAACATAAAAAACCAGGGCTGTATGATAACATGGGTCTTTCCAGTTATGTATGTTTGACTAACCTAAAACGGATAAACCGACTGGGAGAAAGGAAAGGCAAGCCAAACCACATAAACCATCGAATGCAAGTGGTAGAAATGCGTAATTCGTAAAAGCGAATTATGGCTCCGGTTCATAAAACGCGGGACTTAGTTACTGCTCTGCTGCTGTGGCATCAGGGTACCACGTCCCCAGCAGCGACCGTGATACGAGCGGTGGCTTCTGCCTGCGGAAGTGCCTCGATGAGGGTCACCCGTGACATAGTTTGAGACAAGCTCTCTGGGTTGGCGGTCTGGTCATGTTCCAATGGCAGAATTGATTTTAAGCTGTGTCTCACGGTCAAGCTGCAGGCCTTGGAGACAGGATCTTTGCAATCCCCTCCACGTTTTTTTGTTTGTTTGTTTGTTTTTTTGTTTTGTTTTTTTGTTTGTTTTTTGTGTGTGTTTTTTTTTTGGTTTGTTTTTAACTTACTGCTATTCCTTTCCCACCAAACGGTAGGAGGAGGGGCTTGTTCTGTGGGCAGGTAACCCCGAAGAACCCACAGGAACAGGACTCTCTTTCTAGAACATACAGGCAATTGTTTTTTTGTTTTTTTGGTTTTTTTTCCCCAAAAAAATTCAGAGTCGGAGTCAGCGAAGCATTTTTAATCGCCTGCTGGATACTTCAAATACCACTTCTTGTTGACAACGCCCTGAGCCTCTTCACTGTCCCCAGGGACCCGGTCGAAAAGGGAAAACAGAAATGGCCAATGGCTTTCTCCCCCGGTGGGACCGCGATGTCATACCCGACATATTGGTCGATGAAACAGGAATGCGAGAGGAAAATAAAATCGGTTCACATCCAGCAGATGTGAGGTTGCCGGGAAGAAAGGGCGCCGCGGAGGGCAGAGATGTAGATTTTTCTTCAGCGAGTCTGACCTGCCACATTCAGCTGTCAACCACCTCTTCCCTCAGGGGCTCTTGTCCTCCAGTTTGATGGTGACAGTTTTCACTTCGGTGTACTCGGCCAGCGCGTATTCACCTCTGTGACCACCATAAAAAAAAAAGAAAGAAAAAAAAAAGGAAGGGAAATTTTAAAAATGAGCACGTCACTTAGCAGTTCCACAGGAACCGTGTCCTAAAACTGAGTTTGTGAGGACTCTGTGGGAAGTTTATGCAAAAGGCCAAAATGCAGCGGTATGAGACAGCCAGGATCATAACGCCACTCAGAAAGTTTAAGGAACTGGATATACCACTTAAGTTTAAATACCAAGATATCTGCGTGTGTTGCTTTTGAAGCCAGGTGACCCTTCTGAGGCATCACAGGCCACTCTCAACAGCCAGGATCATAACGCCACTCAGAAAGTTTAAGCAACTGGATATACCACTTAAGTTTAAATACCAAGATTTCTGCGTGTGTTGCTTTTGAAATATTCAGAAGGACTAGACCTCAGCTTTTGAGGGAGCCAGGTGACCCTTCTGAGGCATCACAGGCCACCCTCGGGAGTGCTCCCCTTCTCAGAACCGAGAGGCAGCTCTGGGCAGATTTAAATTCCTCCACGCCACCTGCTCTGATGTTAAGTAAATAAAAATTTGTTTAGGAAAAGCGGTGAACGCAGAGAGGGTCGCCAGAGGCTCCATATCCAGAAGGACTTGAGACAGAACCACGTCTCGTCCCTTAGATCACTACTCCTCAGAAGTGTGGTCCCCAGACCAGCAGCATCAGCTTCACCTCAGAACTTGCTCGAGATGCAGATCCTCGGGCCTCCCCAGATCTACTGTGGTAGATAGAATAACGCCCTCCCCACCACCCCCCAAGATGTCCACGTCCTAATCCCTCAGACCTGTGACTATGTCAGGTTTCATGGCAAAGGGGAATGTGGGTTGCAGATGAAATTAAAGTTGTTCGTTAACTGACCTTCGTTTAGGGAGATTATCTTGGATTATCTGGGGGGTGGGGGGCAGTGAAATCACCATTATTCGTGAGGAGGGGGAGGGAGGCAGAAGAAGAAAGAGTTGGAGGGAGACGAGACTCCAGAGGCAGGACAGATGCCACCGTGCTGGCTTTGAAGACGGAGGGCGGAGCCGCCAGCCAAGGAACGTGGGGAAAGGCGAGGGGACATATTCTGTCCTTACAGTCTCCAGAAAGGAACGAAGCCCCACAGACTCCTCAATTATAGCTCGGTGAGACCGTGTCAGATTTTTATACCACCGGACTGCAAGATAATAAGTTTCCATCGCTTAAGCCACTAACTCTGTGCTCATTTGTTGTAGCGGCAGTAGAAAATGAATTATTCACTTACTGAATCTAGGGGTGGGACCCAGAAATCTGTGTTTTAACAAACCAGGGGATTCCGATGCTCAAGGTGGAGGACCACTGGCCTGAGTCTAGGTAGCGCAGGCAAATTCCTTGCTTTCCCTGACCCTCAGTTTCATCATCTTTAAAATGAGAATGCCATCATGTCCTTGTAGTTATAATAATTACAGATAATTCACATAGAGCACCCACTCCGTGCTAGGTAAAAAGTGAATGGTAGAAAGTAATATTCTATTACGAAAACGTCATTGAGATTTTTTGGCAGTTTCCGAAAACGAATAGGTCAAGAACCCATGATGATGGGCAAATTCATTTGTGATCTCTTCTAAACATAACAAAATATAAACGCTGTTCACAGAATGTTAAATTCAATTTTTGTCGAGCAGAAACTCCATTCAAAACACCCAGAGACAAATGACAAACTACACGAAACTTACATCTGTAACCCTTCGTGAGAAACAGAATTGCGTTCCTTAATATACAAAGAGTTCTCACAAACCAATAAAAAAATCCACAAACAAACTAACCCAAAAATCAAAGACCATGAATAGGCAGTTCACAGAAGAACATATACCGATTACTAATAAGTGAAAAAGGTACTTAAGCCCCTCACAATTAAAGAAATGCAAATCGAAAGAGCGGGGAGCCTGTTTTCCATGTGTCCAATTATCCAATTTTAGGAAAACAATCTCCCACGAGCAGATAAAGATTTATGCACAAGGAATAACGTCAGCACGTCTCGTAATAGCAAAATGCCTTAAAAATAACAAATAAGTCCAACAGAAAGAAAGATAAGATATCCAAAGCTCATCCTTACGAGCAAAAAGTAGTTTTTTCCCCTATGAAAAGAAAGCACATATTATGTCCACCGTAGGCATAGAAAATGCACAATAACCTTCCAAAGTGAGCAGCGCACGTACAGCGTCGCACCGTAAAAACTCAAAGTAGTTAATGATTCATCAATTTGCTAAAGACGAGCAAACCAAGTGATGAAATCACATGGAATTAGCACAAAGCTACAGAGCGCAGTGTTAAGCCATTCTTGTAAAATAAAGCACACGGATCACCCCCGTTTTATTCCTGCAGTCACTGGCCAAGTTCGAGCTTTTGCCAGTCATTCGACCCACCGTGGCATCTCCCACTCACGAATGCTTCGGCTCTCAAGGCTATCCCTGAGCGCAACCCTTCTCCCATGAGACCTCAGCAGAACGTGGGACGGAGGAGGGACCAGTGACAATATTGGTCACTGCTCCATGCTCAGAGCTTAGCATGTGCCTGGCCCATCAGAGGTGCTCAGGAAATACTCGCCAGGCGAACGAATGAACAAATGGACAAAACAGATCACTGAACGGTGTTTACCACCACCAAATGGGATGGAGGGTCGGGGAGGGAGGCCTCGACTTGCTATGTGTCTCTCTCTACTTCTGCGGATTATTTTGTTCCTGTATCACTTTTATTGCAAAGAAGTTTTTTTAAAAATCAAAAGCACCCAAAAGGAAGAGGAATTGCAGGCTTCTTCTCTAGACCTGCAAAGGAATAGGCCCCGGAGGGGCCCGTGGGTGGGCGGCAGAGAGCCAGCCCAGCCCCGGCGGCCGCGGATGGGGAAAACCATGGAATCCACCGCACAGTGTTCCAGGATGGAAAAGGGGAACTTATTGCAACATGAAGACATTAATTAGAGACAACCGAAAACGGAAATCGGTTTTCAAGTCCGTGTCCAGGCTCCTTGTGAATTATGGTAAAGCACTTTATCAAAAGCCTTGGGAAAACCTCTGCCAAGGGTCAGAAACACAGCCATTCCCAAACGTCCCTGGCCGGTCGGCGGGATGAAACGTGGGCTGTGGCCGCTCGGCGCCAGGCGGGGGCGCTGAGGAGCTGACCGCGCT
>NW_006443292.1:4773310-4774940 GCF_000325575.1 Pteropus alecto | reverse complement strand
GGGGAGGGGGAGGGGAGGCGGGCGGGGAAAGCGATGAGCGATGGGCCCTGGTGAGTGTGAGTTCACACGCCACACACACCGGCAGTCAGCTGGGCCCCACACACCCTTCCCGCAGCTGTGACATCCGAAAACATCTGCTTTGAGGACTGATATGCTTGCTGCGGGAGGATCGTGCAGGTTCTGTGTCCCCTCGGCTGTCACAACCCGACCCACTGAAGGCAGCCGACGAGGCCAGTGACTGCGCGTGTCCTGATGGGCTTCACACCAGGTGCAATTCCAACTTGTCACTTAGTGGCAGTGTGACCCGGGGATCTCGCTGGCATGCCTGGGTTTCCTCATCTGTAAACAAGTGGGGGGGGGCGTGGTGCCCTCACGAGGGAGATGGTGCTCTCACTTATACAGAGGACCCCGGAGCTCCGTCACCCCGCCCGCCACGCGAGGACACAGCAAGGAGACACCCTCTACGAAGCAACACGTGGGCCCTCGCCAGATACCGAGTCTGCTGGCACCTCGATCTCAGATTCCCAGCCCCCGGAACCGTGAGAAATAGATGTCGGCCTGTGGAGTGTGTCACAGCAGCCTGAGCCGACTGGGACCAGCCGTGCGCAGACGCTCAGCGTGTTCCCACAGAGCCTGGCGGGGTCTGTGCTCAGCAGATGCCAGTCGTCCCCGGTACTAGAGCTGTCAGGGGCTCTGGAGGGGACCTGGGTGACTCCAGCCCGGGCGTCACGTCCCTCACGGTGGGCGGGTGTGAATAGGTAATGAAGTAGAGGTTCACAGAAGGAGACAGGAGCAAGCCACTTGGGGCGACAGAGCGTGGTTTCTGCAAAGGGATTTTGTGGCCGAGAATGTATGAGGGGAACGTCACTGGACACGCTCCACTCAGATGCTCTGATGGCTCCGCGGTGTCAGCCACAAGTCAGAGATGGACTAGAAAGAAGGGCCGAGGTCGGGGGAGGAACCCCATTCCATGGAGACTGGGTGACAGCTTTTGCTCGGGGATGGAAGCCGGCCCTGTTCTTTCGCACCTGCGTTAAGAATCGGGAAGGGCCCAGCCTCTCACCGGACGGACCAGCACGATATGAGGCAATGCCGTCACATATAAATCACACAAGCTGTTTAAATAAGAGGGAGAGCTCAGAACGCGCCGAGATGTCCCAGGAATGGCCCTGTGCCCTGTCAGAGAGGGCCCTCCCCTGGGGAGACTAATCCTACAAGCTGTTTGTCCACAAAGGCAAATGAAACCCCAAGCACCGCCAGGAGGGACTCGGGAGAGAAGGCAGATGTCCACCCCCCAGAACGCTCCACCCAGCTCTGTGCCTGGACCATGCCCCGTGGGGCAGACATGGATGTCTACGGAGCCCGCTTCCCAACGCTCAAGACAGAACGGAGAAAAGTACGCGGAGGTGTCACATACGCCTCCCAGACAGGCAGCAAGAAGGAGGGAGAGGCACCCACAGTCTGTCCCCAGGGCCTCTGCCAGTGGCAGACAGGGCCCCAGCCCGACTTGGAAGACAACCCATCTTCCTCGCAGAGGCCCGGGGTTTGCGTAAGTAACTACATCCTACATCTGGTAAAAAAAATGCACTTTTCCAATTCTGCCCAGGTCCTCATCCGGGGAGCCTATGGC
>NW_006443292.1:4772006-4773205 GCF_000325575.1 Pteropus alecto | reverse complement strand
CTGGGGAGGAAGGGGCGCAGCATGAGAATGGGGGTGGGGATGGGCAGAGGCGGGGGGCAGGAGGCAGGGAGGGATCCAGATGAACACACAGGAGGCCAGGCAAGAGCCAGTGGACTGGAGCACATGCCACCACCCGCAAATCTAGTGTGTCTTTCATTCGCCCTGCCAGCAGGCGCGGAGGGACAGAAACACTTACAATTCTCTGCCGTTTCCCGACATTTTAAAGCCACCGAACGGCGCCTGTGTGTAGATGGCATTGTAGCAGTTGATCCTAGAGAGAGAACAGAAGGGAGCTCACGGTTACTTGGTGGACACTCAGCTGCGTCCCGGGCGTTCTGGTTACACGGTGCTTGACGCAGAGTGTGGCCCAAAGAACGACTTTTTGTCAAAGTTTTCATAATAAAAACATCGTGCTTTCGACTTCTGCGTTCCCATTCTTCTCACCAGACACTGAAATTGGAATATTCTTAAATATAAAGCTTTTCATTGGGATAGAAACGAAATGACACACGGAGAAAGGAGATGCAAAATATGGCACAGAGGAATAAGAATTCGTTTTGAAACGAGACAGACTTGAGCTCAAAGCTCTGCTTCTCGGCCGTGGCCTCTCTGGGACCCGATTAATCACTACTGTCTAATATCGTCTATAAACGAGGACGATGTGATCTGTAGAATTACTGGTGAAGCGGGGACGTTCATCCGTATGAGCACAAGAGCATGAGCTGATTTTAGAATTAGAGAATAGAAAATAAAGCCTTAAGCAGTGA
Organism: Pteropus alecto; assembly: GCF_000325575.1. Classification (NCBI taxonomy): domain Eukaryota; kingdom Metazoa; phylum Chordata; class Mammalia; order Chiroptera; family Pteropodidae; genus Pteropus; species Pteropus alecto. Next base: position 4,772,438 of record NW_006443292.1, on the reverse strand, counting down.
AGTCCGAGAGGCAGCCCACGTGCTGGTGAGCTGGTGTGTGACCCTGGGCAGGTCACTCCACCTCGCTGCGCGCACATTTCATCATCTACAAAATGGAGATGACAATGGTCCCCATCTCAGGAGGGGCTCAAGGAGGGTCGAGCCAAGCAGAGAGAGAGCGCCTGGCCCAAGACACATGACTGCCAAGCTCTCCGCTCACAGGAGTCGCGAAGCCAGCCGGCCGGCCAGCCCCTGGGACAGTGGGGACGCGCACCCGCTCCACTCACCAGACAGTCCCCGACTCCAACGCGGAGGCGAGCTCCAGCGCTCTGTCCAGGCTTTTCGTGAACACGGCGGCCGTGAGTCCGTACTCCAGGCTGTTGGCTCTTTTAATCACTTCTTCTATAGTTTTGAACTTCAGGATCGGCTGCACCGGTCCGAATCCTACAACGG
>NW_006443292.1:4771627-4771981 GCF_000325575.1 Pteropus alecto | reverse complement strand
GGGAGACGCGTGTCTCTCCTCGCCGTGTGTCTCTGCAGGTCGCTAGGACGCACGGAAAACGATGACTGGACGAGAACGCGTGTCCAAAGGTTCTTTTCGGGTGCGTGATGGTTGAAGTCTGAAGGGAAGGATGAAAATGAAATGGAGATAAGCAACAGCGGCCAAACGCAGATGCTGGGTTTCGCATTTCTCCAGGGCTTCTGAGACTCCCCAGCCCTTGAACTTGGGAGTAGCCCCTGCACGCGGGATGCACAGACAAGACGTTTTCCGTGGGACGCTGTCTCGCAGGGTGGTTACAGGCACAACGGCAGGACTGTGTCCCCTGACCGGTGGGTGCTGCATTTTTCACCCCTG
>NW_006443292.1:4764853-4771569 GCF_000325575.1 Pteropus alecto | reverse complement strand
AAAAAAAAAAGAAAGAAAGAAAGAAACGAAACGAAAGAGTTAAAGGCTGAACGTTTAGAGGTAATTTTGAAAGGAGCTTCTAATTGATTCCATGTTTGGGACGACTGTAGCTCCGCAGGACGGTGCCAGCCCGCCAAAATACCTTCCCAGGTTCCCAAGGAGATTGGTCACCCACAGAAATCTCAAGGGGAACGTCTATAAAATGCCCACACCGGCAGCCCTCGGCAGCGATTCACTCTGTCGTGTGTCCCAAAGGGCCACATCCCCAGATCTGACCACCGGGGACCGGCGTGGGAGTCACTGTCCTTCTAGCTTAACAGCGGAACTGGGAGACCGAGTTAGAGGGTCATTCTTGGGGGGTCGCCTTCGCGTCCACCGTTTCCAGCGAGGCCACGACAGAACGCTTCAGGGAGAATTCCGTGGCCTGCTCTTTGAATGCAGGCTTCTCGTTCAACTCCGGTCTGGGCCACGGATCCACGATTCCTGGCAAGACCCACAGGCGGCAATGGCCTTCCGCCCTGGGACGTGTTAGAGAACAGGGACCATGAGTGATGAATGGGGAAAGGCTTGCTCTGCACCCCCTGCACAGGGCTGGGGTTTCCAGAGGCAAGGTGGCTTCCCTAAGGACCCCCACGGGGGAGAAAAGATGCACCAGAAAGTAAAACGCTTCCCTCACAGAGGCTTCTGGGGACCCCTGAGCCCCAGAGAAGACCCTGCCACCGCCCTGCCCCCAACCTCCCCACCCCGGCTCAGCAAAGCCAGCCAGTACCTCCTCTTTGGCGATCCGCATGGTATCGGTGACCTCTGAGAAGACCGTGGGTTTGATGAAGAGCCCCCTGTCTTCCACGGCCGAGCCCCCACATTCTAGCTTCGCTCCCTCTTCCTTCCCGCTCTCGATCAGATCGAGGATTTTGTCAAACTGGTTTTGGTCAATCTGCAAGACACGACAGGGCGGACAGCCCGGCTTCCTCGTGGACGGTGGCTGCCACCTTTCGTGGCCCACAGCCTCCAGCGGGGTCGGCTGTCTCACCCCTAAATGTTGTGGCCAAGTAATTCATGGAACAAACGTTCCGCCAATGTACAAATAAATATAGGCTCTTCGGAGCGGGGCGGGGAGCAGGCTCTGCCCTTCCTCGGCAGGTGTGGGCTTTATTCACACGTCTGACCCTCACCATGCCGCTAAGCAAACTCACGGGCGAAACTCGACCTGAAGTGGTCCCTTTGCTGTCCCAACTCTTTGTATCCTGCGAGGGTTGCCAGGAATTAGCAAATTAAATTACAGCGTTCCCAGTTGAATTTGCATTTCTGAAAACAAGGAATGATTATTATTTTTTTTTTAAGTAGAAGCATTCCCCATCTTCGGGAGATACTAATGCTCAGAAAGTATCCATTGTTGAACTTGAACTTCAAATCGAACTGGCTGCCGTGCATTTTATCTGGCAACGCTGTGCCCTGCTCCCAGGGCACCGTGGATCAGGGCAACAGCTTCTAGAATTCTCCATCCGTGGTGCAGAGGAGAAGCGACCATCCTACTCCGTAGCCCCGGAAACAGAGCGGAGGAAAGTCAAGGTGAGGTGGAGGGGCTGCTCCTCGGTGGGCAGGGAGCCAGCTCGTCAGGAAGCTCCACCGTTGGGCGCCTTGTCTCGTGATCTCCTGGGCAGAGTGTAGCCCATCCCACCAGCCTAACACCCAGCTCGCGGACACGGTACCCAACCAGCCGTCAAAGAGCACCCACTGGGCAGACTGTGCTCCAGGAGGGGTGCTCTCCCCGCCCCCGCTGGTCCTTCTCGAATCCGTGGAAGCCTGTCTTTGCCCGTGACTCTGTTTCCATTCCCTCCTCTTTGGCTGGGAGAGACAGAACTTTGAAAAGTTGGCTGTAGTTGACAGTTTAGACAAAAAAACTGGTTTCATGTAAACGACTTTAAATTAAAAAAAAACAAAAACGATACAAACCCAAGCGTGTCCCAGAGGAGCAGGCTGGCTTTCTTAGAAGGACTGGGGACAAACCATGCGTGTCACTTGACCTGTCCTCTCGTGAAGAGTGGATCCAGGGTTAAAAAGACCAAGTTGGATCCGTACCTCACACCTTATACCAGGGTGAATTCCAAATAGATCAAACACTCAACTATGAAAAAGGAAAGCATAAAAGTTTTCAAATTCTCTCACATGACAGAGAACCTCTGGAAACTTGGAGTGCTGATGGCCTTTCTATGACTCGAAATCCAGAAGCCAAATAGAAAAGATTGATATATTTAAGTACATTTAATAAAAAAAAAAAGGCAAAAACGGCATAAGCGAAATCAAAAGGCAAAACAAACGGGAAAAAATCGACAGGTCAAATGGAAACAGGGCTAATAATCTCTCTCGTACGTTACGAGTTCTTAGAAGCGATAAAAACGAAAAACCCCAGCAATACAAGAGAAAAAGACACAAGCCACACGCACAGCTCATGGAAACATAAATCCAGGTGGCTTTTGAAGCTACGACAAGATGTTCTACCTTACTCATTATAAGAGCTACGCGGACATTAAAGCCAAACGAGATGCATTTTGAACTATCAGATGGGCGAATATCCATATTCTGTTATTAAGTCTGGAGAAACAGACAAGCTCCTTCGAGGCTGGAGGGAACAGAAGTTGTCTTATCCTCTTGGAAAGTACTTTGGCGATCCGTGCAGAAGTGACGGCCGCGCTCTCGCTCCCCGGGGAACGCATCGCCCGGATTCTCCTACACGAAGTGACACGCTCTCCACACACCTACGGGTTCAGCTGTTCTGGAGGATTCACACGGCGAGATTTGATGCACATGTGAAAAAGGAGGCACGTTCCCCAAAACCAGTGGGGAACGTTCTTCGAGTTTCTCGTTGGGGCCCAAAACCAAGGTGCAAAACAGCATAGGTATCGCGGGTCTCTTTGGGGTAAACATGGGGAATCGGAATCCATATTGTTATTTGCTTGTATACGCATTAAAAAAAAATAATAAAATTGCTGGAGGGCAAGGTAAGAAGCGGGCCTAGGAACGGAGCAGGGTATTTTATACGCGTTTGGGTTTGGTCCCGTGCGTATGTGTTCCCCGTTCAGAAAGCAATTCATTCAAACAACTGCCAGGGGTCCAGAAAATCCTCAAGGCTCTCTCAACTTAGTTAAACACTGCAGGTGTCGCTCTCTCCTGCTGGAAGTCCAAGCCTGCTCTCAGCCCCGGTCCCCTGCGCACCCACACTCAGCTCTCCCTGGCAAGCCCGTGCGAACACACTGTTTAAATCTCACGCTCCTCCAAGAAACGTCAGCTGGCGCCTTGCGAGGCAGGAAGGAGATCCCGCCGGAAGCAAAGGACGCGGCAGGACACACAGCACAGAGACAGAGACACACAGCCCCGGGCGACCGGTCAGAGGCTGCGCTTGGCTCTGTCGGGGAGGACGCCGGATCCGGCCCGGCCAGGTGGCCCGTGCGATGTTTACGCGCCTCGTTGCTCGGTTGCCAAATAAACCTGAATGATGTTGGAGCATTCCAGCAAGCGGCTGGACGCCTGCAGTGGACGCAGATCTAGGTCACTGAGCTGTTTTACAGGCATGACACAGACCGAACTATTTAGACAGCTGTAAGTCCTCCCAAAGTAAAATCTCATTACCGTAGATGAAAAAAAGCACTTTGTGGGGGGAGGGGGATGGGGGTGGGGGAATGCGGGAAAGCCAACAGCATCCTAAAATAATATGCTGAGGTCGGATGGCTTAAGTGAGCTTTCAAAAAGGACTTTCGGCAGAAGCATCAAAAGCACGGATGAAATCAACACCTATTCCGCTTGGATCTGCTCTCTTGGAAGAGGTTTCTCCATCTGGCTTCCAAACTCAAGCCCGGAGCCTTGGAAAGAGACTTACGGATAATGACGGGGTAGAAGAGTTTCCTTTAGCACGGGATCAGCTCACATCTTTTCCCATGGGGTCTGGATTAGTTTTAAAATCTCCGTGGATTCGATAATGACTTGTGGCCATGTTTGCACTCAGATCTGAAACTCAACCAGAGCTGCTAGATGACTTCTGTGCCCCCGGCCCCTGGGTGTGGGGCTGAGGCTGGTGGGATGGGGGGTGTTGGCCCCAAGCTGAGATGCTTTTCTCCACCGGGGTCATGTGATATTAGAGCCTCAGAGCACAGCGGCACGGGGAGTGGGGAGCACAGCGGTCAGAAAACACTTCTCTCACTGGTCCTGCACCCCCACCCCCTCCACTCCCCAGCCGGAGCATCCCCCAGGCCCAGCAAGACCTGAGAGAAATATCCTCAAGTCACGCAGTCCTCCGCGGCCACCTAGATCAAAGAGTCTGTCATGTCACGCTCCGCCCTCCCCCCCTTTAAAAAATAAGAACTTAATGGGCGCCTTGCAATGTTCTTAATAGTCATCAATTACTCCCATTTTCCAGTCGAGGAAATTGAGGTTTGAAAGGGGCTTGGAACTTTCACAAGGTCACCGAGCCAAGTGTGTGCTCAGCTCCGCAGCTTCCCGTGTAAACACGCGGTGCCCAAGCCGCGGGAAAGCGGCAAATCCCGGGACACACGCGAGGGGCCGAGTCCTGACACGTGATTAAAACCTTCATGGCTGGGGCGAGACTTTGGCTACGAACAGAGTGGGCTGCAGCCGAGCTCCATTTCAGTAATGCATGGGACGGTCAGGCTGTCCTCTTTTAAATATTTATCCATGTGCTGGACTGCATAATTAGCAAGAAAGTGATACAGGATGTGCCCTTTTAAAGAGGTTATAAAACCTCGTGGTTATGATCGTTTTCATCCTGTTGGCTTTTTAGACCAGGCCTCCAGAGACATGTGCCTGGCGATGCGCACGGCCCCCCTCCCCCACCGCCCCAAGCTCTCTGCAAGGGGATGTCGTGGTTTCTGAGTCACCTTGGCCTATAACACACACAGGCTCAAGGACATCTAGGCTGAGACCACCGGCTCCGGGCACTGCCCCCGTCGGGGCTCCCGCCCGCACTCTGCTGCCTGCTGGCCACAGTTATAACTCCTTTTCTGCAGGGACCTCTGTCCCGGGGACCCCAGTGGCTCAGAGCAGGAGCGGTCCTCTGGCCGGAGGGTACAGGCACAGAGCCCGATGAACTGGGGGCGCCTCCCTGCCGGTGAGGCCCCGAGCTCGGCATTATCTACTGCAAAAGAGCAAAGCCTCTGTGCGTCCCACCCCACTTCATGGCCCCGCTGGGACCGGATGGAACTGCATGTACTGTGGGTGGACATCGAAACCACAGCCTCCCCTCGGCTTGGAGAGGGACCCCGGAATCACACGGGCGGCTGGCTGCCCGGCTCCGCCCACGGGGTCCCCTCCCGGATGTTACCTGAGGCCCCTGTTCCGTTCTGACATCAAAGGGGTCTCCGACGGGCCTTTTCTTGGCGAACTCCACGCTGCGTCTGACAAACTCGGCGTAGACCTGTTCTTCCACGAACACCCGGGAGGCGGCCGTGCAGCACTGGCCTTGGTTGAAGAACACTCCCTGGTGGGCACACTGCACTGCCAAGTCCACTGGACGGAGGGGGGCGGGGGGCAACGGGAAGCGATTATGTCGTTAGGGCGGGGCTGGCAACAGCTGCAAGTCTAATTGCCCGCACAAGAAAACAGGCTCTGGGGTTTCAGAAATGAATCTCCTTCTCGGCATTTCCCAAGCAGAGCAGAGGACGGGGAAAAAGGACTTTTGGGTCCACCGGGTTCGGGGTGGAAGAGGTTCTGATCGTGGGACTTCTCGAGTGTCTTTACTAAGCCAAGAAGCACGGAGAGTTGTTACAGTTCCCATTTCGCTTGCTCATGGACCCCCCTCTGCTCCCTTTTCTGGAGAACGAACGTTCTCTGGAATAACCTCTGCTAAGTGCTGATGTGAGTCAATCGGCAAGAACGTTTAAAGTGGGGGTCCCCAACGGCCCCCTCCCCACCCCGAGCCACACAGCAGGAGGTGAGCGGCGGGCGAGCCAGCGAAGCTTCATCCGAATCTGCAGCCGCTCCCCAGCGCCAGCATCACCGCCTCAGCTCCGCCTCAGATCATGAGTTAGATTCTCATAGGAGCACCGGAACCTGGTGCCACAAAGGTTGGGGACCACTGTTTTAAAGGAACCCAAATTTTCCACTTTGAGTAACAGAAGGGTCTTATTAAGTAGCATAACACCAAGCGTGTATGACTTAGAAGAGTCGAAAAAGCAAAAACAAGAGACAGCCACGTAGGGCGTTTCGGACCCTCGTGAGACCAGCCCTCACACAGAAGGAGTCCTGTGTTTAGTAGTCGTCATCTTTTCTTCACTGGGTGCAGATGGAGCACCCAGGGACGGTGGCACCTAGCAAAACAGGAGTCCTGGCTCTTCGGGACGGGAGTTTGGAACTGCAAACGTGGGTCGCGGTGGGATGCCACGCGTGGCTGCTCCCCGTGGCTCCGGAAACCACGAACGACACTAACGTCGCTTCCACAAGGGAGCAGGACTCAGGCAAAAAAAAATTTGAAAAAAGAGCAATCCATCTTTCCCACCTTGGAGCTTGTTTCCTGCTCTCTGTTAAGGAGAGGAAGGAAATCAGTCATTTACACCTTAGTGAGAAATGGTGCTAAGGTCGTCTTTCTCAGGGATATTTGCAATGCCCACCTTATCTGAGTGTGGAATGGAGGGTTTTGTTCTCCATGGGAAGAGTTTCTGGCACCCACGAGCAGGTGGGAGGGCCTATTCTTTCAGGCAAAGATGCTT
>NW_006443292.1:4760945-4764815 GCF_000325575.1 Pteropus alecto | reverse complement strand
ATGCCAGTGTGGCTGGCCCTGTCTTCTCTCTTCTGAACATGGCTGCCACGAATAGCGTATATTTCCATATCACGTTGTGAGGCTCTAGCGAGACACAAATTGCCTCTAAGCCACTGGGCGGGGCTGCTTTCCCAAGGAAGGGATGGTTGGAAGAAGAGGCAGTACCCAGGCCGGCGGGTATTTTTAAGGGTCAGCTGCCGCTGTCCCCCTCGATCTGTCAGGCCTGAGACAAAGCAGGAAGAAACATCTCCAGTCTTTGGAGAGCCAGAAAAACGCTATGGGACACTGGGTTAAAGAGTAGAGTCATTGGCGCCTCTGAGCGGTGCATCCGCCGAGCTCCCCATTCTCCGCCCTGTCCTCACAGCCCCTGCCTGCTCCACGGCTCGGGGAAGCAAGCTCAACCTTGACGGGCAGTGACAGGCGGCCCCTCGGGACCACCCAGGACACCGCCTTCTCCTCCAGCTCAGCTTGTTGTCAGCAGTTGACGCTGGCGTCCGAGCTCCACCTGCCATTTATGGCAGGATGGCCCAGGGTGAGAAAGAATTGCTATTGTGTGTGCGAGTGTGTGTGTGTGTCTCAACTGGTTCTGAATTTGGGCAAAGAATCCCCTAAAGCAGCGGTCCCCAATCTTTGTGGCACCGGGGACCGGCGCTCCCATGAGAATCTCATGCCTGAGGATCTGAGGGGAGCTGAGGCGGTGATGCTGGCGCTGGGGGGTGGCTGCAAATACAGATGACGCTTCGCTCGCTTGCCACTCACCTCCTGCTGTGCGGCCCGGTTCCTAACAGGCCACGGACCAGAACCGGGGGTTAGGGAGCCCTGCCCTCGAGACTCACGGTCAGCGTCCGCACACACGATGCAGGGGTTCTTCCCCCCCAGTTCCAGAGTCACCCTCTTCAGGTTGCTTCTGGAGGCGGCTTCTTTAACCAGCTTTCCAACCTTCAGGATACCAAACAGACCAGGTTAAACCTTGGCCGTGGCCGGATGTGGCCCAAACTTTCTGAACGAGCCCAGGGGTCGGCGAGCTCTGAGCGGCCAGGGACCCCACGGCTCTGCTCAGGCGCCATGGGCCTCCATGCCGCCACCTTACTCCCACGAGACCCCGACATCGCCAGAACCCTGGGTCTCAGCCGCTCCACTTACAGGGTGGAGCGGGAGCCTTTTGAAGGCCTAGCGATTTGCCCGCAGCCGCCCAGCTGGCTAGTGGCGGAGCCGGCTGCCACCTTGGCATGGTCCTGCCCACCCCTCCCCGCAGAAGGCCGGTCCCGCTGGTCAGAGAAAGGGCCTTTCCAGCCCTCGTGAGCGGGCAAGACCGTTCTACAGGGCTCCGGGGAGACCCGGGGGAGCCTTCGAGAACTGGAAAGACAGGGAAGCTCGGCTTCGGGATGAAAAGTCACTTCTCCACGAACACTCGCTGAGACTGAGGCTTCCGCAGGGGCCGGGCTGGAAGTGCGGACGGTCACTCACCCAGCTGTGACACTCGACCTCCCACGTGCACCTGAGGTCCCTCCCACTGTCTCACGCACTGAACTGGCTTCTCTTGGGTGACGGATAAAGCCAGGCGCCATGCTCAGAGAGAGGTTCGCTCACGAAGGCCTGGACGGGGGGCCAGCAGGAGGCAGGGCTGGGCTCCCCCAGGCCGGAGGCTGCTCCCCCAGACTGAGCTGTGAGTATATTTTACAAATCAGCCAGCTCGTGGGTGATGGCCTGAACACGGTCTGGGGCAGGCTCACGGTGACAATGGCTGTCCCCAGGCAGACGAGACATGTCAAACCAGCCTGCCACAGGCTGGCAGTTCCTTGGTGGGGCTGCGGCTGGATGCAGCAGGGTGACCTAGGGAGGGACACAGAGGCCACTTTCTTGTTCGTGGGGTTGGCTGTCCGGTGAGGGCACCGCCTGGCTGGGGCCCTGAGCAGCCCCACTGTCGCCTGGAGAGGGTCAGGGCCTCTCTGTGGAGAAGCCAGGCGGGGCCGGAGCTGATTTCGCTCTTGCGGGAGGAGACTGGAAAAACTTGGGGACAGCTGGTACGCCGGAGCCACGCCTGGCGCCTCTCTGCCCCTCCGTCTCCCCGGCCGGGCTGGACATGGAGCTGCTACTCCATTCAGCGAGCTGATTGTCGCCGGCCGCCTCACTGCCAAGCAGGACCCCAGGGCGGACTGACCATGCTTCTGTACCAGTGCCCAGCGGGGCCAGCAAAGGAGGCGGTGGCAGCATTGTCCAGCAGGCCACAGGAGGGGCTTGGGCTCCTGGCCGGAATGGGCGAGGAGGAGACGGGCCCATTGTTTGCATGGGAAGCGTTCATCGATTTCTTTTTTAGTCACAGAGGAAGTACTTTCTCATTACAAATAATTCCAGGCACAGTTGGGTGTAAATTAAGGGGGACAAGCTACCAACCCCTGTCACCTGGGGCCTGCCCCAGACGTGGCCACGGTAAGCATGTCTCGGGTGCCCTTTCACATTTTCGCCCCCACACACTTCTACTAATGGATCATACGATATAAGTTTTCCTACAGTTTTTTTTTTGTTTTTTTTTGTTTTTTGTTTTTTTGCGTTTCAACCGTAGATCACAGATCGCTTTTCTTATTGTCAGGGCCATAAACCACGGTATAGAACGGACGTAACGGACTGGAGAGGATGTTCCTGAATGTGCGTGAGAAACTTCTTCTAAGGAGCGGCTTTGTAATGAAATTTCTGAATCAAAGATTTTACACTTTCGAATTCACGGTGGGCGCTACGCCCTCGGCCCGCAGAACAGGGGGTGCCTGTCCTCTCTCAGCCTCGTTGACACCAGACCTCCACGGTCACCAATCTGACAGACGAAAGAGGAAGGGTCTGATTTTCACGTCAGTCTGCATTTTCCCAATTAGCAGTGAACTAGGTCAAGTTCACTGGATGTTCAGTTTCTCTTCTCTGACTTATCCATTTTGCCTTTTTATTTTTTTATTTTTTGTGAAGCTCTCCTATCGATTTTTAGGAGAGCTTTCCCTATTACGGATATTAACCCTGGAAGAAATGATGACTGTTTTTCTCCAGCTTGCTATTTATCTTTTAACTTTGCTTGCTATGTGGTTTGTCACATGGATGTTTTACATTTTTATCGTATCTTAGCTACGAATTGTTTCTCCCAAGGCTTCTATTCTATATAGAGTTCTATTAGATATGTATTTAGTTGAGAAACTGGACCAGTGGCTTTTTAAAACTGATCGTTAAGGACTAACACACAGTCAAATTTAGGAGGGAAATTAGTTTAGCTTCTCAGGGGAAAATCAGGCCGCCCGGCCGCGTCCGCCGGCAGCCGGCGAGCGGGCGTTACCTCTATGGAGCCGGTGAAGGCTATCTTGTCAATCCGAGGGTGAGAAGAAATCGCTGCTCCCACCGTGGGCCCGAATCCCGGCACGATGTTCACCACGCCTGGCGGGAAGCCAACCTGGTGGGGGGCGAAGGGGCGTTCAGAGGAACGGAAGGGGCCGGTGTCCGCCACACGCCCGCCCCTGGGCTGAGAGAACCGCGTGTGGGTAAGTGATGTCCGCAAGGGGGTATCTGGGCGCAGGTGGCCCATCCGCAGGGGCGGGGCCGGCACCCAGCTGGCCCCGGGGTGCAGCCTGGGCCAGGGTGAGGCCTACGTCCCTCCATTCCGTCAGCACTTCAAGGAGGAGGTGTGTGTGTGTGTCTGTGTGTATCTGTATCTGTGTGTGTCTGTGTATGTCTGAATGTGTCTGTGTGTGTTGTGTGTGTGTCTACGTGTATATCTGTATCTGTGTCTATATGTCTACACGTGTGTCTATGTCTAGGTGTGTGTCTGTGTTCTGTCTGTGTCTCTCTCTGTATGTGTGTGTCCGTCTATGTGTGTGTCTCTCTGTGTGTATATTT
>NW_006443292.1:4758120-4760685 GCF_000325575.1 Pteropus alecto | reverse complement strand
TCTGTCTGTGTATGTGTGTGTGTCTCTCTGTTTCTATGTGTGTGTGTTTGTCTGTGTGTGTCTGTCTATGTGTGTGTCTGTGTGTCTGTTTGTCTCTCTGTGTATCTACGTGTGTGTGTGTGTTTGTCTCTCTGTGTGTCTATGTGTGTGTTTGTCTGTGTGTCTATGTGTGTGTGTCTGTGTGTGTTTGTCTGTCTGTGTGTGTGTTTGTCTATCTGTGTCTATGTGTGTGTGTTTGTCCCTGTGTGTCTGTCTATGTGTGTGTGTCTATGTGTCTGCTTGTCTCTTTGTGTATCTATGTGTGTCTGTGTGTTTGTCTCTCTGTGTGTCTGTCTATGTGTATGTCTGTGTGTCTGTCTCTCTGTGTGTGTATGTGTGTTTGTGTGTTGGGGTGAAGGGACACCTTTGTCACAACGCCTAAGGCTCACAGGCACCCACAAAATGTCATCTCTGAGCTTCCGTTTGCGTTTCTTAAATCCGCCCCACTCATGTACCAAATGGCAACAAGACGTCACTGCTCCGGAGTTCCTGCTTGTTGAACCTGGGCCACACGCCGAGCCGGCACTCCCTGAAGGTGGCAGCTGCCATTTCTGTCACGTTCCCGCCCTGACTAAACAAGGACGCCACCACGGACGGATGGGGTGTGGCTGCTCCTTCCCACGTGCCCCGGGGTCCCCCCTGAAACTCGTCGTTTTAGGAGGCAAGTTTTTAGGGGACGGTGCTTGAGACTTTGCTTTTTCTAAACACTGTTTTTTAACGGTTCCAATTTTAGAATCTCTAAGTCTCATTAACATGACTTAATCGTGTCCTAGGTCCCTGGTCCAAGGGCACGGGGACCTGGGCAATCTCTGGCCGCGCCCGCCTCACACCCAAGCGGGAAAGGTCACGCGTCTGACCTCGCAGCTCCGTGGAGAAGGGACCCGAACAGAACTTTCCTCCCACCCCTCTTTTCTTCTTTAAAATCTTTGTCACACACGAGCTGGGGACGGAATGACCGAAACGTGTTGCCAAGGGCATCTAGAACGAGGTGTCCCTATGGGCCGCTTGTTTCCCCGAGCTGGCCTGTCCGAGGGCAGAGCGTCGGTGAGTCCGGCTGGGTGACAGCCACTTCGGCGAGGGCTGCCAAGATCACCCCCCTCCGAGGACACACAGGCCGTTTCAGACAGCGCAAAACGCGAGGCCCCAAGGCCCTCCGAGTATCCGGTCCCCTCCCAAGCGACTCGCCTGCAAATTCTCCAGAGAAAACAGGTCCGACAGTGTAGGTGCGAACCCCGGATGAGAATGAAGCCTGCTCGTGGGACCAGAGGGAGGGACGATGTGTGTCTCCAAGCAGGAGATAAAACGTGACATCTGGCTGTCACCGCCGTCCCACTCAGCTGTGAGCAAGGGAGCACTGTCCTGAAGCACGGCTCGGTGGGTGGTGGAGTGGGGACGTTATGGAGGACCCATCCTATTTTCTTTGCGGACGTCTTACCTCTTGGATCAGGGAGCCGAGATGGAGCGTGGTGAGGGGCGTCTGCTCTGCCGGCTTCACCACGACGGTGTTCCCGCAGCAGAGGGCGGGCGCCAGCTTCCACGCCAGCATCAGGAGGGGGAAATTCCACTGCAACAGAGCACAGAGGAGCGTGGGGGGCCCGGGGGCAGCCCGCCGCCCTGTCCCGGTGCCCCCCGGGAGGATGCTGGCTTTGCACGGGCTAGATTTGGGGCGTCAGGGGTGATGAGGGAGTGTGACATGGTCAAAACTGCACTATTCCCGCCGGCGCTTTCGATTTTGGGAGATGCTAACAGTTCTGCTCGGGAAAGAGGCTGCTGCGGTACGGAATGATGATCATCCTCTGGGGGGTGTCCGGGCCGGCGGCCGGCTGATGGCTCTGAGAATCCCCGCAGGAACCAAGTCCGCCTCTCCTAAGTCACACGCCACACGGACGTTTTCTCTTCTGGTGGGATACACACGAACCCCCGCAATGAACCGGCGCTTTGTGAAATGCATTTTGGAGGATGCTTTTCTTCCCATCATTCAGAGGCAAAGGATGCTGACATCACCAGGGCGGTAAGTCTAGCGGGTGCGGATGCCTGCAGAGCTTACGCTGGGTACCAGGCCCTGTTCTAAGCGCTTCGCAAAACGAACTCGTTTGACCCCTGCAACCGCTGGGAGGTACTCACAGTATCGCTCCCATTTACAGATGGGGATGAGCCCAAGGAGGATGAGGTCACCTTGGCCCAAGGTCGCACAGCAGCGGGCGAAGGCCCCGCGCTCACCCCCTTGCTACAGTCTCGCTCAGGGTATCACTTTTGATCAGAGGAGGTGACGCCAGCCACGTCTGACAGAGCGCTTAGCTTGATTCTAGCTGTCTGTCAGCTCCACGCCACAAAAGAGCCCCTGCGGCCCCTTGTCCTCCCAGACGCAGACAGAGGGGTCCTCGAGAACCCCCACCTCCGGGCCCCTGGAGGGGCCGCTCGGCCACTGGAATTTCTCTCCCCGCCCCTCCCCCCAGCTCCGTCGGACATTCTGACCACTGGACAACAACGCTAAGACCCCGGTTCCAAAGGGCCTGTGTGCTCGGC
>NW_006443292.1:4756940-4758096 GCF_000325575.1 Pteropus alecto | reverse complement strand
TGACCGGGACCCTCTTCTTCCTAGATTCTCCCCGCTCGGCGTGGAAAGGCCGTCACCCCGCTGGTCCACACGGCGCCCCTGCCCTCGGCCTCCCATCTCTTAGCATCTCCCTTTGAAACGTCCCGCAAGAGCCGCACCCACGCGCCCGGCTCCCTTTGCGGGACCCCTGTGAGTTGTCCTCACCTGTACTACACCTGGCGCCCTGCTCCACGTGAGCCAACTCCTCAGTTGTGTCCCTGTCTTTAATTTCCAGGTAGGACAGGAACCCACCGACCACAGTCTCTTTGTAGAAACGTACTCATCCCCTAGGATGCCCCTGGCTGCTCAGGTTTCTCGGTGGGGTCCCTGGTGGCCTCACTCTGCACCCCTCTTTGCAGGGCTCCCCATCTTGAGAGCCAGGAGCACCTCTGGGTCCTTCCAGCTCTGGCCTCTCTCTTGAGCCCCAGACTCAACTACGCACACGGACCCTCGGCTTGGCGGTCCCGCTGGGCCCTCGACCTCACCTGCCCGGGGTCATCGTCGTTCACTTCACGGCCCCCCAGCCTCCTGTTCGCTCGTCCTCCCCGCTCAGCGACTGCCAACCCTCCGCCAGGTCCAGCCAGGACCCCGCCTTGTGATTTCCAGCCCGGGCATCTGCCTGTCCCTTAAACGGCTCCTGTCTGATCACGATCATTGCTTCTGGAGTGGACGCCTCCTTCTAAGTGACCAGCAGCTCCCTTGGGGAACAAACCACGCCTTCGGCAGCCGGCCCCCCAGTGCCGCGCCTGGCAAACAGCGGCTTCTCAAATCCTCAAGTCCGTTCGCTGAAGTGACACATCGTTCTTGCCTCCAGGAAGGACTTTTCCAAGCTTCTGTCCACGCTGCCGCCCCGGCCCCGGCTCCCTCCCAGCTGCCAGGGGGCCTGGGGCTTCCTCCGACGGACAGCAGCATCACTGCGTTCCCTGCCAGGTTGCCCACTGCCCGGTGAATGAAGCCTCCGGTCCCCGGCAGCCAAGGCCTGCTGGAAGCTGGGCCGTGCCACCCGACCCGTGTGTCCGCCCTCTACGTCGCCGTCTGCCCCGTCTAAGCTCCGGCCACGGCAGCTGTCCCGCCGTGGCCTGCCCAGCAGCCCAGGCTGTCCCACGCCTTTGCTCAGGCCGGTCCTCCTGCGTGGTAC
>NW_006443292.1:4755650-4756924 GCF_000325575.1 Pteropus alecto | reverse complement strand
TTATTCTCCGAGGTCCGTGTAAGAGACTGTCTCCTTAGGGGTGCCAGCTATTCCTGCCTCCTCCGTTAGGAACCCACGATGCCTTCCGTCGCACCCCCTGGAGTCACCTCCTGAGATTAGGGATGATGTTGAAACCATCTTGATAACCCTCCAGCACCAAGCTCCATGCCACAAAGCAAACGCTCAATTAATCTCGATCTGATCAAACCAAAACCCAGTGGAAATTGGTTCCAGGGGCCGGAGGGGACTGAGGTGGGGCAGGTGGGGAAAGCCCCACAGCTCTATCTAGAAGAGCCGCCTACTTACGGGAGTGATGGCCCCGCAGACGCCTACGGGCTCGTGCCTGGTGAAACACACGACGTTGTCATCTAGAAGAGAGTTTACGATGCTAGATTCATCTCGGTGAAAATCTTTTAAACGGTAAAAAGACAAGAAAGAAACGCAGCAACCCACGGAGGTGCCGGCTCTACGTCTCGTCTGGGATGCAAAAAAGCGATTTTAAATTCCATTTCGAAAGTAAAACTCCTTAGAAGAAAGATCGGCTTGAGGGCCATTCCTTTTGGGGGCAGGGTCGGGGGGAGGCCTGGAGAAGACCAGGGGTGCTCTGAAGACGGACGGGGAGGAACGGGAAGACAGAACCCCCGAAAGACCCCGGCTCACCTGTGGGGATGGTTTTGCCCTGTATCTTGTCCGCCCACCCCGCGAAGTACCGCAGGGTCTTGACACAGCCCTCCAGGTCGATGAAGAAGGCGTGGAGAAACGGCTTGCCCGTGTCCATCGTTTCCAGGGTCTGTAACGAGAAGACGGCAGCCTCAGGCCTGGCCTTTCCTTCGCTTCCACGGTAGGTCAAGGACGGGGCTGGACGGGGTCGGGGGGAGAGTGCGCTTGGCCATCGCCCTCCGCCCCTCCCAGCCAGGGGCATCTCTTCAGAAAGCGAGACGCTACATCGAACATCAGAGCCGTCCTGGACCCTCCGGGGCGCTCTGATTTCGGAATGCGTAGAGCCGGGGGGTCGGCCGGAGCGCCAGCGTGCGTCCCCACGAAGGACAGCACCCGTGGGGACGACGTGCGGCCTCGCTGGGAGGCAGGATGCTCTAGCGCGTGGTCGTCCGTCCAGCGTGCAGCAGCCTCAGCGGCGTGACCTGGCCACACGGATTCGCACACTCCCGAGAAGCTTCTGGAGGGTTAGCTGTCTCCCTCCAACGCAAGAGAAACGGAGGACGTAGTCCAGCTGATGGCACGTCGTGGAGGGAGTGACCGGCCGAGCCCAGAAG
>NW_006443292.1:4745018-4755624 GCF_000325575.1 Pteropus alecto | reverse complement strand
CCCTTCCCACGGGGCTGCAAAGCCGGATGCGGGTGGCGGGAGAGGACTTGCCCTAGGCGGTGAGGGAGGTGGCCACCCGGGGTGAGGCGCAGCTGCTCGGTGCCCAGGGTTCTTTCTATTTCCATCCCGGCTGTCAGAGGACCCCTTTGTGCCTCAGACAAGCGGCCCCAGTGGAGGCCCAGTGCCGACGCCGCCTGCCATGCCTCTCTGCAGGAAGTGGCCGCCCTGACACGTCGCCTGGGGCTGGATTCCGGCTTTGGACTCGCTGCAGTGAGATGGCGATTCACCAGGGAAGTCGGGGAGGGCCCTGCGTGCGTGCGTCCTGCCTGAGCTTGACCGCCACGTTCCCGACGCGGGGCCCTGACCCCTCCGAGGTTCTCCAGAGCACGGCCGGCCCTGAACTTGGGCACCTGACATCCAGCCAGCACAGTGACCGCTGTTTAGGCTGCTGCCCCCCGGACGTTTGCATCTGGAACGACTGTGGGGTGGCCACGCGAGATGCTGGGTGACTGTGTGTGACTTGAGCATTCTCTAACCGGGAGGTGGCCTCTTCCCTAGCACGGGCAGGTCCCTGAGCCTGTCCCTACCTCAGCTTCCCCGCCTGTGAAATGGGGATAAGCACAGTCATGACCTACTTCCGTATCCACAAAGCACTAACGACAGTGTCGCCCGCAGCAAGTGCCCTGTTCACTGCTCGAACGATGACAGTTGCAGCCATGACGATGATGGTCACTGTCCCTTTGGGGACCAGACGGGTGCTTGGCAATCCTCATTGGGAGGCACCAAGGACAGAGGACTGTGCGTTGCTGAAGGTGACAGGGCTGGTCCGGGTGTGGGCTGCGTGTCACCTGCTGCTCAGGGACCAAGCCAGGCCAAGGGGACATTCGGCACGCTGTACCTTTGGCTCCTATTCATTTACATTGCAAGTCGGAACTTTTATTTCCCAAGGGGAAACCAAGATCTCAAATCATGCCAAAAGGTCTCTAGGACCAGGCTACCCCAGACAGCATCTGCGTATCTGTCGGTGGAACCAGAAGCTTTTTCTTGGCCTTCTTGGGAAAGAGAGAGAAAGGCAGAGGACCGTGATATCTCATCATGGGGAATCGCGCAGCATCTCTGGCTGGGTGACCTTGGACAGGTGACCTAGCCTCTCTGTGCCTCGGGATCCTCATCTCTGAGACGGGATGGTAAACGCTACAGGCGAAGCGCCCACGACAAGCCTGGCGACGGAGAGCACACAACGAGCACCGGCTTTTGCCATCATGACTCGGGCAAGGCGGCTGACGGTAGCGACAACGCGAATTGGCCGGGCGGGTTTTATGGAACCTGTCCAAGCAAAACCAGGTCACAGTAGGTTTCGACAGGAAATTCTTTAAAAAAAATAAAATGACGTTCGCAGGTGAGCAGACAGGATGGCACCTGAGAAATCAAGTCTTAGCTACTGGGGACTTTCGAACAGTTATTGCGGCTGGACCATGAGTTAAACCACAGCTGCTTGTAAGTTTATTCCCTTTCACGTTTTAAGAGTCAAGATCGCCTTCTGAAAAGCCAGCATCGTAATGATCAGATACTAAAGAATGAAGGGAGAGCGGCAGGGTTAAAAAGAGAGTCAACAGGGAGGGCCCCCGTTCGAGGGCTCCCCAAATGAGCTCCCGAGCAGCCAGAATGTGGGCCCCGCCGCCTCGGGAAGGGGGAGAGAGCGGGGTTGGACACAGACGTAAACACCCAGCTCTGTCCAGACCGCTGAGCCGGCACAGGACATGATGGCCAGAAGCGCTTCTGCACGAAAATGCGGAAAAGCGTATCGGGCTGGCGAGTGAGGGGCGCTTTCCTGTGACGTGGTCCAAGTTTTAAAAACCGTGCTTGTCAGGAATTGTCTAGTCCCTTTCACGATGTGGCAAAGAACTGGATCTTATTTCCCGTGGGAGCGAGATTCTGACGGCAGAGGCGACCTGCTCCGTCTGCCGTCTCAAAGCAGCCCGGCGGACAACGGGGTGACGGTGGCCTTGCAGCCCCTGCTCCCAAAGATGACCCTGGCATTTGAGGACAGGGTGAGGAGGGCTGCCCAGGGCACATGCTCTGCCGCCTGCACACACACACACACACATTGCAGACCGATGAGCTCATGCTGGGTGAAAACAGAAATGTTTTTGAAAAAGCCAGTTTGGCAGCTTGAGAGTCAAGGCTGACTGTCACTGCAGGAAGAAACCAGAGGCTCCTGGGAGAGAAATGCTGACCCTGGAGGGGGCTCCCCTCACGCAGATTTGGGGCAAACGCGTTGGACTGGCCGACGGGGGCGAAGAGAGCTCGGGGCCGTGGGCAGACGTGTCCGCAGGGGCCATGCGCCCGGAGTGGAACGGAGACGCGAACCCCTCCTCCCTCCACCCCAAGACGCACGGTCAGGGACAGGCACGACACCCGCGTCCTGGTGGACACTGTCCTCCACCAGCGTGTCCACTCTACCGCTTATTCCTGACATCAGATCGAGGAAGGAAAGAATTAGTTTTCCAAATCAGAGGCCAAAAAAAGAGGTCCCCGCCCGCCAACTGGCCTCAAGCTTTGGAACAAGTTTTGAACTGGAGTCCGAGCTGTCCGAAGGTCTGTGCAGGTTGCAGAGGACCTGAGATGTCCTCAGGTCACTTAGCAAAGGAAGGTCTGAGAAGCCTGTTAAATAGGCACTTACAGCTTACAAACGTCTTCATGGCTCCCTAGCCTGGGACAGCCCAACCTCAGGGAGGGGGCTGAGTTTATATCCCCCGCTTCGCAGCACAGAAACTAAGGACCTAGAAATTAGTGGCCAGGAGGGTACGTAGCTGGGGTTAGGACCCAGGTCTTCAGATAGCATGAGTATGACAGCTGCTACTACGAATAATGGCTTTCATCTGTTTACGCTTACTGCATGCCAGGGACTCCGCTACGAATTTTAAATGGATCATTCTTACGACACTTGGATATGGTTATTAACGACGCTTTCCGTGAAGAAACATATGCTCAGAGAGGTTAAACAACTTGTCTGAAGTCACACAGCTAGTCAGCGGCAGAGGCGGGATTGGAACCGAGGTCTTTCAGAATCTGAGGTGTATTCTAACCAGGGTCCTTTGCTGTCACCCTCGCTCCACACACGCTCGGCACTGCCCAGTTCGAGGCTGAGGCAGGGACGATTTTCAGGTCACGTGGAGATCATTTTTTTTCTGTGTTAAGTAGTGGCGTTGATTTTAGTAGTAGTCTAAAAAATACAGCCAGCACATTAAATCTGTGACTTCATGGGCACTGCCAGTTAGGATGAGGTTAAATTGAAGTTTGAAAAGGAGTTTATGTTAAAAAAAAAAAAAAATCAAGTTCATAAATGTACCGGTGGGACCAGGATACAACCCGGCCCATCCAGTCATCTCTGAAGGTCTTGAGTCTGGGAACTACCGTGAAGCTGAGCTGCGGGGGGCAAAGGTCTGGCTTCAAAACAAAAAGGGTCAAGTTCAAGGGCGGGGCGGGAGGGAGCCACCTGCCTACCTCACAGAACTACAGCTCCAGGACCAGAGACCCCGCCGCCACACAAAGCCACTGCCCCGAATCTTTTCTTCCACGCCTCGTGGGGGGACAGGACCCCCAGTAAGGCTGGCTGGGGCCACGCCCACCCCTCGTGCGTGCGCGTACTCACCGCCAAGATGGCACGGTCCCTCTCCACGAGGTCCGCCAGCTGGTGCAGCAGGTGGCCGCGGCTCGGAGCATCCAGCCGGCGCCATGCCGAGCCCCTCTGGAAGGCGGCTCTTGCGGCCTCCACCGCCATATCCACGTCGGGCTGAACGGCCAAAACAGCAGGGAGAGAGTGTCACCTTCTGATGCGACCGCACTTGGGGACAGCTCCCCTGTCCGTCACAGAGAACGGCCAAGATCTGCTTCCGTCATGGGAAGAAGGAGGAGGGGGTGGCAAGCAATGGCTGGGGGCTTTCGAGCGACTTTTTTCTTCTTTACGTTTTAAGACTTTTTTTTTTTTTTCAGGATTTCTCCTATGGTTAAATATGAACTTTTTTTCTGATTATAAAAGTGTTTTTGAAAAGTTTATAAAACCACCAACTTTAATGAAGTATTTTTCTTGGTGAACCAAGTAGGAAAAGATTTTCCACTTGCCAGTTTGGACACACTCAGCTCAGCAACGAGGTGGTAAATAACTGTGTGGGCATTTTATTCCCGCTGAGGACCGAGCTCCCACAGTGAGAACGGGTCATGATGTTTCTGAGGATCCGAGAACCGACCACATGGGAAAAGCCCAGAGACTGGGAGGATCAGCAATGTTCCCCCCACCACCCCCTGCCGCCTCAGCTACCCCCTGGGGCCACTGTCACACCATCTTAAGGAGAAGGAGCTGGGTCTTCTGTGACTGATAGAAAAATTACAATCGAACCTCTTTCTTAACTGGAAAGAAGCGAGAGCTGTTTAGGGTAATTGTCGCTCACTCATTTTCAGGAAAATACGGTTCGAGGCTCCGGTTGCTGATGGGCAGAGGAGATAACAGGGCTCTGAATTCCTTGTCACAGGCTGTTGGGGTGGAGGCAGGACCTCCCAGCCTCCGGGGACAGGGCTGCCTCTGCCTTCACGTGCTCAGAGCAGTCACCCGGACCGAGGGAGAAGCCAGAGCTTGGGGCAGGGGCTTCTTCTCCTCCTTGATAACTGCATGCAGTGCTGGGGGTCGCTCAGCATCATGCTCGCCACCCCTCCTTGCCCCCACCTCTTCGTCCGAGCTCCTCGGTGCCAGCATCTTTACAAAAAGGAGCTTAGCATGGGGCGCTGCACATCGGAGGGGCCGTACAGGCGGACAGACCATGCTTCGCACGCCCAACACGAAACCGGTGGCATCCAATTCCAGCCCATGCGACACGCATGCCGTTCACCCCGTCCACGTTCCACGTCACCTGGACGCTTACTGAGAACGTCAGGTGAGTGCTTCCGAGCGCCCCTCCCCTCCTTACAAAAGCTTAACCTTCAACCTTTCCCCCAAAGGCACTTACATCCAAATGTATCAAAGACACATCCAGAAGTCCCTTAGCTTGATACATATGTGCTATATGATACAGTGCTTTGTATATATGTAACATATATTAAACATATGTAATATGTAACACTGTACATGTGTGTGTTATTCGTAAAGCTTGTGCTATATGATACAGTGCTTTGTATATATGTAACACATATTAAACATATGTAATATGTAACAGCGTATATTATGTGTGTGTGTTATTCGTAAAGCTCGTATTATAATGCAGACCCTGAACTATCGAGTAGGGTTATAAACACTAAGGCTTTACACCATCATTTAAGTTTCTGGTAGAAAAGAAATCTGGTGATTACATGACCTCATTATCCCAGCGTGACTTGGTCAGCAAGTCTTTTTCCTTCAAGTTCTATTTGTTTTAAGTGTCTCCTGCCAGAATGGCGCATTTGGTGAAACACACCAGCCCGAAATGCTTTCTGGAAAGATTTTTTTAATGCTTCCAGGTTCAAGTCATTGATAAAAATCTCTCCTTTAGCCACGTGATGCGGACAGCTGAGGTCATCCTCATAGACGGAGAAACATCCATCGAAGGAGAGCAACTTCCTACGGTGGATCGTCCCTAATTGATCCCATTCTGGGCCAGGTGTCTGAGAAGCGGCCAGCTTACGTCCTACCTGAGTGCGGGCCAGTGCTGTCCCCTACCTAAGCCAGCCTGCTTCCTTATTCTGTAGTCACCTGTAATCAAATGACTTAGGGTAGAGACACCTACCTTATCTCCTTCTTCCACGTCACATATTTTTTCTAGAGTCGAAGGGTTATATGTGGCAAACTTTTTTCCACTCTTGGATCCATGCCATTCATTGTTGATGAATATCTAACCAGGAAAGGAAGTGGTCATGCATTAGACTTAAATCAAAATCACGTCGCTCCGCCATGCTGAGGTAACGTCTTGCCCTCCTCACTGCTGACTCGCCCAGATGGGAGCTGGAGAGTGGATGGAGTCACGTGCCCACCCGGGAGCAGCCTCAGAATTACTACATATTCAGAGAATTAATTTTTGTCATAAGAAAACTAAAGTTATTTAACGTTTTCTTTCTAAAAAATCTCTCTTTTTTTTTAAAGCGACAACATGAACTCACAGAGGAATAGATGAGTTCGTTAAATTATGGGATAAGTTAAATTTTCCACCTCCACTGAGTTTGGGGGAAATTAAATAAGTGTATGTACACAGAGTGACAAGCGATCGGCCTGCGTCTGAAGGCTATGTCAGCAGTGGTCGATGTCTTCGTCCTCCTTCCCTCTGCCACCCACGGCGAGATCGCCCAGGAACCAGCTTTATACAAGCATCTTCCTTAGAACTTTACTTTTCATGAACGCACATTAGTACACTTACCCTCTTCTCTTGAAAATGTCTATTTTCATGTGGGGCTTAATATGAAACGTACATATGAAGCGTTGGAATACAAAGATAAATATTGGGGTTAGAAGGGGTTCTGCTTATATTAACAGATGTAGTAAATAACTGTTGATATCCAGAATTGAAGAATTAATCCACAAAAAGCATTCAGTTCAGAGTATCTAGAGCGCGGCCGAGAATAACAGTTAAAAATAATCGTAAAACACAAAAACGTCATGAGCGAACTGAAAAGGATTCACAAAGACCATGTACTGAACGGTCTATGCTACTTACTCTCAGTTCATTCCAAGTTCTAACTGCTTTAAAAAGCACTGCACTGAAAGACAGGGCTTCAGGAAAGAACAAGAAGGTGACAGAGATGCCACAAAATACCTGCCGGCACCGAGGCCCCGGCTACCCGGCGAGAGGACAGCCCGACGCGGCAGCCTGGGACGGCCTTGTCATAATAACCCACCAGGGCGTCAGAAAGGCCCCGGCCGCTGACGTGGATAAGACACTGTAGAAGCATCTCCATCAAATACGATGCGGTCAGTTAATTTCTAAGTACAGAAGCATCTCATCGGATTCCATTTCCGTTTCTATATGGAAAGATTTTTTTCCACTCTCGGATACCTTCTGCTTCTCTCTGAGTCGTTTAAAGGAAGCGTGGTGTCCCCACAAGGGCTGATTTAAATTATTATGAATGTTATTCAATGGGATGACTTGACTCCCCAGTGAGGACAGATGAGAGGGGGCGTCATCGCACCCAGCATGGGGGCTTGATTACACCTTCCGCCTCCCATAAAAACCCCCGAAGCTCCCCGAGAAGAAAGCCCGCTCTGGGAATCGGCCGGCGGAGACCGTTCTGATAACTGTCCCTGGAGAGCAAGGAGTTCGGAGACTAACAAGACAAAGCCAGCTCTGGCTAGGCAGGTGGGCAGAGGCTCCCCGCACCGAGAGCATCCCGTGCCCGTGGGAGGTGCCCATCCGCCTTCTGGAAGCTCAACGCCTTCCAGGAGAGGCCAGGCCTCCGGGGAAGCCCGAGGAAACGGCCAGGCTACAATTACAGGTTTCTTCTTCCAGATGAAACCAAATCCGAGAGCTCCCTTTTGCCATCCAGCAAGCCACCGCTCGGCGACAGTGAGAAACGCCTAAGCGGAGAAGAGTTAAGTCAGCGTGGGGAGGGAAGAGAGGCCCGTTCATCAGAAGATGAAATTTCGTGGCTTAGATAATAGATCCTGCCAGCGAAAACTGCTGATTCCGGGTCCTTCCTGGTATCATTTCCAGGGAGGATGGAAAATGAGAAGGTGGCTGAAGAATAAAAATAAGGGGGAGGGAAACAGATTGCGATGATCGGATGTCTGCTATATTTCATCTCTAAGCACGTTCTTCCCTCCCCCCCAAAAAAAATTTACTTTGTCATTCACGACATGGATGCACGATCTTTTTTTTAACCGGCAACTAAAAAAAAACAAAACAAAACAAAACAAAAGCAAAAACGAAACGAAACAAAACAAAACAGAAAAAAAAAAAACAAACGCAGATGGCTCAACTCTAACCATGTTTTCCCATCCCAATGTTTCCATTTCGGCAAAAGTTTTTCTTTATTGCTACACTAGGAAGTCATCTTGTAAGCAGCTTCTGTCCACTAAAACGAAAACGCAAATAAAGAAAGGGGTCGCCGAGCGTGGCCAGCCAGCTCTGCTGCCTGGATTGTTTTGAACCCCGAATCCGAATAATGGGTTCTGGAAATACTTCTCCCCCTTGACTTATGAAAGACTATGAAACAAACCGATGCCAGTATAAAATTAAGTTACACTGGGCTGTAGACGGAACTCAGATCGTACGGATGGATGCCATGGGATACCACGCTATCTGGACCGGGCTGGAAAGCCACAGCCATTCTCAGGGGACGGATGCCCTGGGCAGGTGGCGGTCACACAAGTGACTTCTGCCGACGCCACTTACGGGAACCTCAGTGGTCCTCAGCTGGACTCAAAAGGAGTATGTATTTAGAAAAAGAGCTTTGAGGGAATTTTATTTTTCACAAAAGCGATCATAAAAAGCAGTCTTTTAATAGACAAGAAAGTCTTAACGAGAATCTCTGCTACTAGAAGAAACATTATAAGGAAAGGAAGGGGCCCCCTAAAGTGAAACGGGTTGCTAGCCTATGAGATCTGTGTGGGGGTTCCAGCGGTGGGGGCGGGGGGGGATCATCTCCCCACTCCCACCAGAATCACACAGCAAAACGTGAGGACAAACGGAGGCGTTTTGGCAAGGCCGTCCTTCTGGGAACCGGACTTACCCTGAGAAATAGCACTGTCAAGGTCACGGCTCGGCCCCCGTGTCTGGCGTGTCCGCCTCTACTGAGCAAGAAGCATCATGCACCAGGTTTGAAAAATAACAGACCGTTGAGGGGCACACGCTCCGCCCCTCCCGACTGCCTGCCCCGGGCCTCAGCTCTGCAGTTAATTCTCTCGCTTCTTCGCTCGGCCCTAACAGCTGCCTCTCCAGCCAGAGGTCCCCTGAGCATTGCTCTCCTGGCTGTCCCCTCGACCCCCCGGCCACGCCACGCAGGCCGCCCAGGCCCCACGACTGTTAGTGGGAGGCCTGAGTAGAGGTGGGCCCAAGGACAGAGCAGACAGAGGCCTCGCCTTCCACGGGGAAGCGGGGCACGGTGGCCTGGTGTCAGGCCGGGCCGCCATCATGGCCTGGGAGCCTCTGCCTCTTCGCTTTCCCTCAGCCCGAATCGCACACCCAGTTCCGATCCACAGGGCAGAGAGGCGCCCGGCAAGACGAAAGACACTGATCTTCTGTGACCCGCTAAGACCCTCCTCTCAATAGGTCCTAAAGAATGGCCGAGAAGGCAGCAAACTTGCCGTACGTGGCTGCATCACTGTGATAGGAATCCGAGAGGTAAAAAGCACAACCGCATAGGCCATTCTGGTTTGCATGACGTTTTTAAAACAGCTATAAAACAGAAATAAAATAAAGCGCGGGCAGCATCACCATCGAGCGAACACTGACAGGGTTAGGGGCTGAAAAAACTGAGGTGCTGTTCTCGCTTTTCCGTCATTTGCGTGGGAATTTTCACTCTGAGGCTGATTGATACTCCTAAGGAAACGACATTAAAATAGTCTCCAGCATTTACCGGGACGGGACCCGTCCGTCTCTGTTGATTACAGAGCCCTCGGAAAACAGTTAATTTAAACGTCATGTGATCAGAGGCCCCGGCCGACACAAAGTGCCAAGAGACCAAATTCTGAAGGCCACACATAGTGGCCTGCAAGTTTCTCCGCCTGATTAAAACTATTTGAGAGACATAATTGCTACTTTTGAAAGTAAAATGGATGGAGAATTTTCTAAGTGCTGTGTCAGCTGGAGTTGGGGGCTCTGGATTAGATGCGAAAATAAAAAGACACAAAAAGACACAAAGTAGAGGGATGTGAAGCTCACCGCGGCCTCCGTCTGGGTCCCTGCCCCCCGGTCCCCGGCCCGCCTCGGCGATGCCTCGCCTGGGCTCCCACGCACCCTCAGCCCAGCTCCGAGGCCTCGCCATCTCCCTTTCCGCCCCAGGCAGGTGATCTCAACGCTTTTGCTCACCCTCCTGATCTGCAGCCCCAAAAGACAGAGAGCTGGGGGACCCAGGGACGGCCGGCCAGATGGGGCCCTGCCACCCACCCCTGGCTTCCCAGGCCCCGATCTGAGGCCGGCAGGGAACGCGTTTTTGTCAACACCAGGGCCTCTGGGATCCAGGGCGGTCTCGCCAGTGATCACCTTCCAGCCTGCCCGCTCTCTTCTGGTCAGCAGGTAGGAGCTAAGCGCAGAAGCTGCCTGAAGCTTCTCCCTCTGCTCTCGAGAGCCGCAGCTCTCAGACCTTCCCTTCGCATTCTGGGGCACCCTCTGACCCTCGGGAAGTCAGACTTGTTCAGGCTCGGGCACCCTGCGCACCTCTGCCCGCCCGCTAGGAGGGCCCCGCGGGGACACGTCGGGGCTGCGCGCGCGCTGAGCGGCTTCCCTCGCCGGGATCCGAGGCTGAGCGCGCTGAGCCTCGCCGCCCCGAGAGCCCGTCTCGGGGTGCGGGTCGCGGAGTCCCCTTCGCAGTGCGCCGGGCGCAGGCTCCCGCCCGGGGAAGCCCTGCCCCAAACGAGGAAACGAGGCTTCGGGAAGGCTCGACCCGGGCAGAGAGGCTCGCGTCGCCGCGGGCGCCCCGCGAGCTCAGC
>NW_006443292.1:4721168-4744226 GCF_000325575.1 Pteropus alecto | reverse complement strand
GCCGCGCCTCCGTCCGCCCGGGGCGCGACACCCGGCAGGCGCGTCCCGCGGCCTTGGGGCTTCTTCACGCGCGGAGGGGCTGCAGGGGACGGAAACGCAGCTGGCCTTTCCCGCGCCACGCTCTGGAGTCGGGGAGGCCGGGCCTCCGACCCTCACAGGCGCACGCCGCCCTCCAGCCCGGGGTTGCAATTGTTTTGCTTTTTAAAATGCATGAATTATACCTCAATTTCAAAAAAAAGAAAAAAGGGAAAGCACGTGACGTCTTTGCAGCGTCTCGTTTGCAGAGCGGGAGCTTTTGTCCTGCAGGTCGCCCGTAACTTCGCAAGGACGCAGAGGCGCGGTTCGCCCCTCTGCTTCCGTCCTCTGGGAAAGGCTCCACGCCAAGGCCAGGGACATGCCCCGGGTCCCGCCTGAGACAGGGAAGCAGCTTCTTGTGACGTCGTCCCTCAGGGTTTCTGGAACTCAAATTAGGGGACAAAAATAGCGATTTAGCCGCCAGCGAGGCTAAGCCCCTCGGTTCATTTCCTCCTGAGAGTAGTCTCAGGTGGTGGGCCGTGGGGGTCCTCCTTACTGTCTGGGGCTCCCGTTGTGTGTTTTGGGGGCTCAGGGTCCATCTCTGTCCCCTCTCTCCCTGCGGTCCTTCTGGACAGTGGAGAAGCTTTTAAGCTTTTGGAAAACCCTCGTAAACCACCTGCCCTCTGGGGGGTGGGGATGCACAGGTGAGGCAGAGAAAGGGGATAATGGGTCCCCCGAGGGGGTCAGGCTTGAGGGACATCAGTGAGTCTGTCCTTGATGCCAGGCGAACCTCTTTCCTCAGCTGCTCCTGCCTGTCCCTGGGCGGTTGTCTTATCTGGCTGGCCCCGTCGCCCCCACTCAGGCACCCTGGACACACGTGGGGTGATAGCTCATGTCAGAGCCCCAGCTGGGTGCTGAGGCCCATGGTCTGGGTGCCTGGGCCAGAACGGTATGCAGCGCCTGGCCGGAAACCTTGCCTGCGCCTGGCCCAGGGACCCAAGGACTGTGGGTGCACCAAGTGTCACGGGCTGAACTGACCGCCCCTTTCCAAGAGTTTCTATGGGATCCTGGATGCTTGAACTATAAAAACATCTGCACATTTGTAGAGGAAATGGTGTTAATGAAGTGACTGCTGGATGGGTGGGTGGTGGCGCTCAGGCCCGGGCCTTAGAGGCCTGCGCCATCAAGGCAACAGAGAGGAACCTGTTTGCTCAAAGTAGGTGGACCACTGCCCCTTGCTCACCGTGAAGTCAGGGATGTAGGTCGCCTCACTTTCTACCCCTGTGGTCGTAGCGTCTGGCCTCGGGGACCGATTGCAACGATGCCGACCGCCTCACCTGCACCGCCACCTGTGGACACGCACGCACGTGCCCCCCAGAACCTGGGGTCAGAGCGGGGTCCTCAGCCAGAGCCGGCGGCTCCCAGAGCGCAGGTCAGGAGGCCGGGCCTGGCTCCAGACTTGTCCAGATCAGCGGGCTACCTCTGCCCCCCTGTCTTACCACTCAGCGGGAGGGATGAAGGCAAGAGGCTCTTCTCCCCATTTTCCAGGTGAGTAAGCAGAGGCGTGTGCCCGCTTGCTCCAGACCTCACCGCAGCGCAGGAGGCGGGGCCAGACAGTGCGGGGGTGGGTGGCGTGGGGCGTGGACATGGACTGCTCTGTCGTCGTCCTCCACGCCTTTCTTTCACCCAGGTGAGGACCCGCGTCCCGCAGCCCCGTGACACTGGGCACAGCACAGATCCAGGTGCAAACTGGTAGCTGTGTCCCTTCAGCCTGCGCCTTTCATAGGAAGCAAACTCCGAGGTCCTGGCCTCAGAGGCGGTGACCACAGGGGCCAGGGGAGAAGAAAGAACCATTTTTCTCGCATAGTCGGCCACCGGGGTCCGGATGGCAGGGTGCCAGAGGCCCGGCCCTTCCGACCACGCACCTGACCTGGATTGCAGCTGTGTGCTCTGGGGCTGGCCACGTCATCGCGCTAGGCTTTAGTTTCTCTTTTCCGTAAAAGAATCTCCTTCCCGCTTTACAGTGTCTGGAGAAAAGCTCCAGCCAGAAAACAGTGCGAAGGCGTGCTTTCTAAACTGTAAAGTGCTGTCTGCAGGCCACTTCTCCATTTTCCTCTTCTTCCTGGAGGACGATTTCACTCAGCAGGCTTTTCTTCTGGGAAGTTAGTTAGCGATCTTCTCTTTGGCTCTTGGAAGCTTCCCCGGTCACCAGTCACCACTCCGTTGGTTTCAGTGTAAAACTATGGATTTTCATTTTGCTTTCGGCTCTGTGGTGCCGCGAACGGTCTCCTGGTCGGCTTCTTGGCGTGTCAAATGATCTGAGTCCGAGCCATTTCACGTGGAGGGCTTATTTGTTTGATGAACGCTCAATAAAAATGAGCATGAGCAGAAGACCGAGATGAAATTGAGGTGGGATGAGCCCCTCCCCCGCTGGAAGTTCACCCGAATTCCATTTGCAAATGCGTAGACATGGTCAAGGTTGGTCACGAATGGAATGAATAATCATGAGGATGATAACGGACCCCCCTTTTGTTTCTCTTTATTTCAAGTCTGGTACCTAAGCCTCGCTGGGGGTGGTGGTGGCCAGAGGCCTTCTGAGAGCCCCCAGCAGCTTCGGAACCAGGGGCCAGCTGTAGCGCTATCTCCCATAGGCCACTCGCCCAGCACCCAGGATGCAAGGCAAGGCTCCGGGACCTGGGTGTGTGGCCCCCTTTTGTGGGGAGCCAGGCTGCTTGGGTGAGCGTAGGGAAGCCGTGTGGCTCTTCAGGGCAGATGGATGACCCTCGGGGCAGGCAAGTGGCCCTGAGGTTAGAGAAGACTGACTTTCTTGCAAACACCTCCTCGCTGGTAGTGAAGTCGATTCACGTCTCATGTGAATTGTTCGGTGTTGCTCGAGCTTGATTTGCGTGGGGAGCTACTTGCCTTTCATGCTGACTAGGAATGAAGGGTCCATCATATCATGCCCTGTGCTACTGCCTCGGTCTGTCCGCAGGAAACACACAAACCAATTGTGTTCCCTGCATGTTCTCATCAGTGAGGTCGCAGAGGCGGGAGCACCCAGGTCGGAGGAAGTTGGGCCATCTGACACCCAAGTCGAAGGGAATGGGGCCATAGCCCTGCTTCCTCTCCAGCCTTGCTGGCCGTTCTGGGCCCACGTGGAGATATTCGCACAGGGCACTGGTCTGAGATAAGTCACAGTTAGACCCGGCAGAAGCAGAGAACTAAGTATGGGAAAGCAAAGAGAAGACATCAAAATATTTCTGGGTCAGGCCTTGATTAGGCCTCACACACGCACAGCCTCACAGCTCATGGCTGCTGGAATTTTCTCCTGGTCCACCTGCTGCCTGTATGTAACTCATGATGTTTAAGAGTCATGAAAAGGCCAGACAGAGCATGGCAGGTTGGCTCGAGACAGCCGATCGACCACCCAGTTCTTTCTTGACAGATGAGGGCAAGCAATGTCCTTTGATGAAACACACTTCTCAGGCTTCCTCGCAGACAGGAGTGGTTAATGAGATATAGGCCAAGTCTTTGGGCTTCCAGGGAAGCCTTTCACATAGGTCTGAGTCAGCTGAAAGGTGCTTCTTCCTTCCTGCTGCCTGGAACACAGATATGAGGGCTGGGGCTCTGGCAGCCGTCTTGTGACCACAAAGCAATTCTGAGAATGGTGGTTGCATGATAAGGAAGTTGGAACAGGCACATAAGGAAGAGCCCAGGTCCCCGATGCCCCTGGAACCAAGCTTTCTGCCCTGAATTTCCTTCCCTGGATTTATTTCATGCGAACAAAGGGTGAATCCCTCCCTTATTTAAGCCTGCTATTTGGGATTTTTGTTATATGTGGCTGATTCTAAGTGATACAGCTGGTCATTTAAACCTTGACCCATTACCACGATTAGAAAAACAAAGTTATAAACTCAGGTGGAAAATATTATGTCATTTTTGTATAGAAAAATCAGTGCATTGAAAAGAAAAAATCTTCTGGGACGTGGTTCCATAGTGTAGCTGTTAGCACATCTGCTTTACACGCAGAAGGTCCTGGGTTTACACCCCGGTGGAGCCACAGTCCATGGTCTATGGCCATGCCACCCTGAACAAGCCTGATGTTTGATCTTGGAAGCTAAGCAGGGTCGGGCCTGGTTAGTACTTGGATGAGAGACCACCTAGGAAGACCAGGCGCTGTAGGCATAAATAATAACAAATTAAAAAAAAAAAACATATCACCATCTCTCCTTTTTTTTACGTTAATCAAATGCTCTGAACATTCTCTGCTCAGGTTTATAGCACATCAAAAAACAACGCCCCGACTCACCTTGAGATGGAATGAATAAAGCCAGCTCATTGATTCATTCACGGCTTTAACTGCCTAAATTGGATGGTGAGGTCCTACCTAGGGAAGAAAAATTCTTTTGGAAAAAAAGTCCCTCATGGAGCCAGGCAGGTATCTCATCATTGTGCCCATGGGTGTTAGCTGTTGGGGCTGTACCCCAACCCCCACCCACCAGGGAGGGAGCAGTGCTCAGAGAGCCCAGGTCCCTGGGCCACCCAGGCTGGGACACTGCACGGCCAGGCGGCAGGAAGTCAGACTTTCGGTTTTAAAGTATACAGAATGTCACCACATTAAATCTCGGGACCTCACTCATAACGCTGTACACTCTTCCATACTACTATCGGACTTTCTCAGCGACATGAACAGTTGTTTGCAAACTTTCCAACCCTCTTCAGAATTCAGGGATTCTTAGCCTTGAAGCAAATTTGAATAATTTGGGGTTTGAGTTCAATCTACTCCAGACAAAACGCACTTCCTGTTAGAAGGAAAGTTGGTTAAGGGGCTTATAAAAGGGTTCTGGAAGATTCTTGGACACAAAGAGGCTCTCACTAAACAATCGTGCTGAGTGAAACCTAAGTGAATCAGAAACATACATATTAAATTTCCCTTGAAATCCACATGGGCATAGAAATGTCAGGAAAGGGGCCTTAGCAAGATACAGTTTGCCAAACCCAAAATGCTTGAAAATGAGGTTGAGCGCGTTAGTTTGGTAAATCACTCTTGGGCTCATCTAGCCTGTCTCCACAGCGACAAGATTTTCGTCCTGCCTCTTAGCTGGACTCCCTGTAGAGGAGCATAAATTACCAAAGAATCTTCCTTTGGATTTTTTCCCATTATTCCAAGCCTGGGGTGGATACGGGGCGGGGAACGTTAAAATCTGTGTGCTCGCGAGAAAGCCTGGGGATCCTTTCGTAGTTGTGCCTTTGTGGTATCAAGCAACACTCCTGGCTCCCCTGTAATCATAAAGTCTCTATAGAGAACATCACGTCTTATCGTAAGTTTAGGCATCTCAGATGGGGAGACTATTTACATATATTTTTATCTAGTTTTTTGATCTGATATTACGATGATCCTAAAACATCCACTCCGCTCCCAAGGGAACAGATTAATGAGTGATCGATAGCATCTTCCAATTTATAACGCTTTTCGCTTTGAGCCTGTTTGCATTGAGTTTGTATTATGTTACATATTATGATGATGATATATCATCGAACGTAGTTCATTAAAAGACACTGGATTGGATAAAGTGTATTTTCCACCAGTGATAGTAAGGAAGCATAAATACCAGGAACCGAACACAGAAGTATAGACTTTACACGGCTTGATGGGCGTCTTATAAATGCCATGGACACTTCAGTTATTATGAATTTCAGCCTGCATTTGACATGAGGGTGCCAACATTTGCACCTGCTTGCGGCGCCCAGGGGTTCCATTGCACTTCTCCACTCGGCCACTAGGTGTCAGGGCCAAGTGGAGTAGGAAATTGCCACCGAAGTTCTTCCAGAAACAGGAGTTCCCCAGTTCACTTCTTAACGAGCCTGAAATGGGCTCCAACCTTTGAGACCCGACGCGTGGGTGGGGTGACTGACTCTCTGCCCAGAGAGCACTTGGGTCTGGCACCTGAGCTTCCAGATCCCTCACCTCCTCTTCTGAAAATGGGGGTGATGATTCCTACCCAGCGAGGGCTTCGGGATACACGAGAGAGCAGGTGCAGCGTGCCGAGCACACGTGCAGCGAGGCAGAGGACCTCGCCGCCGCCCAGCTCTTTCCTGAGCTGACAGCACCGTGCGGAGCCCCGTCTGCCTGCCTTCGGCTCTCAGGCAGCGCCCCGTACCTGCGTGCCTCCATCCTCATCCCTTCTCACAGGTGAGGCGGTCAGGGAAATTTGCCAAGACCGCAGGACATCGATTTTTTTAATGTCAAAGGATTATATATCTATGAGCTTAGGAGGTCAGCCTCGCAGGCAGACGGAAGGTAGGATGCCCGCTAAGGCGTTTACTGAGCAGATGGCGGGACCTCTCTTGTGGGTCGAGAAACCTCAGTGAGATCACCAATGCGACAAGGCCATTCCCGGCCTGGTGGACGGCGGGTTCCCCGTTGGTGTCACCTGAGACTCGCCTGCTAGGCAGATGGGCCCGGTCACTTCCTTCAGCCCTGGCCTAGAAAACCCCTAGCCAGATGGGTAGCTTCTCAGCCTTTCTAGAAACTTCTTCCTGGTTTTCTGTCTGATCGATGTCACAGGGGACTTGAAGCAGCTCCAGATCTCAGGGGATAAAGACCCTCTCCTTCCCGGACTCCAGGCCACTCTCCGTGACCCACTTCCCCTCACATATATTTATGCTTCGTCCCAACACTGCAGGCACTTCCTGGGTTCCTTCCAGAAATCTTTCCGGTTTGGGGCTTCTGAAAGCCAGACTTTGCCCTAACTTGTTTCTCTCTCTCCTGTTTCATTAGCCATGTGTTCGGGCTGGTTCTTCTCAACCTTTGTTGCAGCCTAGACCAGATACAAGGTTTCCCTCCCAGGCTGACTCTCAGGCATTAGTGGGACACTCACAGCTCTGTGCAGACAAGGCCCATTCATCATCAGCGCTGTGATTGATTAGCCACGTCTACCGCGGGCTCGGTGGGCAAGGCAGCCTGGACTCCAGCCTCCTCACACAGTATGTGCAGATTCCATTCACGGCTGTGACGTGGGGCTCAGGGTTCTGCACTTCTAAGAAGCTACTAGCTTTTCTGTAAGCTTAGCAGCGTCGGCATCTCCTGGGAGCTTCTCAGAAACGCAGACCCTCAGGCCCTGTCCTAAACATACGGAGGCAGAACCTGCCTGTGAACCAGGAGGTTCAAACGTACATCGAGGCCTGAGAACTGTGCCAGGCTCTGGTCTCTGGTTGGCTGATGCCTGGCCTTTCAGGAAAAGCACCTTCAACATCCCCCCAACCTGAAGCCCACCTCGTCAGGATGGCTGAAACGAATCATTCTTTTCTTTGTATTTCTCTGTTTACTTTTAGTAGAGATGACTTCACGTTTCATTGTGAGCCCAAGGACAGTCGAATACCTGTCCCAGCCATGAGCCACCTGCCCACATGCCTCTGAGGCTCCTAACAGCTATCGAAGAGGAATTTTCCACTCAAATGGTTAACCTTATAATCAGCTCTTTGTTCCGCTGTAGATATGCCTGCCGCACAGTTCAAAGGGCAGGGTGACCTCGAGATCAACTGAAGACTCACCCTCCTCTTTGCTTGTCCTGTCTAGATAACAGGTGTATCCTATAAAAGCAAGGCTACCCCTGAGCTCGGGGCCCAGATCTTCAGAGCGCTAGCTCTCCTGGGACCGCCGGCGTAATAAACCTGAGTTCCCCAACTCTCCGAGTGCTGCTTGGGTTCTCGCCGGTCTGATTTTTCTGCAACACTATCCCGAGGGAATGGCTTTGCAGAACTTTAACCAATACACTTATGATCAAAGCCCAGAAACACCAGGCCACTGCGCTGAAGAGGTTATATTTTCATGACATAGTATAAAAATCGCTCATATACTGTCTCGAATTCCAGAGCTCGAGGAAAGCTGGGTGTTGAACTGGGTGTGATGCACACTCGGGGAAGGTAGGAGGGGTCTTGAGGGTGCTTTTGTGGGGTGGGTCCTGTGCCCCTTGAGCAGCCGCAGTGGATCTTACCCAGCCAAGAGGCCCACCTGTGGACACGAGACCCCCCTCCCCGGGAAGCAGCAGGGCACGACAAGGTGTTTGGCCAGAACGGCCAAAGTAGTGACATCGAAGGACAAGAGTGGACAGTAGGTGATCGAAGTAGTCACGGGAGGCCCAAGCAGAGAGCCGGCACCGAGCCTCAGGCCCGAGGGGTGA
This sequence comes from Pteropus alecto, assembly GCF_000325575.1. Taxonomy (NCBI): domain Eukaryota; kingdom Metazoa; phylum Chordata; class Mammalia; order Chiroptera; family Pteropodidae; genus Pteropus; species Pteropus alecto. Next base: position 4,736,028 of record NW_006443292.1, on the reverse strand, counting down.
GGTCAGGTCAGGGCGTCTGGAGCCGCTGCTCTGACTCAGGCTGAGTGTTTGGGGGTGAAGGCTGTGGGCGGGCCAGGGCCGGGTGGGTTGTCTCAGGCACCCCGCCCAGCCTTCAGTTATGAGAGTGTCCCCTCCAGGCACTTTACGTATTCCAGCTCATGGGGTAGCTGCATTAGAATAGACGTGTGATTTTTATGTATAAAACCGTAATTACACATCCTTTCGAGCAGTCGTTAATTTGACACGGGTCTCCCCCGCTATGCTGACCTCTGTGAGGGCAGGAACACCATTTTTCCACCCTTGCCAGACAAGTCGCCGACATCCTGAACGTGCCCTTAAAAAAAATCGCTAAGCTGAGTCAACGCGCATACTCTGTTTTACCGTTTTTACAGCATGCTCTTACTTTTTCCAGTTGTTGGTTTATTGTCTAGACTCTTCCTTCTAGAACCTAAATGCCTGACTGCAGAGACCCCTGCACCAGCCACCAGGTGGCGTCACGGACCCAGGACAGCTTGGTACATGCTATCCCAAGGAGCCCCACAATATGCAAAATGCAAATGACCATTTATAGATTGGGGCACATTCGCCAGCTGCGAATTGGGTAGTTTATCGGTGGCCTGCAGTGAATGCATTAGGACTAATTCTTTTTCTAGAACAAGTTTAAATGAGGCCTTGGGTTAGAGTAATAAAAAAAAAAAAGAGAGAAAACAAGTTCTCTGCTTGTTCTTCCACCCATTTCTGGGGCATTTACAGATGAAATGACGTCACCCATGGTTAGCCCGTGTTGTAGGACTGATAAATATGGTAGAGGTCTCCAAATATTTATTTTATTTTTTTTTATAGACAAATAAACTTCCTGGAGACGAAGGGACAGAGGGAAGAGAAGGTTCTCCTAGGTACAGAGGAGATTTTTAAAAAGAGAGACATAGTCGAGATCATCCTCTTGGACCTTTACGTTGTCACCTGACTTTGAGAAACTAATAACTACAGCTTTGGCTCAACCGCAGTGAAGGTGCCAGAAAGTCGAAGCTTCGCCTCTGGGCAAAGCTGCGAAGATTGTCCTGAGGCCGTGGGGCTGGCGAGTGGCAGCCCAGTGTATCGCCTAGGCAACCTTTGGACCTGCCATTTCCGCTTGGGCGCCAGCACCTCCACGTGAGGCATCGCTCATGTACATTGGACATACAATAAAGGCCACCAACTTGTCGCAAACTCCCTTACAAAGGCGAGGGAGAGAGAACAGTGCCTTCCCCTGCCCTAATCTGTGAAATGGCACTCAGGAAGCTGTCAGGCTGTGTGGCACAGCCATGCTCAAGGCGTTGGTTCTCGAGGGAGACGAATGTTTTTTAGTTACTGTTTTTCTTAGAACACAGATGCAGCTACGCGTTAGTACATGTAGCATCTTCGGCTCTACCGTATACGCGGAGACTAATAAACTTACTTTTACTTCTTCGGTTGCACTGGATTTATTGTCCATTATATGCATAAACTATACAAGAAGTTTGCGTATAGGTGGTCTGCGTTCTCTTGCCTGCAGCAGCCCTTACCTACTTACAGCCCTCTTTCGTCTTACAAATGATCTAGCAACTTCCTTTGCGCTAACCTTTGTGAAGGAAGGAGCTTATTTTTGGTGTCTCAACCCACAGAGCCAATCCCATCCGAAGGTGGGAAAGAACTATAACAATGGTACTACTGTTTTTCTGTTGGGAAAATGTTTAACCTTGACCCTCACACCAGCTGCGGTCGGAAGGTACAACCTTGTACAAAATAACAAACGGAATCCGGTTCTCTACGTGGATGGTCATCATGGCTCACTTCGTTCAGCACGAATTCTGATTATATTCTCCCCAGCCTGAGGGCCAGGTGCTGACGCCAGGGGGGCCTGGCCTGCTCGTCCCTGGCAATAGTGCATCCTGAAACACATTTGGGCAAAATAGATGCGGGGTGGACAAAGGAAAGTTCGCAAGCTCTGTGGAGACCTTACTCTTTCTGGCCATGGAGTCATGCTTCCGTCTCCCCCCTCCTGAGCACCTCGCCCCTCGAGGTCCCCAGTTCCTGTGGCACCTGCAGAGATTCAGCTGGGCAATTCCTGGCCGAGGAAGGAAAGCCCGAGGTGGGTCAGGTGCACGTGGGCTACGTTATCATGTGTGATAGATAATGACACACATGTGGAAATCTTAAAAGGTCGGGCTGGACTGGACAGAAGGAGCCGATGGCTGTGGGTGAGGGGAGTGTGGGTGTCACTGACCCTCAGCGTGTCAGCCGCTCTGTCAAGTCCCCTTTCTTCTCGGCGTCATTTTCCCCCAGGATTCCCTCACTTCTGTAAATGACAGATCTTAAACTCACGGGTGAGAGAAGCGTCCTCAGTCCGACATGTGTGGCCCTGACAATGGGTGCTTCGGGCAGAGCTCTGACCAGGAAGCGAGGAAGGCTGAGTGACAAAGAGGACAGGCGGTGGGGACAGGCCGCCTGGGCTCCGTCTCCTCTCTCGGTGGGGCGGGTCCTCGGGAAAGCCCCCTCTCCCTCTCACAGCTTGTCGGGGGTGGCAGCTGGCTCCCAAAGATGACCCCTTCTGGTGTTCGTGTCTTCGTGCCGTCACCTCCCACGCTGACTCTGGGCTGCCCTTGCTGTTGCCTTACCTGCAGAATGTGCCGAGTGACGCTCGGCTGGCCCTTAAGAAGTTCTGGTGGCTTCCGCTTCTGCATTTCTGGGGCCCCGGGCCGTTATGTAAGAAGTCCAGATCTCATCCTCCAGGGAGTTCATGTGGAGAGGCCATGTAGAGACGGAGGGGCCCAGAGACCCCAGAGAGAGACAAGCCTTGTCATGCCGATGTCCTGACCGAGCCTGGCCTCCCAGCCACCCATGCCGAGGACACAGGCAGGTGAGGAAAGCAAGTCTTGGATGACAAGCCCAGCTGCCATCTTGGACGACCAGTCTCAAGGCCATCTTGGACATCTAGCCCCCACTGCCACCCGAATGTAGCTGCATGGCAGATACCAGAAGAAACAGGACCAGAAGAAGGATCTTGTAGCTGAGCCCCAGACAACAATTAGAATCACAAGAAATAATAAAACGTTTATTGCTTTAAGCATTTTGGGGCTGAATTTGGGGCTGTCGGTTCTGCAGCCATAGAGCACAAGACTTGGGACATACCCTGAAGTAAGGCAGGCCAGCTGCCAACACTGTGAGGGCTGCAAGGACTTTCTGTCGAGCCCCAATATAGTTTCTGGCTCACAGCAGGTGCTTAAAAATAGATGTGTTATTGCGATCAATGTAAATAGGTGGTTTTTCCTCTGCCGAGCCCTAATTAGCCTGGGCCGACTCCTGATCCCCTGGAATCTTGTTTAACTTTGGGAAAGGCAGAGCTGGGTTTCAGGGGCCTCTCCTTTAACAAACATTTATAGGGCGGCTATTATGCGCCAGCTTCCAAGTCAGGCATTGGGGCTACAGAGACAAAATATAAATATATATATGTGTATATATATCAATGATCTCATCGCTTTTCCAGACCAGGGAGAAGCCGGACATGACATGAGGAGACGTTGCAAGTGTGAATAGTGGTCTGAAGGAGTATAGGAGGGAGACTTAGCTTTTAGTTCGGCTTCTGGTAACAGAAACTAGAAACCACAGTGACTTAAAGAAGATAGAGGTTTATTTTTACCCAAAAGGAGTAGAGAGATGGGAAATGTAAGGCTGGTACGCTCACTCATCGGACAGCCTGCCATCCTGTCTTTCTTTCTGCTGGGCCGTCTTAGCTTGTAACCGCCATCCTCGAATCGGTCCCAAGATGGCTGCTGGAGCCCCGGCCATCACGGCTGCATTCCAAGGAGAAAGGCAATGAAGAAAGCCTGATTTACAGGATGAGAGGAAGTGAGAAACTGAGGCCCTGGAACATGAAAGGGGTAAAAGGAACTCCAGAAGCAAGGGGAGGGGACGCTTGCCTCTCTCTTTCAGACCGAGGTGGCCTCTGAGGGCAGGGGGCACAGAGGACCCTCTAAAGCAGAGGCCGGGGAGGCTACGCCCGTGAGAATTCTGTAACTTCTGAGAGGAGCCGGCCATGCTGCTACCCGTTTGCTGGTTTTCCATCATAAGTGCATGAAACAATATTTTAATATTACAGCCTCTTTAGCACTGGGCCCTATAGCAATAAGCGTTCTAAATTTCCTTTGTTCTGGTCTCGCTCATCCATTCAGCGTGCCAGGGGGTCTGGAGGGGACTCAGCTAGATACGCAGGCCAGAGAAATGTAAAACTTGTTGATTTTTTTCTTTCTTTTTTTTTTTTTTTGGCTTTCAACGGCTGGGCTTGCCAAGCCCACTTCAAGGAAAAGAGCTGCATTTTAAATGAGTCCCGTTTTCTGGAACTGGTGTCATGTCTTCATTCCTTTTTTTTAGGTTTCTGCCCGCGGTTACCTGGTGAGGCTTCTCAGGTCCTCCGTGTCCAGCTCCGGCTGCATCCCGTCTCCTCCTGGCTTGATGTCCCATCGCTGTGGGCTAAGTGCCCGATAATTTTCCATGCAGGCCTCTGTACACAGAGGCTCCCCAGCCTTGAGATGCAACGTACCCAAGAGACACACTCGCCGCCCGGCCCCCGCCAGCCCTGGTCGGATGGCCATCGGAAACTCGTGCTTGCTGAGAAGCGACTTGACTCTGAAACGTGTAATCACACAGCCCTGACCGTTCCCTTGTCTCTGGAGCTTCCCACCCCCCACCTAGTTGGGCACGTGGGGTTCGGGAAGAGAGACGCAGAAGGTGGCATCGCCACCTGGGATGAAAGCGTGTTCCCATACTCATGCGAGGGGTCTAGGCTGCTGTCCATCTCGGGCGAAACGTTTATGGTTTGTCCTTTGAAAAGTGAGCTACGGCGCTTTAAACGTGCCCAAGTCATCGCTCTGGCAATCTGATTCTCATCTCTTAGAAGGCATTACATCGCTTTAATATGCAACAGTCTTACATAACATTAAATCATTTTTTAAATTTTCATCTAGTTGAGCCTGAGCCAAGGTATTCTTGGGTTGGGTTTGCACATCCATCTTTTTTTTTTTTTTGGTATGGTTAAAAAGAAACACACGACAAAATACCTATCAAGTGATTTCAGCCTTGCCAGCGTCCAAGAGTGAGCTGTGTCGTAAGTGGCCCCTCTGGTTTCCAGGGCCCCATGGTATGGCCTCATTGTCAAAGTATTCTCTGAGTGCCACCCCCCTCCACCACAACAGACTGCAAAATAGGGGGTTGGAGGGAGTGGTGGGCGGCTTCAGTGACTCCCCGAAGACCGGGAGAGACAGGCCGACCCCACACTGCGGGGGGACAGGTGCCTCTGCCCCTTCTCTGTCTTGGGTTCTGTGGGGTTGTTCTTATGTCACTCCCTCCGGCCACTGAGACAGTGTGTGTCATGACCGCCCTAGAATCTCGGTGGGTCTCTCGGTGACCCGCCGAACTCAGTAGAACCCCAAACACACGGCTGGGAAGATGGAGCCACAGCTTCCACTGTGACCTCCAGCCCCCGACCTGGAACCCAGCATGGACCAGCACCCACACCCCATCCAGGTTTACCCCAATTGTCACTTCGTCCTGCGTCCACTCCCACCCCAGGCCATCCTCCACCTTCCCGGGGCTACCCCCACCCACCTCCTCCCACCCTCGAGTCTTCCGGACCTGTGCTAGGGTGGTAGAGATCAGGGGGACATCTTAAGCCATTTCTGGGAGCCCCCTTCCCCACCCCAGTGTCCCAGCAGGAAGCTTGCCTTCAGGGGCCCAGCGCCGTGCTGAGCACATGCTGGATAACGCCTGCTTTATCCTCACCCGGGGACCCTGTCCCCCAGGGGCCTTGCACCACCCTGGCCTCTGCCCAGACACGGGGGTGTGTCTAGCGCCCCCTGAGATGCTGGGGTCCTGTGTTGCCAGCACCGGGGGGAGTCACTGTGTCTGGGCCTGGCTTCTCCTCCCCGGCCGGCTTGGCGGGTCTGGTGATAATGGCTGCAGAGAGAAACCGCTTCTCCTGGGGGTTTTGGGGGCCACGGCTGGGCACCGACCGGCACACAGCTTTCGGACGGACGGGCCACCGCTCAAGGGGATGGTTCCACGCAGGAAGGCCGGGGAGGAAGTGACAGGGACAATGGGTGGCATTGTGCTTCTCCCAGGAAGCTCCGCCCTGGGCCGCACTGAGGGAGAAGGGCTGCACTCAGGGAGCTCGCACAGCTTTATGCGGTGACGTGAGTCCCAGGCCAGCCCGGGTGACCTTCCTACCTCATTAACAACGCCAGCAGGGACCGGCCAGGCCATGGGGGAGGCGGGGGGCTCTGTGCCCTAATTGGTCAGGCCGGGGCTGAGCGCAGGAAGTCGTAGCAACAATGCATCTTCGAGCAGAAGCTGTCTGTGGAGGGACCGCGGCTTTTGAAGTGGGTCCCTGTCCTGATGGGGGCTGATGGCTGGGGCGTCAGGGCTTCGGAAGGTGGCAGAAGCCGGGATGGCATTCGGGCTGTGGGTTTTTGCACCTGGGTCTGATGAAGTTTGATTGGGTTTAACACATGCAAACAGTGGCTTTTGTTCTGAGGACAAAGGCCGGCGAGACCCGGGCCCGGGCTGAGACCCCGGTGGCACCCGTTTCCTCCCCGTCGCCTCTTGTCACTCTCCTTGTTGCAGTTTAATTAGGACGAGGAGCTTTCACGGGCTCATTTCTCACTCCATCAAGTTCCTAACACTTCCTAATGAGGACTGGGGGACCGTTGAGGGCCGGGAGGGGCGGGCAGGGGTGTGGCGGAGAGCGAACCGGAGGAAGCTCCAAACCATTGATCTGGGAAGCAAAGAAAATACAACGAATCTTAACCGGCCTTTGGCTTCTGGGTGGCCAGACGGTGATGTCCCCCTCACCGATTCTCTATGCTTTTGGAAAAGAAAGTAAAGGATCCACGGGCGTTGGCTTTGTCACCTCCAGAAGTGGATGGCGCCGGCAGCGAACGGCTTCGCCTCCTCTACCTCGCCTGCAAGCTCTCCCCATCGATGGAAGACCGGGTTGTACACGAGGCGGCCACCGCGACTGTGCCCCGGGCTGCCACCGCGCTCCTGAGCCCGGCGGGGACGCAGGGGCGTGCCGGTCCCCGTTAGGTGGCGGGGGGACCCACACTTAGGGTGCAGTTCCTCTGATATTGATGGAGATGTGGGCCTTCTCGGGCTCAAATGGTGGGAAGAGATGGAGGTGAAGAGTGTAACACCCCCGAATGGCCTTGCCTGTGTCAGCCAGTGTAGTTCAGGTTATGTTGCAGTAACAAACATCCCAAATGTAGGCGCTTAAAACCCGCTAAGATTTTATCTCTTCTTCTGCTATGTGGACACGGTGGGACATTGGGAGCCCGGTGCCACCTCGCTCCGGGCCCTGAGCCGACGACGCCTTGTCCTGTCATCAGCAATACTGATGATTGGCTTGGTAGCGAGAGGAAGAGACAGCGACAGTGTGCTGACCACGAAGTGTCCTCACAGAGGTGACCGCCGTCGATCCTGCTCAGATTCCGTTAGCCAAAGAAAGTTCCGTGTGTATCCAAATTCCAAGGAGGACATCGGTCCTCCCGTCATGTTTCTAGAAGGTAGGACCAGAAATATTTGGTTAGTACCACGCATCGCTTCTATTGCTATGTAACGAATGACTCCCAAACTCAGTGACTTAAAACAATAAATATCTATTTTCTTACTCGGGAACGTGGAAGCAGCTTAGCCCGGTGATTGTGGCTCAGGGTCTCTTCTGAGTTTGCACTCGAGATGCTGGCTGGGGCTGCGGTCCCTCGAAGGCGTGGCTGGGGCCAGACGGCGCCTCGCATGGCGGTCGGCAGGAGGCCTCAGTTCCTTCCCACGCGGGGCTCTCCACGGTGCTGCCCGAGTCCGCTGATGACATGGCAGCTGGATGTTCCCCAAAGCTGCCGATGAGAGAGCGAGAAAGAGAGAGAACAAGCGAGAAGCCTCTTTTCTGACCTAGTCTTGGAGTCATGCCCATCGCTTCTGCCCTGTTCCCTTCGCGAGAACGGAGGCGTCAAGTCCAGCCCCGCACGTAAGCAGAGAGAAGTCAGCGAGGAGTGTCGAAGAATCTGGGGTCGTACGAACACCCCACACACCCGCACTAGCCCCGCAGCTCACTGTCAGAATCCTGGGACCCATGCGCAAGGCCGAGTCCATCTGGCTCCAGTGCGGCTCAGCCTCTCTGGAGGCAGCTGGGACCTCCCCAGCGCCCCCTGGGATTCTGGCTGACTTGGAGCCCAGAGCCTCCGGGCTCCCTTCTGGGCCTTTCCGAGGGTCTGAGCATAAGTGCAGAGGATAAGGTGTTGTCCCCGAGGGCAGGAAGGACACATTGGTGGCAGCAGAGCCGCTGGGGGCTGAGGCATAGCTGGCCGCAGGGCAGCAGATTTCCTTAATAGTTCCACTATTTACTTTTTGGTCAATGATTTGAAAAAATCCTGGAAAAAGAGAACATATAGAATTTGCCCCAAACGAGAAGGGCTCAGGTGACTTCCTGAATCAAATAGAAAAGTCACCTAAGTGTCTCTCTTTGGGGCCGTGAACCAGAACGGGGGATGCTAGAGGCAGCCTGACCCGAGAAAGCCTTGCTTGTCCTAGGTGACCCTTCGCCGCGAGTGAGACCAAAAGCCCCAAAGGGGTGAGCTGCCCAGCCAATGTCACGGTCCCTCACTCCCTGAGTGAGAGACACACCTCACCCAGAGAGGTGCCGGGACCCCGGCCAGAGCTCGCTCAGCGGGGGCAGACCCTTCCTGGGGAGTAGCTTTCAGTATCTAAATGATCTTCACCTACTTCTATTGCTTGTCTCAGTGGACTCTCTACCGGGGACAGTTGAGACCTCGCTCTTGTTGCCATTCCAAGGGGCTCAAGGGACTGCGGGAGGGTGATTGATGGCATCTCCTTGGGAAGCGGTTTGGCAGAGTTGACCAAAGGCTCACGTACCTCGTGGCCCAGGAATTCCTCTCCCACCCAAGCCAAGCGAGAGTCTGTGATGTCACCCAAAGACGTGGACGAGAACGTTCACAGCAACTTCCTGTCTAAGAACGGTCACAGCAGCTTCCTGTCTCACCCAAACAGCCGTGAGAGGTGGACACCAAGGAAAACTGCACGGCGCCAAAGATGCAGGGGCCCAGCAACGCAGACCGCCACGGGCGCATGTGACACATGACCTTGAGAGAAACGAGCCGCCGGCAGAGGGGCGTGTGCCTCACGGCTCCATCTGCAACAGTTTCAACCCACCGTGGCCCCAAAACGTTACATGGAAAATTCCAGATATTTTGGGAGGGAGAGAGACCACAGTCACATAACTTTTATTACAGTATGTTGTAATAATCGTTCGATTTTATTATTACCGTTGTTAATCTCTTACTGTGCCTAATTTATAAATGAAATTATATCATGGGTGTGTATGTAGAGGACAAAACACAGTATATATAGGATTCGGAACTCGCTGGGGTTTCAGGCACCCACCGGGGGGTCTTGGAACGTACCCCCTGCAGATAAGGGGGGGCAGCTGTGTGTGAAATCCGAGGACAGACATCTGGGGGATACAAATCAGGATGGAGGTTCACTTAGGTGGGGCGTCGACAGGAAGGGGTTGAGACCTCACGGGCTGGAAATGTTCTAATTTTTTACCTTGGTGGTAGTTATACAGGTATAGACATAGGTGATAAATTCCTCAAGCTGTACATTTAGGATGTGGGCGCTTCAGTGCGTGCATATGTGTTATCCCTAGACATGCTACCCCTAGAAAGAAAAACCGTGGTTTTTTTTTTTTTTTTTTTTTTAATGTTCTGGCTCTTTCTGGAGCTTTTAGCGATGTTTCCTTAAAAATGAAGAATTGATCATTCCATAAAAAACAGTGCTTTATCTCCCTGACATCAGAGTCTTTTCAAGAAGAAATATTTTTTTTTTCGGTGGAGGAGGATAACGTTCTAGTCTAGAACTTTCTACCTCTGAGGAGACCATTCCTGTCCTTCCTCTGTGTTGCGGTTTGTACGGCAAATCGTTTCAACTTTCGGATGTCATTTTCCAGCACAGAGTCCTCATTAGGGCCTAATGACCTGGCTATTGGAAACAGGAAATGAAGAGCTGAGCTATTGAACTTGAAAAGGAGAACCGCTTTCTACCAATATTTTTAAACTCTCCGAAAGATCGCTGCTTCGTCTTCTCAGGGCCGTTAGGTACATTAAAAATCTGCCTAATTATATATTTTAACAGGAAACCAAAGAAAGGACCAAGAAAGAACAGCGTCCATCTTTCGGATGAATGAAAATAAATGTGTGGATATAAGCTATAAATAAAGACAGCTTTTATTTTAAAATGCCTAATCACATATTTGCTAAAGGAATTTCTGCACGTCGTGGTAAACATAATACACGTCATCTATTTTCCTCCGAAAGATATAAATATCAAATTAAATATAAAACGCTCGATTTTTTTTTTTAAAAGTTGTGTCATGCGTTTTGGTCACTGGGGTTTCTTTTTCTTTCTTTTCACAGTCTGTGTGAACAGTCTGGGCAAAGGAGCTTTGTGAAGTGACAAGAGGTGACGAGCAATGAGGGCGCTCGTCTTTCTGGCCACGGCTTTGAGTCACAGCCACCCACTTACCGTGCCCACTTCTGCCGCAGAGAGCGCTTCTTCTGTGAGGACAGGAAATATGGATCCCGAACTGATTTCTCATTGTTCTTGTGACATATACGTTACGGCTACGAGCCCAGAGAACGGGCCTCCATCCGAAGCATTGCCATGTCATTCCGTCGGCAGTCTCTGTGACATTGGACTCCACGTGGGAACCAAGACAGCGAGGAAGACCAGCGCGGAACACCGGGAAACAAAATCTGTGTATTTTATTTCAAAGGGAAAGTCTTCGTGAATCTCTCTCCCCGGCCCTTTTGGAGACGTGTCGGGCATTGGTGTACTTTGAATCGAGTCAATTAAACTCGCTTTAAAGCAGCCTCAGGCAGCCGAATTGTACCTTGCTGGAGAGATTGGCTTAGATAAGTAAGAACGAACCAAGGCCCTTGAAACAGAACGCTGGGCAGGAGATAATTAATAGCATCCTTTTCCATTTTAAGAAACTATTTTGCCAGCGGACAGAAACTTTTATCGACAGTTAAGAAGTAAAGAAATGCATTTTTTTTTTTAAGAGTCAATCAGGTGTAGACTCTCAATAACTTGTGCAAAGGATAGAGTCTTAAGAGTGGCTTTCACTGATTTTTTTTGACCCTTAAAAACACCGATGTATTTGGCAAAAGTTAGTCGTTTTATTAAAATTTGTTTAAAATGATTAAAAATACCAATAGGTATTGTAGCGCATGTAGATACCATTCTTCTATTAAAAAGTGCGCATTTCTCAGCTTTTTCCCCCCAAAGCCTTAGATTTATTCCCACAATTGAACTAATGACAAGAATTAGCACGCAGACACAGTTACACCTTGTCGTTTAGTGAAGAAGAAAAGCTATGTTCATACAACTGTCTTCGATGCCCAGAACCCAAGATTAGCATTTCTTGGGATACGAGAAACCGTCTGTTCTGTGCCTCATGACCGAGACCCCCTTTTTGACCTCGGTGTGGCCCGCGAAGTCTCAGCCTGTGCGGCGCTTGGGCTTGGTCGTGCAGATGCCACATCGTGTGGGATCCTGTTGATGACTCACGATTCGCCACGCCCGCGAGGATTTGAGACTAGTTGTAGTGACATGGGGTGATGATGACACACCCCATCCCGGCATCGCAAGTGAGGGACCCGAAGGTGAGGATGAGGGGGGGCCCTTCCAGCAACGGCCTTGTATTTCAAGATGGGACTGGAAGATGTGAATGAAGATGAATATCATCCTCAAAAGGACTCACGACCGCCCGTGGAGCACACTGAGGGGCGGTCTTCTGAGGGGTGAGGTTGCACAGATGAATGAAAATAAATGTCCACATCCCGACCCCCACACACCAGCCTCGGTGCCAGCTCCAGACTGTCCCTCGTGAGATTCGTTTCTGTGACTGCCGGATCAGCCTTGGCATAAAGACGAGAGAAGCGACAGGAGGTTTTCTTCCAGAAAGGACGCGTTTTGAGGCAAAGGTAGAAATGCAGATTTCATACGCTGACTGATCCCGGGCCAGAGCCGGCCTGCTGTCGTGGAGACACAGCCGGCATTCTTATCTGGTCATTGCTTCGGGGGGATGGGGAGGGAGGGGGTGAGAGGGGTCAGGGAGCAAGCCCCCCGCTTTGATCCTTAGCCTTTCCTCCTCTGTGTCGTGGAATGTTCCTTGCCTCGGCGTTTTGTTTTATAGATACACATCTCCCCCTGCCATTTGGCCACAGCCAACGGCCAAGTCGGAGGAAAATGGGCCACATGGAGCCGGCAAGAGGCTTTGGGCGGGCTGGCCCTCCGCAAGCAAAGGTGCAACTGGGTCTTGGGTGCCCCCTCTCCACTGTGGGCCCAGGGACCCCCCCTGACGATGGATTCCAGGTGCTCGGTCCCCAAACAAAGGAGCTTTTCTCTGTGGCCTGAGAATGAAGAGTCCTCACGAGTTGCAGAAAGTTGTTTCGAAACGGTAATATTTGGTTACAGTAAGATCTGTTATTTCACAGGAAACCCTGCAGAGGAGCCCGTAATTCGATGCATGTAGTAACTGGGAAAACTCAAAGCGGGGAGCTGCGGGGAGTGAGGCCCCAGCTCATTAATGCAGCGTTTGGCGGGGTCAGCGTTCAGCCCCCTGAGCAGAATCTCTCACAATAGGCTGCCAGGTGCCTCGCTGCCTTCTGAGGTCAAGGTCATCATGGGCATCTTACTGACACTGCTCCGACTATAACGGCCCGAACAGTTTCTATGACCCCTATTATTCCATCTGATTTAATCTTTCTCGTGATCGTTAACGAACAACTTTAAAGCCAGAACTAATAGCCTTATGGAGCAGAACGAAATCGAACACGTGAGGGCGTCAAGAGTCAATTAGTATTTGACACTTTAAGAACATAATTTTATAAAGTACCCAAGGTGACTTGAAACGAAACCGACAGATTTTCCTAAACGTATTACGTTAATTCATATCTCTCCAGGAATTTTATTTATAACGCTGCCATGTCAATTGAATACATTTATAAGCTAGGATGTATTCATAAAAATTCCTATTCAGTGAATAAGAATGAAATTAATAGAATTGGACATTCCACCAACAATGTGTATGGATGGCTATAAATCTAATTTATCGCAATGTAGTTTATCCAAGATTAAGAGCATCAAGAAACGCAGACACGTGGAAGGGGCTGGGGACAGGTTTTATCAGCCCAGATGCGACGACGTATTTATCTGAACGCCCTGAGAGCTGCTTCTTGCTGCCCAGGGCAACGAGACGCTGAAGGGCTGAGAAGCTGTCTGGAGCAGCTCTACAGGTCCCCACGCTGACTCCCGCTCCCCGTTCCAGGAGGCGCCGGAGGCTGGGTTCTCGGAGAAGAGAGAGCGACTGTGAAATAGCCGGCAGCATGTGTCATGGGAAACTAACAATTCCACCGATCGCGTCTCTGCTTCTCACTCTTTCGAGTCCACTTTTGGGGAGGCAGGTGGCCCTTCCTGGTGACCCACGGTCACCAGTCTGGCAGATGGGGCAGGACGGTCGGGCTTGGGCATGGCACAGGGGCTCGGGACGAGAATGAGACCCACCAATGTGGGGACTTTGAATTATCGATGCTGTTCAGACCCTGTCGCATTCATCAGGTCACAGACTCGTCATCTGGAAAATCTGGCGATCGGCTGCTGAGTTGTGCTTCGGTCCATTCACGTCGGACCTGGTATCCCAGAGTTTTTTAGTGTAGTAGCTGTTGCCTGGTTGGTATAAGTCAAGTAGAAGAACTCGGTAAAGCCATCGCAAGCCACCGCGCCCTACCCCTTTTCCTAGGTTTTAATACATTTTGCCTTTCTCGTACTAGAGCTGTGTGGGACCAAACCCGAGCCTGCCGGTCCCACTTACTCATCCACTGCAGTCTCGGGTCCTTCTGTTGTCTGCTTTCATTTATAATGTGGGCCGAATACACTAATCCCTTATATGTATACTGAGTGATTATTTATCAATATTATGTACCTACTAAAATGGTTAAACGTTTAAAAAAATCATTAATCAAATATTTAGATGCTCTGCATTTCAATATTTCCCAATTTTATCAAAACCGTGAAAACCATGAAAAGGATTAAACACTTAATGCAAAGAGTTATAACACTCTATTTTGAATAGCTTTGAACTCTCATAAATAATTTAAATTATAAATGACTATATTCTTTAAGCGTTTCCTCGTCTTGAAAACGAGAGGAGTTGAGAGAGAGGCTATTTCCGGTTCTTTCCGTCCCTAAAATGTTGTGTTCTAAGATTTTGATTGTGAGTCTCTTTTTAGTCAGCACACTCCAAAATAAGTATAGCCAGATTTATTTATTTTTTTCTGACTTCCATTATGAAAAAATTTGCACATACGGAAATTTTAAAAGAGCAATACAATGAATAACTGTCCTCACCACCAAGATCCCACAATTAACGTTTGCGTGGCTGCTTTACCTCCGTGCGTGTGTGTCCTTGTGACCCATTGGAAATTAAGTTGCAAGCGTCATGATCCTTTACTCCCAAGGACCTCCGCGTATGCACCTTCTTCTGCGTGACACACACATAATCATCCCCGGGAAGACAAGTGACGCTGAGATATCGCGTGACTACGGGCCCCGTGATGCTGTAATATCATCTACGAAGAAGCACGATGTCTCCCTCTGCGGTATTTTCCCATGGAATCAGTTCTTTTTTCTTTTTCTTTTCCTTTTCTTTCTTTCTTTCTTTCTTTCTTTCTTTCTTTCTTTCTTTCTTTCTTTCTTTCTTTCTTTCTTTCTTTCT
>NW_006443292.1:4705164-4721086 GCF_000325575.1 Pteropus alecto | reverse complement strand
TCTTTCTTTCTTTCTTTCTTTCTGTGCTTAGGCTTAATACTTTGTAGAGTTATATTGTCCCTGCGGTTATTTGACTTAGGTTCGGGTTTTGTGCGCTGACTGGAATCTGTCCTCAGTGTGTGGGAGGGTCTCTGGGGTGCTCTCAGCACCCTGAGAGGCTAAGCCAGAAAACTGTCCACAGGAGAGGTGGCACAGGCCGGGCGGAGAGTGTGACCCCCCCGCCCCCGCCCCACACACACTGGCTGGCTTCAAACGTAGCTCCTGCACTGGCTTGGTTGGGGTACCTGCCTCTCTGTGCCTCAGTTTCCCCATCTGAGGAGCCTAGCAGAGTCTTTCTGTAGCTTTGAGAGGACTTGCCGCATGAACACATGGAAGTACCTGGGACCTCACCGGGCACCCAGTAAGCGTGGGCTAACGTGGGCTTTGGAAAAATGTGCATTTAGCCAGAGAATATCAATCATCAGAAGATACAGCTACCTCCTCACGGCTCCACGAAGAGACCCCAACACATACGCAGTGGGGTTCATTGAAGGCTCTGTGTCGAACAGATGCTCCATGCTGGTTCTGTGTATCCGGCAAAGGGACAGAGCTGGCAGCCTTGGGGATGCCGAGCTCATCTCACGGGACGCACCGCTGTCTCGGTCAGACACAGACTCACTCACGGGCATGTCGCACGGACAGCGTAACTGCACATCGTCGATACTCATCATCCCTGAGTTACATTATCGAGAAACGTGCGGGAAAAATCCGATCCTGGGAACTGTCGGATATGCTTAATTATGTTTCATTACCCCTGTCTGCCTGCTGCGACGTTTACTGTACTTTTTCCTGACTAGCTAATAAGAAAGCTTTTTATTTTAATGACAGCTGGAGGAAGCATCAGGTTGCTAATTTCTCTGAGACGCACGAGGGTGTCCTGACAGGCTGGAGACCGAGAGTCATTTTCCCGCAAAGATACGACTTGAAAGTCATTTTGTAAATGACTTGGCTGTGACCTTCATGAGCTCCCAGGTCCTAATTAAAAACAGAAGCAGCAGGGTGGAGGAAGAAGGGGAAACGGGCCGGTCCAAGCGGGTGGTAGTTCAGCAGCTGGTTCTCGCCGGAACTCAGACACTTACCTGGGGTGACTTCTGAAACGCCCCTTAGCGCTCTGAATCGGGTCACCAGAAATCTCGTCCCAGGGCTTTTGCCTGAGAAAGAGAAAGAGGTCGCGTCCTGTTTGCTCCCGGCTCCTTCACAAAAGCCTCAGCAGGTGGCGGTCGGTTTGTCCGCTCTGTTTCGTCACCGTCCCGAGTTGTGACTTCAGGCAAAAGAGTCTGAGGTGTTTCACGTGCGGAATAAAGGGGTGAGCGTGAAACGTCTCCCGCTGTCCCCGTCCTGATATTTTTCGAGTTCTAACAATCCATAACTAGGATCACGTCTAACTTCTGTTTTCTATTGCTTTCGGTGTTTTATTGTTTTCCACGGTAATTTCGGAAAATAGAGGACATTTTGAATCGCTAACGATCGTACGAATCGATTTGTAGTCTCTGCGAGGTGTGCGCACTTGGGTGTGCAAGGTCGTGATAAACTGGAACTGTGCATGGCACTGTGAATTGTCCCTGCTGAGAAAGTAACTTGGTGCTGTGTATCGGGAACCATAGAATATTCCATGCTGTTTGGCTACTATGTCCCATGGGGATTGATCCTAAGATAATCAAAAAATACCGCATAGGTGAAGGTGATGATTACAGTGTATATTATAACGGTGGGAAAGCTGAGAATAATATATATGTCAACAGGTCATGTTTATAGTTATGATATCCAGCAATTAAAAATTATGAAAATGCCATAAAGGGAGAAAATATTCATGATATAACACCTTTTGAAAGAAGAGACGATCCCAGTATATATATACATTGTGATCACGATTGTGTAAGTACACGTAAGGAAATATGCAAAAATAGAAAGTCATTAGGGTAAGAGAGTGAAATTATGGATGCAGTTGTCTTATTTACATCTTTATGACCCTTTTTTGGAAATCTTTCTTTTCTTAATTACTAGGTCGTCTCAGGTTCGGTTCACGATTCCATTCGGTTTAAGGCATGCGTTAGGAGCGTTATTTACTTTAAAAAATACCCAATAACGATGAGCATAAACAACATAAAGAAAGAAAGTCAGGGCCCTATCATTGTCACCCAGTTTGTCTAACACGTGGTCCACCCCAAGCGGACGCAGCGGGTGGCAAACGTGTGAGCGCTGCGTCAAACAGAGCCAAGCCGGAGTCCCGGCTCGGACCTTTCTCTGTCGAGTTGCCCGTTGACCCTCAGTTGCTACGTCTGTGCAATGGGGAAGAGGTGGGCAGGGCAGAAGTGGGTTTGGCGAGTGTGAACTCCTAATAAAAAAACAGCTTTCCTTTAATTTTTAATTTTTTTAAAAAATAAGGTTTTGGCGTGTCTGAGCTTCTGCTCTTTGAGAGGGTGTGAGGCATAAAGTCTCGCTCCCTCATGCTTCCCCTTTCTAGAAAGACAGCGAGAGCTCAGTCGTCAAGCTAAGCCGCTTCTCCGGGTGTTGGAAGACAACATCGTTAACCTCTAAGAGGATATTTCAACTTCTAAGTCATTTGCTGATTTCAGACTAGGTATGTATGTATTCTGGGGAATAAGCTTCCATCTTGGCTGTATTTATGTATAATATTAACGTCCACCGAGTAAAGTGTAAGTTTGCCAGAGTCTGTCTTCAAACACGCAGGCCATTGTGTGTCATTGTTCCCGAAAGCACACTGGCAACGGAAGTGACGGAAAGATGCTCCATCATAAATAACTTTGAAACTAAGAATTTAGCTGAAACGTGGAAGATGTGTATGCACAAATCGAAACGACCCAATCCGGAATTAAGCAAACCTGGCGGGAGACGGCTTGCAGCTCGGAGGTTTGAAAGGTGGCCCTTTCTGATTGTTATCTGTTGCCGATTATCTGGTTCTGAAAGAAAAAGGCTACGCGCTCACGCCACTTAGGACCACGTTAATCTCCTCACAGAAAGCCTAGCAGCAAACCCAGCAGAGGCAGCTCTGGCTGGAGAATTTCAGTTTTTGCTTTATCTCTGTTTTCCATCTGGCCTGTCAGGCTCGTCACATACCTGCAGCCTACAGGCTGGAAATCAGGGTAATTTTCACCTATTCTTACGTTATTGTGTAGGATGCTCAGAGATTCGGAGAATGAGCCATGGCTTTGTGTACAAAGATCAGAGTAATTTGCAAGCTTTGCTGAGGGACAAGTTCTAATAAAGGGACTTTTGAGCTGGAGTCTGTCAACGCCAGTGGGGATTGGCACGACGTCAAGCTCTACGATTATTATCAATAGCTTAAGCATCAGTGGGCAGAGAGAAAGGCAGTGGGCATGTGGAGCAGGAAAGCTTTCAGCTTATGATTGGCTTAATACTAGATTATTATTATTATTATTTTTAATTAAGAAGAGAAATGTCCTTCTGTCCCGAATTCCGAGTTGAGGTCCCCTCTTCGGGGAAGTCATTATTGATTGCCCAGCTTATGTGGGTGTAAATATTTCAGAGGTTCGCAAAACATGGTTGTCCCTGACCTCCACCGAGGGGAGCGGCCTCTTATGTGCACCTGCCTATTGCTGTTCTGCTTATCTATGTGTTTTGTAGATTATTCCTTCACTGTGTAATGTCTAACTCTCACGTTTTCCTACGATGCACTTTTTAATCTGCTCATCGATCTTACGAGGTGAGGACAATTATTAAGCCCATTTTACAGGTGTGGGAACAAAGGCATGGAGAATGACATGTCTTGCCCGAGGCCACCAGACCGAGGGTCCCAGCCCAGGATTCTGACCCCAGAACCTGTGTGTGACTGCTACTGATGATGCCTAGAGCCACCTCGTTCCTTAGAAACAACTACGATTACGTAATACTTGAGAGATACAATGGAATATATAAGGAATATGTAGTAGTAAGAACGGTGGAAAAACCTAGAGCCTTGAACCCACGCACCGAGCTCAGAACCAGATCCCGCCAAAATCCGCAGGGGTTCCTGTCCACTCTCTTCCTTTATAAAAATCATTTTACTCCATATATAATGCTCTCTAAACCATTTCTCATTTAGTTTTGCTATTTTTTTTTTGTCCTTTGTAAAAATGGTGTCATAGTTCCTCATTCATTTACACAGCTGTGTTGTATTCCATTGTCTAGATGTATCGTGAGTTATCGAACCAGGCTCCTAACTGATGGACATTCAGGTTGTCTGGATCAAATATTGTCGCTGTGAATTTCTTTCAACGTGTGTCCTCGCACACCTCCGTGAGTACAATGAAGGGGAAAAAAATCCTATGTCAACTGAGTCAAACAGTAGATGTTGCCAAATTTACCTCCCGAGGAGGTGCACCTTTCATGGCTGATGAGTGACGGTCCCACTAGCTCACACAAGTGTGCAAAATCAAACTTATTTATAATTGCCAGTTCAAAAAATAAAAGCGTCATACTTTTTCAATTAAGTTTATTTAATTGTGATTAAGGTGGGGTGGCCATTTATGCTCCCTTCTATGTGAAAACAGCCTTGCTTATTTCTCTGTTAATTGTCTTTTCTTATTGAATCTCAACAGAACATAGCATATTATGGAAATCGGCCCCTTGTCTATGACAAATATTTGCCCCCAGAGTGTCATTTATTTTTTGACTCTGTTTATGATCATTTTTCCTAAACAGAATAGTGTGGTGAGATTCATAACTCTTATTATGTCAGGGTGTTATGTTTTGTGTAGAGAGGCCTTCTGAATACTCAGGATATTTACTTATTATATGTCATATATAATAATTACTTTATATCTTCTTATGTTATACTATAATTTTTTTTTGAGTTATTGTGGTAAAAACACTTAACAGGAGATTTACCCTTTTAAGAGATTTTTAAGTGTACCACACAGTATTGCTATCGACAGGGACAATGTAGTTGAGCAGATTTCTAGAACTTATTCATCTTATACAAGTGAAATTTTATACAGGTTCATTAGCAACTCTCATGTTCCCCTCCCCGCAGCCCCTAGCGACCACCGTTCTGCTCTTTGCTTCTGTGAGTTTGACTATTTTAGATCTTTCCGAATAAATGGAATTATACTATATTTGTCCTTTGCTGAGTGGTTTGTTTCCCTCAGCATAATGTTTTCCAGGTTCATCTATATCGTTGCATACTGCAAAATTTCTTTCTTTTTATGGCTGGATAATATTCTATTATACGTATATACCACATTTTCTTTATCCACTCATCCAAGAGTATTTTTTAAAAATGTTCCTGGACATGGTTCCATAGTGTAGCGGTGAGCACATCTGCTTTACACGCAGAAGGTCCTGGGTTCGCACCCCAGTGGAGCCACGGTCCATGGTCTTCGGCCATGTCACCCTGAACAAGCCCGATGTCTGATCTCGGAAGCTAAGCAGGGTTGGGCCTGGTTAGTACTTGGATGGCAGACCACCTAGGAAGATCAGGTGCCATAGGCATAAATAATAATAATAATAAATAAAATAAAAATAAATGTTTCTGAGTTTTATTCTAATATTTTGGCAGATCCATCTTCTGTATTATTCCTTGGTAGAACCCTCCCCACTTCCAGCATGCAGACGCAGGCAGCACCATATCTGAGTCTCCATCCACCTGGCTGTCACTGCTCACCCCACCCTCGTGATTCCCTGAGACCCGCCCCTCCCAACCTGCAGGCCCACCCAAGCCGCCTCCAGTGGATTTTCCACACAAATGGCCTGTCTTGGCTCATGCTGCACATTTTCCTAAAATCTCTTAAAGGTTCACAAAACCCAAACTAGCAGCATCTGGCCTCAGTGTGCCCTGTACCTCCTGCCAAGCAGCCCCAAGCCCAGCAATAGAGGCAGCCGACCTTGGTTCATGGCTTGGCTTCTCAAGGCATCTCTAAGTCCAGCGTAGGTGGTAACCATCTGTGGATGGCTTGGTGACTCTTGCCAGGTGGCCCCAGGCAAGGCACAGGCTGAGGCTGAACTTGGTCTGTGCTGGGACCCCTCCAAAAAGGCCCTGGGGCCAGCATGCTTAGTGGCTGGCTTTGACCCGAGCTAGAGCACCACTCAGGGCTTTGTCTGAGGACTACACACCCAAAGGGCAGTCTAGGCAGAAACCAGAGCCCAGCTTAAGTGAATCCTGCTCTGTAGGGTCAGCCCCTCACCGGCCAGTCCTCACAGCCAGTCAGCCTGAGGGTCGATCCCTCCCAATGACGTGCAAACAGCAACCAAGGCTCAACTACAACGGGAAGACACACACAACCCATAAAGGGGCACACCTGGAGCACCCAGCTCAGGTGACCAGGGAAGACTGCATCACTGGGCCTCACAGGACACCTACTGCATAAGGCCACTCTACTAAGATCGGGAGACATAGCAGCCCTACCTAACACATAGAAACTAGCACAGGAAGTCAGCAAAAATGGGGAGACAAAGAAACAAGCCCCAAACAATAGAACAGAAGAAAGCTCGAGATAAACAACTAAACAAAGTAGAGACAAGCAATCTACCGGATGTGGAGTTCGAAACACCAGTTATAAGGATGCTCAATGAACCTAGGGGAAGAGTAGGGGAACTCAGTGAGAATTTTAACAAAAGAGATAGGAAACATAAAAATGGAGGTCGAAAACATAAAAGACAACCAGTCAGAAATGAATACAAGAACTGAAATGAAGAATACATTAGAGGGAATCAACAGTAGATTAGATGAAGCAAAGGATCAAATCGGTGATTTAGGAGATAAGGTAGCAGAAAATAATCAGAACAGCAGCAAGAAAAAAATCCAAAAAAGTGAGGATAGTTTAAGGAGCCTTTGGGAGCACATCAAGTGTACCAACACTCACATCATAGGGGTCCCAGAAGGAGAAGAGAGAGAGCAAGGAATTGAAAACATTTGAAGAAATAATGTTTGAAAACCTCCCTAACCTGGTGAAGGAAATAGACATACAAGCCCAGGAAGCACAGAGAGTCGCAAATAAGATGAACCCAAACAGATCCACACCAAGACACATCCTAATTAACATGGCAAAGGTTAAAGACAGAGAATCTTAAAAGCAGCAGGAGAAAAGTAGTTAGGTACCTACGAGGGAGCTCCCATAAGACTGTCAGCTGATTTCTCAACAGAAGGGAGTGATGTAAAATATTCGAAGTGACGAAAAGCAAGGACCTATAACCAAGATTGTTCTACACAGCGAAGCTATCATTTATAATCAAAGGACAGATATAGAGCCTCCCAGACAGGAAAAAGCTAAAGGAGTTCATCACCACCAAGCCAGTATTACAGGAAATGTTGGAGGGACTTCTTTAAGAAGAAGAAGAAAAGAGGAAAAAAGATTAAATATGTGAATAATAAATAAAATGGCAATAACTACATATTTATCAACAAGTAGTTCAAATGAAAAAAGATTAAATGCCCCAATCAAAAGACAGGGTGGCTGAATGGATAAGAAAACGATACCCTTAAATATGTTGCTTATACTTCAGATTGAGAGATACGCGCAGACTGAAAAAGTAAAAAAAAATGGAAAAAGATATTTCACGAAAATGGAAATGAAAAAAATCTGGGGTAGTAATAGTTCTAAAAGACAAAACAGACTGTAAAACAAAAGGCTGTAACAAGAGACAAAAGAAGGACCCAGTAACCCCACTTCTGGGCGTTTAACCAAAGAAATCCAAAACACTACTTCGGAGGGACATACGCATCCATATGTTCATTGCAGCATTATTTACAATAGCCAAGATATAAAGGCAGCCTGGATGTCCATCAATAGATGAATGGATAAAGAAGAGGTGGCCCATGTATACAATGGAATATTACTCAGCCATAAAAAAATTAGAAAGAATAAAGTCTTGCCATTTGCAACAGCATGGATGGACCTAAAAGGTATTGAGGTGCCTGGAGTAAGTCAAAGACAAATGCCATATGATTTCACTTCCATGTGGGATCCAAAGAGCAAAATAAACAAACAAACAAAATAGAAACAAGCTCAGATACAGAGAACATTTTGAGGGTTTCCAGATGGGAGGGGATGGTGGGGTGGGTGAAAAGTGGGAGGGATTAAGAAATACATATCGGGATTTGAATAGTCACGAGGATGTAAGATGTAGCATAGGAAATATAATCAATAATCACATAGGAAATATAGTCCATAATATTATAATAACTATGTATGGTGTCAGATGGGTACTAGATTTATCAGGATGATCACTTCATAAGTTTTATAAATGTCTAATAACTATGTCGTACACTTGAATCTAATATACTATTGTATGCCAACTATAATTGAAAAAAATTTTTAAATCATTTTAATTTTTTGAAAAAGTTTTGGTTAAATGGAACGAGATAAAGATCTCCATGTTATTTTTTGCAAATTGCTACTCTGGTGCCCCAACTCCGCTTTTGAATCATCTACCCTTTTATCTACTGATCAAAAGATCCGATGTCACATTCCCATATGCATTTGGCATGTTTCAGAATTCATTATACGGTTTCATTGACATTTTTGTCTGTTAGTGCACAAAAACCAAACTTTAGCTTGACAGTATTTTCACATGTGGTAGGTCAGTTCCTCTCTTACTGCTCTTGAGTTTTAACAATTTTTCTAAAAATAATCAAATGTTTTTTTATTTATTTTCTGTATGAATTTAGCACCAGCACGTGTACTCAGGTAAAAAGAGAGAGAGATCGGTAGTATTTTGATTGAGGTCATATAAATTTTAGGAAATTACCATATTTATGACCATATCACTGAGGTTTTTTTACCCAATAATAAAGTAGTTTTTCCCATTTTAAAGTCTTTTATGGTCATCGGTATTTATAAAGGTTTTTTTTTTTAAGAATTGTATAATTTTTCTAAAGTATTGTCCCACATGTTCTCCCTCTCTTTTTTTAAAACTGTTTATTTTTATTATGTTTTCTAATGAGTCGTTGCTTGCACATAATAAAGCTACAATTTATTGTAGAATTTTGTCACCAATCATCCTACAAAATGCCTTTAATGTTTATAATAGTTTTTCAGTTGATGCTTGTGTGTGTGTGTGTGTGTATGCTTGAGGCATCTGCAAATAATCAAAAATTTACTTCCTTCCCAATTTTTATGCATTTTGCTTGTCTTGTCTAATTATTTGACTAGTAATTCCAGTACAATTTTGCACGGTTGTAGTAATTTTGAGCATCATTGTCTCTTTCCTGATTTCAATAGAAATACTTGCAATGTTTTCTCATTATGCAAAATGCTGCCGCATGTGTGTAAAATCATGGCAAGTGCCTGTTTCTATTTCATAAAAATATTAAAATGAATTATGAATTATGTCTATGTTAATAAGTGCCTTTTCTAAAGCTCTGAATAAATTAACTTAGTTTTTCTCCTTTGACTTATTCTGTGCTATATATATATATTTTAATTTTAATTTTTCAATTACAGCTGACATTCCATATTATTTTATATTAGTTTCAGGTGTATAGTACAATGGTTAGACATTTATATAATTTATGAAGCGATCCGCCTGATTAGTCTAGTACCCACCTGGCACTATACATAGTTATTACAATATGAGGACTATATTCCTTATGCTATACTCCACATCCCCGTGACTATTTTTAACTACTAATTTGTACTTCTTAATCCTTTCACATCTTCCTCCACCCTCCTCCAAACCCCTCCCCTCCGGCAATCACCAGTTTGTTCTCTGTATCTGCGAGTCTGTTTCTGTTTTGTTTGTTCATTTATTTTGTTCCTTAGATTCCACATATAAGTGAAATCACATGGCTTTTGTCTCTCTCTGTCTGACTTATTTCACTCAGCATAGTATCCTCTAAGGCCACCACGTCATTGCAAATGGTAAGATTTACTTTTTCATGGCTGAGTAATATTCCAGATATAATTGATTTTTAGGTATTTTACATAGTTATTGCTATTTTATTATTCACATTTATGTTCTTTTCCCCATCTCCGGCCCCCTTCCCTTTCTTCTTCTTAAAGAAGTCCCTTCGACCTTTCTTGTAATACTGGCTTGGTTGGTGGTCAATTCCTTTGGCTTCTTCCTGTCTAGGAAGCTCTTTATTTCACCTTTAATTTTAATTTATAGCCTTGCTGGGCAGAGTAGCCTTGGTTGTAGGTCCCTGATTCCTTTCACTTTGAGTATTTTATGCCAGTCTCTTCTGGCCTGCACAGTTTCTGTGGAGAAAGCAGCTGACAGTCTTATGGGCGCTCCCTTGTAAATAACTAGCTGCCTTTCTCTTGCTGCTCTTAGGATTCTCTCTTTGTCTTTAGCCTTTGCCATGTTAGTTATGATGTGCTTTTGTGTGAGTCTGTTTGGAATCACCTTGTTTGGGACTCTGCTTTCTGGACATGTGTGTCTATTTATTTCAGCGGGTGAGGGAAGTTTTCGGTCATTATTTTTTTCACATAGGTTCTCAATCCCTTGCGCTCTCTCTTCTCCTTCTGGTGCCCATATGATGCGAATTTGTTTTCCTTGATGTTGTCCCAGAGGCCCCTTACATTCTGACTTGTTTAATTTTTTTCTCGTTGCTGTTCTGATTGGGTATTTTCTGCTACCTTCTCTGCCAAATCATGAATTTCAACCTCTGCTTAATCCAAAGTACTGTTCATTTTTTTTCTAGTTATTTTCATTTCTTTTATTGCATTCTTCATTTCTGACTGGTTCTTTTGTATGGTTTCTATCTCCATTTTTATGCTTACTATCTATTTGCTGAAGTTCTCGTTGAGATTATTTATTCCTCCCCTAAGTTCCTTGAGCATCTTCATAAGAAATGTCTTGAACTATGTGTCTTGTAGGTAGCTTGTCTCCTTTTCATTTAGTCCTTTTTCTGGAGTTTTCTCCTTTTCCTTCATTTGGGACACATTTCTTTGTTTTTACATTTTGGCTGCCTCTCTATGTTTGTTTCTCTGTATTAAGTAGATCGGCTACATCTCATAGTCTAAGTCAGGTGGCCTTATGTAGTAGGTGTCCTGTGTGGTCCAGTGGCGCAATCCGCCTGATTACCTGTGCCAGTTGTTCAAGGAATGTTCCTTGTGTGGGTTGTGTGTCCTCTTCTGTTGTAGTTGAGCCTTGATTGCTGTTGGCACATCAGTGAGTGGGATTGACTCTTGGGCTGGCTGGCTGTGAAAATTGCCAATGCCCACAGGGTATGAGGTGCTGTGTGTGGGCTCACCCCAGGAAGTGAGATTCATTCCAGCAGGCTCTTGTACTTGTTGAGACCACTCTTTGGGTGTGCCACTTGTGGTGCTAGTCAGGTTAGACCTCTGTTGAGGTCTAACGCCAGCCTCCAGGTGTCTTGGTTCTGGAGACCCTTGGGAAGGGCTCCCATGTAGGCCACCTGCTGCCTGTGACTGGCCTGGGGCTACCTGGTAGGTAGCTACAAAGCTTTCATGGTTAGTTGCTGCCTGTTCTGGACCTGGAGGAATGTGGAAGAGGTTACGCTGTGAGCCGAGGCTGAATGCCACCAGTACTGGACCTAGGGCAGCTCAGTAGCTGAATGGGCCTTGGTGGTCCTTGATTTGGATGAGGTGGGGTATCAAAGGATCACCAGCATCAGACAAGTGGAATTCAGCAGGTTTGCACAGATTCAGCTTTGTTACCGGTGCTGAGCCTGTGGCTTCTTGCAAAAATTCAGCTCACATAGAGGCCAGCTGCTGCCTACCTCCAGCTCACGGACCCCCAAGATTTGTTCAAGAGATACTGCAGTGCAGGCGGGGGATGGTTACCTGACATAGAAAGCGTCTACTGAGTTGCGCGAGCCAAGGTCTGTTGATGCCGAACAAGTCTGTTGTGATAGTGTGGACTGGGGCTGGTTTTCCAGCCATGAAATTGTTCCCCACAATTTGCGAGTTTTGATGGGTGGAGTCTCAGGGAGTCACGGGGTGGAGCCAGCCAACCCCACCGGGCCAGTGCAGATTCAGAGTTGGTTCGTGGGGGCGGACTCAACACAGGCAAGATGGCGCCCTCCTGCAGGCTGCACAGGAGGGTTCAACAAAGGGACAATGGCAGCCATGCCCCTAGCCCTCGCCCTGAAGCCACACAACTCAGTCTTTCCCTGTAAGTCTCTGGTACCTCCTAAGCTGCTGTCCCTCTGCTGGAGCCCAGGGTGAGTGCCTGCGAGTGAGTGAGTCTGTGCACAGGCCCTTTAAGTGGACATTTGGGTTTCCAGCTGCCATAAGTCTCACCTGAGAGTCGGTGTCCCTGCTGGTTTCCGAGGCCAGATTTTGTGGAGACTCCTCTTCCCAGCACCAAAACCCTGGGCTCGGGAGCCTGGTGTGGGGCTGGGGGCACTGGCTCTTACAGGGGGACCTCCATGGCCGACATATCCCTCTCGATGTTCAACCACCACGAGTGGGTGCAGGGCAACCCCCTCTTATAGGTCTCCACGTGGCATCCTTCTGTATCCTCAGTTATAGGGCTTCTGCTCAGCTAATCTTCTGATCATTCTCCAGGTCAACTGTGTCATAATTTAATAGCAATTTTAACGTGGTCATGGGAGGAGGGAGGCACAGGGTTCCCCTGCTCCGCCATCTTGAACAGAGCTCCTACTTCGTGCTGTATTCATAGATGATCTAAACTGGAATAGTCCCACATCTTAGGTTGAACTCCAGTTGGCCGTGTTTTCCCTCTAAGCCATGGCTGGATTATGGAGCTTTGTGTGTGAGTGAGATTGATTTATAGCTTTCTTTTGGGAGGCCTTGTCAAGTTTTGTTTCCAGTATCTAATTTTTTTGCCTCGTAAAAATAATTAGCTAAAGGCAACACAATATCTTGAATTGCATCCTGGAATAGAAAAAAGCCATTAGTGAAAACACTGGTAAAATCCAAATAAAGTCTGTCGTTTAGTTAGTAGTTTTGTACTGGTGTTAATTTCTTAGTTCTGACAAAAGGACTCTGGTTATATAAGACATTAAAATTAGGGGAAACTAATTATCTTTGCAACTCTTCTCTAAATCTAAAAGTGTTTCACAATAAAAATTATGAAATAAAAAGCAATTTGGACATTTTCCTTCTTTATGATCCATAGCAGTTTAAAGAGCACCAAAGGTATCTATTTTGCATATTTGATAGAATCCATCTATAATACTAACTGGACTAAACGTTTTCCGGAAAGTAATTTACTGATAACTTTAAAAATTTGTGCTATGCAAATCATTTTGCTTCTGTTTCTATCTCTCCTGGTTTCTAGTTTTGCTAATGTATTTTTTTTTTAGAAAATCATTTAGGTTTTTACTTTTTTTAGAATTGAGCAGGGTAATTATTTATTTAACAAATTTCTTTGTAGCTCAGACTTTTCCCATTTCTATGTCTTGATTCCTTTTTGTAGTTTTTCTTTAATCTGGTTGTTTTGCTTTTTAAATAATTACAATTTAATTATTTAATAATGATTTAGTTTACTCCTTTTTCCTGGGATGGGGGGTGGGGAATGGCTCTTGGACTTGTTTGGAGATTCGATCTTTTTTTCTCTCTTTTTATTTTTATCTTTTTTCGCTCTGCAATATCTTTAAATCTATTTTAATGCTCTCTCTCTAATCTCTGCGTGCATATACTATAAATTTAAGTACTTAAGTCTTTGAAATGTCCTCAGAGTATTGCTTTATCTGTTTTATATAGTTTATAATACACACATTTTATTATTTTCATTTTCTAATATTTTGAGGTTCTGTTTTCTATTTCATTTTGAACCTCAGATTTGTAAAAGAGAAGTTTTTTAAATTTTTTAGAAATCTATTGCTTTTATAAGCAACTCTTGCTAGATCGATTACATTTATTTGTGAAAAAGTCCTTATAGGTGAGTGAACACTGTTCACTTTTTTCTCTGTGAATATTATTTTATGTTGAATATTCAGGATAAATGAAAAGCACATAGAATGAAACTCTTTATCTTCATGTCCGTCATGCCTCCCCCATACACTGAGAAGTTCAAATTCCTTTTGCTAGCTTATTTAACTTTATTTTCACAATTTACAAGTGGTCGGATTAAGCTTTCGGTTAAATCAGAGGAAACGCACAGTTCGATCATCTCATTGGGAGAGATCATATGGGTTTATAAGTTTAGATTCAATGAGGATTTAGAAAAAAATACGTCGATAGAAACACATCAAACGTAAAGTGATGAAATATGCTTCTAAATCTGTGAATTTCATATTACCGGAAGTCAACTGATTCTAGCTCCCACTATTAAGCTAGAATATTCTTGGACTCAACGTCAGAAGTAATACAGACCCTTTGGTGCAATGCAGCTCGATCCTTACTTATATTACTAAGTGGCAACCAGCTCTTTCAGCCTCATTTCTCAGCTAAGGAAATGGATCATCTAGCCTACAACCCCAGATGGATAACTTTGACCTCGCTATGGTACATCACTTCTGCCAGACAGACAATGCTTCCCTGCTCTACCCCTTGGCCTTGAGAGCGGTCACTCTCCATCCCTTATCTCTTCTCTGTGTCACCATAGAGGTCAAGAGCCTCCTCCAGCGTTTCTATGACATGAGATGCCTTCCTCCTCATCTCTTGTCTTCAAGAGAAGGCTTTCCTTCAAATGGTTCAGAAACACAGTGTATAAAACCCAGCGTGTCTTTTATAAATATTCACCTGCAACCTCTAAAACTGTGACTTTAGCCCTGGATACTTCTTTAAGTAATAACATTTGACTTGTCCCCTCCCCTAAATCTTCCCACCATGACTCAATCCGATGAAAATGATCTAATTCTGGAGGGATCCATTTGGTTCCGTCACCCACAGCCCTTGCTATCTTCCAGCCTATCCCAATCCACATCTTCTGTGCCAGCTCGTGGCTGTGCATTCTTTCTTGAGACACATCACCAAATCCGAACGCTGTCGTGAGCTTCCGCTTCCCCTGAGTTTTCATTTATGTAGGTATAAGGGAAGTTAACAAATGTGTTTCGCGTTACATGTGACCAAATGCAGCGAGCCACGGTTCCACAGGGCTGAAGGGTGTTTTCCATCAACGTCTCTAAGTTGCCCCGTGAGCCAGACCTTCCTCCCATTGCGAGCTGGAGGGTTGGCTCAAAGTTGAGGATAGAGTCCGTTACCTGCCGGCCCTTCCCTTGCATTTTGCCTTGGGTGTCTTTTTTGTTTCTCTCTTTCGTCTGCATCTTCTCTTTAGAGCCAAGATAGCTGTGTACGGAGTTCAGGACAGCGTGCTCACGTTCAATATAAACGCCACCATACTTGAGTTGGTGCCATAGATCAATAATAATTATTATTTTAGAGTAATTACTATTGTTTTATAATTATGATCCAAAAAAAAGAAAAAGAAAGAAATTAGACATTCTAATGCTTACATAGCTTATAATTAAATTCAGTTCTATGAGTTGTATGTGTATTTGTGTGTGTGTGTGCGTGTGTGTGTGTGTGTGTGTGGTGTGTGTGTGTGTGAGAGAGAGAGAGAGAGAGAGAGAGAGAGAGCGAGAGATAGAGATAGGGCATAGGGGACAGAGACAGAGAGAGAGAGAATGAAAATATACTACGTGGCATGAATTAGGTCAGCCATCATTACCATACAGCATTCCCAGTTTGAACACCTTCAAGGAATCATTCATCAGATAATAACCAGGACAATACTGATATTAGTTAAATTTTGTCAAATCTTCATCTATGTCAACTCTCTCTTTGCTAAGCGCCTTATATAGGTTACATCAACTAGTCCTCACGATTCTATACGATAGAAGTTTTTATTTCCATTTTACACACGAGGAAACTGAGGGTTTTCAGCAACTCATCTAATCTGGGAATAAGATAAAAGCCAAGACCCTATAACCAGCGATGATTAGGATGCCCTAGAATGGCACACCTATGGTTCCTAAGGCTTTTCTAGAGCTTTCTAGGAGTCTTTCAATCCCCACTCCCCTCCCTCAAAGTGGCAATACATCCCTTTCCGG
>NW_006443292.1:4695546-4705147 GCF_000325575.1 Pteropus alecto | reverse complement strand
CAGAATGGAGTAAAGCAAAGTTTGGAGCAGAAAATATGGTCCTCTCGTTAGCCACCTATGACTCCTCTCTTTCAAGTGGGTCCCCTTCCCACCTAATACATTGTTAGCAAATCAATTGACATAATTCCAGAAGTTGAGGCTATTTTTTCTTGTTATGAACGCTAATTTTTATCATCTGTCATTCCTTATTTTGTCTCATCAAAACATACATTACTTTATTTCTCATATTTAGAAAGTAGAATCTAAGCTTTACAGTGTGACATTATTTTTAAAAGTGAAATTTCATTTCGTAGACAATTTACATTTTCAACTATTTAGTTTACTTGAAGGTCATTCTTTAGTTACTGAATAAATAGTAGATCAAAGCTAAGAAATTCTTAGAAAGTTTCAACCCATAAGTCACCATCATTTTCCTAGGATGTCACCCTTGAAATATGGGCTCTGTGCATCAGAGTTTTACCTTTCATCTTAATATTAACCTTACGATTAAAGCCAGGGATGTGAAAATCTCTCAAACCGCTGGACGTACCTGGTCAGCAGTGTCCTGATCCTGGCAGGGTATAGGAGCAAGTCATCAGTGTCCTGATCCTGGCAGGGTATAGGAGCAAGTTTGGGGACTCACGCTTCTGAAATCCTTGCCATAACCACTTTCACCCTAAAGCATCTTTATGGAAATATTCTTTCCTAACAGAGACATTTCAGAGCATTGAACACACAACCAAGGAACACACAACCTACTCTTTTAGTAATAACAACAAGAAAGACACTTCGAGTCTTTCACATGTGCGGTTTTGTGTTCAGAATAATT
Source organism: Pteropus alecto (assembly GCF_000325575.1). Lineage (NCBI taxonomy): Eukaryota > Metazoa > Chordata > Mammalia > Chiroptera > Pteropodidae > Pteropus > Pteropus alecto. The sequence goes on along the minus strand of NW_006443292.1, from coordinate 4,704,339 downwards.
TTTCTCGTGGCTGAAAAATCTCAGGAGATGGTGATCTGGGGTAACAAGGAGGTACAAACAATTACCTTAATGAAAGCCAAGGCTCACCGCTCACACGAGGGGATGAAGCTTTCCCCCGCTGCTGTCACACGAGCCCTCGAGGATGGCTGTGTGACAACCATGCTACAGCTCTAAGGGAGAAGTGCAGTCTGAAATCCTGCAGTGTAATTGCTTGGGCTGCCCTATAATTTAAGTGCTGAGTGTGATATGAAGGGTCATTAAATCAGGACATTAACCATGTCAGAAAGTAAATGAGCTCCTTTGTTGGGTGGGTTCTGTGGCCTTGAAGTCACCAGGCTAAATCATTCACACGAATACGGCTCCCATGAGAAGTCTACACAGCAGGAACGCACGTCTATACACGCTAGCACACAAGCTAAACTCCATGACCAATGAGGACGGTTTTCGACGTCAGCTGAGGTCAATGTATTTGAATGGTAAGCCCATCTGACGGGTAACTAATGTGGGTGATGGACAGACCTCGTTTCTATAGAAAGGTAGAGTCATTTTTCTCTAGGAGGATCTCGAGAGGGGCCACCTTTGAGCCAGTGATCACTACTCTTTAGTGGCTTTGAGTTAGAGCTGCAAACTTGACCTTGTGAGTTCAGAATTTAATGTCAGGTGACACGTTTTAATTTTTGGCTTTGTTTTGCAATTGTTTTTTTCTACGAAATGCGTATATGCGTATTTTAAAACAATATTTATTCACTTATTTTTCCCATGAACTACATGCCAGCCACTTTCAAACATCTTCTCATTTTAGATAAGAAAAATTGTCTTTGATTTACAGAGAGAAAATCTGATATAAAGGGTGGGGAGGGAATTTGTGTTAGTATTGGCCAACGGAACAATTGAACATTCATAAGCAGAAAGAAAACCACCTAAAAAAACTAAGCCTTGACCTGAGCCTCATATCTTATAAAAATTTAACTCAAAACAGACCATGTAAAACTATAAAACTCTTAGGGGAAAACAGAAGACCATCTTTGTGACCTTGGATCAGGCAAAAAGTTCTCACATGTGACATCAACAGCATGATTGATCCATAAAAAAACAAAAAAACAAAAAACAAAAAAAAAACTTTATAAATTGGATTTCATCAAAATAAAAATCTTCTGCTCTGCAGAAGGAACTATTAAGAAAACAAAAAACCAAGACAGACTGGAAGGAAATATTTGCAAGTTGTTTATTAGCTAAAGGACTTTTACCCAGAATGTAGAAAGAACTCTCAAAACCCAGCTGTAAGAAAATAAACAACCCAATTTTAAAAAGGGGCAAGATATTCGAACAGACATTTATTTCACCAAAAAAGATAGAAGTATAGCAAATAGGCGCAAGACAAGACTCTCAATGTCATAAGCTACTTGAGAAACGCTTAAATCAAAATAAATACGGACAATACCAAGTGCCAGCGAGAATGTGGCAACAGGCACTCTCATCTCTGCTGACAAGAGTTTTGTCATTATCTTACAAATGCAATCACATACCGTGTGACTCAATAATCTCACTCTCGGGCGTTTGTTTTAGAGAAATGAAAACACGTTCGCACAAAAACCTGTTCATGAACATTTATAGACACAGTATTCACAATCGCCTCAAAGTGAAATAATCCCGATGTCTTTGGATGAATGAATCAATAAACAAACTAAAGAAATGCATACCACGGAACACCCGACAAGAAGAATACACTATTGATGCACACGGTGACGCGGATGAGTTTCGAAGGCATTACGTTGAGTCAAAGAAACCAGTCTCAAAAGGTTGCCTACTATGTGAGTCCATTTATGTGACATCCCTGGAAAAGGCAAAACTAGAGGATTGGAAGACAGATCAGTGGTTTCCAGGGGTCGGGGTAGAAGAAGACTTTGTTCATGAAGCGTCGGTTTGAGGGAGCTGGTTGTTGGCAGCGATGGAATTATCTGTAACTCAAGGAGGCGGTGCTTACACGAATCTGCATATATGTGACAATTCATAGAACGGTACACCAAATAAACTTCCATTTTATGGTATGAAAATTTAAATATTAATTAAAAAAGAAAATTAACGCAATTTTAGCGAACATTTATTGGGCACTAACTAGCCCTGTTCTAAGCGTGGTTGGCCCGAGGTCATGCAACTTGGCGGGTTCCGTCTTGGTTTCTGAGATTCCGCCTTTTGTCTCACTTCGGCTACCTGCCTTTACAGCGAAAATGAGCATACGTTTCAGCTCACAGAACACCTTGATGTCATCATCGGTGGTTGCTCTTAAAATGACTTTTCCACTTGTTTTTTTAGTGTCTTTTTCGATCTCACAAATTAATGCATGAGATTTGGTCTCCTGTGGGGGCTGCTTTCCCTGTTCAGGTTGGGAGTTGGGGGCCAACTGGGAACTGCGAATAGCATGGAGGTGCATTGGACTCAGGTGTGGGCCAGGAGGCCGAGGCGACGGTGGCCATTCCCAGCGATCGATCCCCTGGGCCCACGGAAAGTATCACAATCTGATCCGTGGTACCCGTGTCGTGCAGAAAGGCCACCCTGGGTCGCAGAGGGTGCCCCCGATCAGATCACAGTGCTCTGGCACTAGGCATCACGCAAGTTAGGGCTCAGCGAGGTGGGCGTCACCCTGATTTAGATAAAGAATAAAATATTCTGCACAAAATCTGTAATTCCTCCTACAAACAGCACAGGAGAGGGGCTTTATCTGGCTAGGGGTAGATGTTGATTTCAGAACCTTAATGCGATTCAGGAAAGGTTCTGGAGATGATTTGTGGCTGCAGGTGACTCCACCCTACCTCTCTGGAACGCGGCCAGGTGAAGTGTCCTGAGGGCGGGCCGATGTCTGCACATCCGCCTGCCTTGTGTTCACCGGCCCTGCTGTTTGTAACCCCAAGCTCTCTGGGGTGTTCTGCAAGTCTCCCCGATCTGCCATAAAGGTTGTGGGTCCCTGAGTAGTCAAGAGAGAAAGGCCGAGGTCGTGAGATTGGCTGGAAGCTTCTCTGGGCAGAATGACCACTGTGTGTAAGTTAATGAGATCTCAAACATATCAAACACATTTGGTAAATCGAGTAGAATTTCAAAAGCCTGAATTCCAGAAGTAACCAATGAAAGACATATACATGCTTGAAGGGTCTTAAGACGTGGAGACTGTTTCTCAAACAAAGACTGTGAAGGCAAGACAATTAAGTAGGTTGGGGGCCGAGGGGGGCCTGCTTTAATTTATTTTCCTAGGGAGAGCGTGGGGCAGATAGGATTACCACAATCACACGGAGCAGAAGATGAAGTCATTATGAGAACAGAGAGCCTTTTTGGCAGGCAAAGGGGCGGGGGTGCTCACCCACACTCCCAGCCACCGCTAGACCTTCCAGCACCCCTTCCTCACCCCAGAGAGGCCGGTAGCTCTGCAGGGCACAAAGGAGGGCTCCGTGGTGAGGCGAGCTTGCACCATATGACTTTGTGGGGCGCACAAACCACTGGGAGTCTGTTCCTACATCTGTAAATGGGGGCGGGGGTAATAATAGTGCCTGCCCTGTTGTGAAAATTCTATACATAAGGGCATAGTCTATGTGAGCCCCAACAATCTATGTGCATGCTAACAGTTTGTGTGTACCCCAACAGTCTATGTGTGCCCTGACAGTCTAAGTATACCCCAATAGTCTATGTATACTCCAACAGCCTGTGTGTGCCCCAACAGTCTATGTGCACCCCAACAGTCTATGTGTGCCTCAACAATCTATGTGCACCCAACAGTCTATATGCACCCCAAAAGTCTATGTGTGTCCCAACAGTCTATGCACAGGCTAACACATATAATAAACATAAAGGCAAGTTGGCAGGCCTGTTACTGCTCCAGGCTCCTTCTCATGCTGGCTCTGCAAGGTAGCTTGCTTGCCCTGGGCCAAAACGCATCTGAGCTGACTTAAAAAAACATCACACACAATTTACAATTAACGACAAAATTCGCAATACTCTTTATTGTAACTCCTACATAGCCCTTCGGTTGTCACAGAATGCTTTCAGGGCTTTTGCCAAATTCTCATATTCATAATAAATGAGTATAGTTCTTACATGATTTAGTTGATATTTTTATTTATGTCGGTAAATTAAGAGCGAAATAACAAAGAATTGTTTTGGAACTTTGTTTGGTTCAGATACGACTTGAGCAACGTTTTCGCCGCGTCCAATCTTAGTTTTCGAATGCCAAAAGAATAAGTATTGTCTTGGTTTTTTTTTTCCTCCCTGCTCTTCACGATATGATGACTTCAGACATGACGCGCTTTCGAGTTTAATCTGCATTAGTAATCACTTCTTCATCATTTTCTTAAGTGCAGACAATAAAATAATGTATCGAGGCCTGATCTGTAGCTTCTGCCAATTTCCACAGTGTAAATACTCCCACCCTGGCAAATTCAAGTTACCGATATGACGTCACTGAACACAGAGTTGGAAGAGACACGCAATAGCACATCTACATCCAAATAAATACAAAAGATGGTAAATAACCTCAAGAACATAAGTAGTAATAAAATGTAGTAAGATCATTATGAAGAGATGAATTGTGAATATTTATCACCTCTTTTTTAAATATAATTTAATTATTAGCTTATATTACTTAATTTTTAATAGTGGCTGCGCTTAACAACTGGCTTGCCGAATTCCTGAGTATTTCATAGTTGGCTCTCAGGTGCCGATGCTGACCACTGCAGAATCTACTAGAATCCTCCATCCTGCACGAATTTTCACAGCTGGTTCTCGAGGTCTTGCCAACAGCCATCGGCGTCAGATTTACCTTCATCTTTTCTTTCTCTTTTTCTTTATTGGCTCTCGTTTCCTGAACGTCATCTTCCTCTTTCTTGGCTCACTCGCTCGTGTTTCTGGCGCTTCTTTCAGTAGCTCCTGGGAAAAGGGAAATGATTTTTTTTTTCTTTGCAGATCATGTGGGCACCTGTCCAATTAAATGTCACACGTCTCAGCTGTTAACTCTTTGGCTGAGAAATGCTTCGTTATCCCAGTTGGTTAGAAACCATCTCTCTCGCTCTCTTGCATGTCTGCTCATTCGTTGAACAAATATCGAGATTCTACTATGTCGGACTATTTCTGTCTTTTCTTTTGCTACTTTAAGTCTTTCATATGGAGTATTATGCTTTTCGAGACTTCGGCTTTGATATTTTTACCTTGCAAATTCCATCATCAAATGAGTCATTCCACGCTTGTTCAGTTTCATGTTCTTTCCTGTTCTTGTCTCAGATCCTCACGATAATGTGTCATCTGTGTGATGACATCTTTGAACGCGCTAACGTCTGACTGCGTGTGGCTTGTGCGCTGGTTTCTGAAGCATGGCCAGCTGAGACAAAGCATCGTTTATCTGCCCTGCGTTCATGATTTATGTCTTCATTTCTTTCTTTCAAATGAAGGCATGTGACTTAGCGGCAGTTTGGAAACATCTCAGTGTAAAGCTTGAGAATTCTGTTTTCTTTTTTTCTGTTTTCCGAATCATCTGTGGATGACTATATTCAAGGGAATTAGTACAAATGACAGAGGCAGAGAGAAGGAAGGAAGGAGGGAGCCGAAGGTGAAGGAAACACCGCAGGGAGCCAATTGCTTCATATGAAAAGTTTCACTCAAACCGGGATGTTCAGAAACCGGCTATGGATTTCCAAAAACTGAGCGAAAAAAAATTCCTCTGCATTTCAGAAAATCGCAGCTGAGCCTATGATTGGTTCGTTCGGCGAGTTACATCCTGAGGATCGGGAACCAATGGGAAGCATTAAAACGTCAGCCGTTGCTGGCAACCATCCTTCAGGCTCATCCCACAAGATAACAAGAGTGTTAGGGCTGCCCGGGAACTCCGTACCAGCCTCCTGTGCGGGGAGCAGTTGGTGCCACCCTGGGAATGAAGCCAGGGAGGCATGGACCCACTTCCTGAGGGCATTTGCCTCTGTGCCTGCTGAATATTGCAGTTCTCTGTCCCTTCATCGCTTACTCACTGCTGTTCCCTTCCCATCAAACCAACCACCTGTCATCCTGCGTGTGTGCCATGGGGCAGCCGGACTGCGGGCCCAGCTCCTGCCTGACACCCGTTCCCGTGGGAGCTCAAGGTTTCTCTGTCTGTCCCAGGATGCGGGCGCTTGGCTTGTGTGCTTCTCGCCCGCTCAGCTCCTCACCTTGGCATCGTCGAGTGCTGGCTCCCAGCTCAGCCTGACGTCACACGGCTCTGGTGTCCACCCACGAGTGTCCGCACATCCCCAGCCTGGCGGGGGCATCGCCCGGCCAGCCAGCTCCAGTACTCACTCCCTCCGCTGTAGTCCTGGCCAGGTTGGGGGAGGGGGAGCCCTCCCTGCCCGGGTCAAGGCGATCAGGAGGCTCCTTGTCTTGCCTCGATGGCCCCGGGAGACAATCCCCAAAAGACCACAGTCAGAAATCAGCACGGTTCCCAGGTTTACCCATGGCCATCTGATTACATGTTTTATGTCATTACGAAGTCAAATTATCCATATTTACCAGCCTGGGGCTGAAACGCACTTTTCCGTTGATGGAAATCCTGCAGTTTTACTTTAATTATAAAGGGAATTCAAGGTTGCTTAGGGAACGTTTTGCTCACAAAGTTGGGGCACCTCTTACGCCCCCAAAACGAAGCATGAAGGTACAGCCATCAGTGACCAGGCTCGATTTGCCACGAATCTATTTTCTTCCTTTCTTTCCTTTGAGATTTATTCCTCTTTCCTTTCAGAGGCGGGAGGAAAATTTTAGGGCCGAGGGCGGCTGGAGCTTATCCTAATACTAATGTCTTGATTTTATTCTGCCCCGAAGGACACATTTTCTCCCGCTGTCCGTCTACCTATATGACCTAAAAGGAGGGTGTAGAAGTCATGAGAACCCACGGACTCCCATATAATCGAAACAAGCAGAGGGTCCCTGAGTCGCCATAATACTCAAGAAAGGTTACTTTTAGAATTCCTGGGGAATGAATAGAGTAAAAGAAAAGAAACTTCCATAAGAGCCAGAGTCCACCCCTGGATGTCGCGGGGACCCCCGCACGCATCTACGAATCGTGGGATTAAATTCTGCAGATTTTCACATCTCTGATATGGAACATTTGGGGGAAATTACTTCAAAATCCATCAATTAAAATTTTTTTAAAAAGGCGAGAGAATAAAAGATTACCTAAAAAGACTACCATTGTGTAGCAATAGTTTCCTCTGTGAAAAAAGAAATGTAATTATTGGTCTCGAATGATCTTTCCATTTTAAAACAAATACTTCACTACCTAGGTGTGATTCTTCTGCTCTGGGACAAAGTACGGATAAAGAAATACTGCAGGCACCTGCGTTTCTTACCCTCTGGGCTGTTCGTTTTGAGTTAGCGACTGCTCGGCGGGATTTAAATGGCAACTGAGTGTGAAATCTTTCCCCAGGGAGTGGCTTTTCCATCTCCAGGTACCAGCAGGACAGTTCTGTGGCACAGCTGTGGAGTTCCAAGGACAGAAGTCCCGTGGAGAGGACCCTGTGGTTGGCCTTGACCCCCACCTTCCTGGCAGACTGAGGGGCGGGCAGCGGGCACACAGGCCAGCCAGGACGCCTCTGGCTGGCGTAAAAGCCAGAAAGAATTTCGTGATGACTGCCCTACAATGCCATGCTATGATCCCGTTTCGTTGGTAAGAAAATTGTCTCTCTAAGTCTTGACCCAAGACCAGGTAGCCGATAAGTAAGAGATGCGGGCTGTCGCCAAACACGAGCAGGTTAATTCTAGATTTAAAGCAGAGCTGGAGGGCCAGGCGAGTGGACCGAGGAAGAGAACTTGAAGGTTAGATATGTGGGTTCTGGCTAGGTCGTCAGTTTCTAGAATGGTCCTCTCCCGAAACTCAGAGCCTGAGTCCTGGCCCACAAGACATCAGCTTGTTCCCTGCCTATCTTGCTGCCTATCATTTTGCTTTCGACCTACCTAAATCCAGTGCTCACGTTCAGGAGAAATCCTATATATAAAAAATTTTTAATGCGTTAATGATATTGTGCTTATTATTATTATTTTTTAAAATAAGTCTTTAACTTTTATGTATATATTTATTGTTATTTATGGACAAAATGATATATATCTGGGATCTGCTTTGAAATAGTCCAGTGTGTATAGGGGATGGAAGGAGATTCAGCCTGGAGCTGTAACGAGCTAATTTACGACTTAATACTCGTTGAAGCTACGGATTGGCCCATGTGAGTGAATTCATCTAGTCTCTCCACTTCTGGGCGCATTTGAAAATTTTCATAATAAAACATTATTTTAAATACTCCCAAAGATAAACTGGAAAGAAAAGAGAAGTCAGGTGTCTGAGGGAGGAAGGGAGGCCAGGCCAAGTACCCCCAGGGCTGGGTGGGGAGACGCTGTGGCTGACGGACTAGATATAAATGAGTTTTGAGTGTCCGGGGCACAAACCAACAGTTTCGCCACCCTCGGTGGCTTAGCTTGTCCGCTTTTCAGTCCAGGATGCCTGGAACCCCACACCCTACGAGATCTGTGTCCGCCAGGGGGGCCCCTCCAAAAAGTCATCCCTCTTAAGGGGCTGGAGACCTGAGATGGCCACCCCAAGTCACGTGGACATCAAGGAAACTAAACAGACGCCTGTTCCACACTGGGCTTCATTTTTTTTTTTCCAGGTTTGATCTCCACCCCCTAATCTTGCCTGTACCTACCTGGCACCGACATATTCAAGCCCTTTATCTTTTTGCATCTCTTTCCTGCTCCATTTTTCCAAGGCCATGTCTGTGCTGAAACGCCCTTTCCCTA
>NW_006443292.1:4687836-4695317 GCF_000325575.1 Pteropus alecto | reverse complement strand
AGCACTCTGCTGCCCAGTTTTTAAAACGATTCTGAGATATAGACCCACGAAGAAATTGCCCCAATATTTAGATAAGAGGTACCGATTTGCCACCATAATTTCTTCCTTTCCTCCACCAAACACACTGACCCATTTGCTTTTCGTTAATGTGAAAACGTAAAGCCCCCGTTTATTCATCGATGTCTGTTTCTAATATTTTGATCTGGCACAGTGCGGTCCGCGCTGGTGACGTTAGCTGCCAGGAGCTGGGAATCGTCCTGGTTTTCTTAACTCACTCTGTGCAAGCGACTCGAGGAAAGGCACACAGGCGCCTGACGGGTGCTTCAGGGGAGGAGGGTCCCCTTTGTCAAAGGAACGGTGAACGCGGTGAGACGGTGGGTGTGCCCTCACCTGCCCCTGGCTGCTCGCCTTCTCTCAGGACCCCCGTAGGTGGATGTAGCCCCCCGCAACTAAGAACAGCCCAAAGTCCTAGGTTCTGATGCTGTCTCCCCCGATGTCCACACTGACCGGTGTCATCTGTCCAGTGCTCCGTTCCTTGATAGAATAACCAACCCCTTGCGAGGCTAAGCCCTCGTGGATTACTTTATCCAGGTCAACATTTCCGTTTTCATAACTGGGTCCGAAGGGTAAATATTGGGGGCATTTGCGGCACCTTTGAAGACCAATAGAGGATATTTTTTGCAGAGTAGGTGAGTTCTAGGACCCTTCCTATGGGTCCGTGTGGGCTGCTTCAAGAAGCTGGCACGTGTTCGAGTTATAAATCACCCCATAAGCTGTGACAAAGCAAAACAGTAGCACGTCACCTCCAACTCATTGGTGAAGGCTTTGTGAAGATAAGCTTCATATCCACTCCTAAGGAATGAAAAACTGGAGTCCCAAGCTGATTACCATCTCCGATACTACTGAGTTTGCCTCTGCAGTGCTGGCAAGGATGGGGGCCTCGCCCATCAGGGTTACACGGTTTAGGGGGGTGGTTTTCTGGTGGGCTCTGTTTGGGAGGGAGGGAAGATGGAAGCCTTCCAGCTCCATGACCCTGGGCTCCTTCCAAAGTAGGCACCGGGATTTTTCTCTGAGCTCCCACATGCCCAGTCCTACTAAACTAATTTAAAATGGTTAAAATTCTTATCTAGAACCCCGCAGGTCGAAGATCCCCTTCAAGGCAGCCAGGGACCCTGGGGGCATCGTTCCCTCAACTCCTCTCCAGTTTTGGCCTCCTGACGTCAGTGAGGGTTTTCCTGGGCCAGAGGCAGAGGCCTTGGGGGGCCCAGAAAGCATCCCTGGGGAGAGCTCAGACTTGACGCTGATGGCCCAGGTAACTGGACAATCTGGGCCCAAATGCCAGTTTCCAAAACTGGAGAGAATTCTGTGCAGTTTGGCCTATTAAGCCAGACTGAAAAGTTTGGACATGTCCCTTCCTATTCTCTCCTTGTAAACAATGTAAAATGCTATCGAACATCTAATTATACCCGGGGAACGGGACAACTATAATTTTAGGGATCCGATGCCCACAAACATTTTTGTAAAACTTAACAGACTTTATTTACCAATAAATTATGTGCAATTAAGCATTCTAAAGTGATTTTTTTCTTTTTTTCCCCTCATTTAAAAAATTTCTAGCTCACTGGTAAAAATTCCATGTTACATAATGACTTTCAGAAATTTAAATATTTTGTCTGTCTATCTATCTATCTATCTATCTATCATCTATCATCTATCTATCATCTATCATCTAACTCTCTATCATCTATCTATATATCATCTATTTCTTAGATATATGTTAAACATACAATAACTTGAAACACATATTTTAATGCTTTAATTTACGTACAATAAAATTACCGTTTCTTTGCGTTAAGTTCTGTAAGTTTTCACGCATGCGTACATTCTTACAACCAGCATCACGGAGAGGATCCAGTTTCAACGCCCCAAGGAAATCTCCCATGTTGCCCTTGTGTCGTCCAACCTTCCTCCTGCCTTTAACCCATGACAATCGCTTCACTGTCGTCCATCACAGTTTGGCTTTTTCCCGAATGCCACGTAAATGAAACACGGAGCAGGAACTTTTCCGGAACGTCTTCTTCCGGTACCCACGATGCCCTCTGAGATGCATCTGGGCGGTCGTGCATATCTACAGTTTGTTTTAAAGAACTGCTGAACTGTTTTCCAGAACGGCTGCACCATTCTGCATGTCCACCAATGGCGTATGTATGAGGGTTTTAGTTGCTTTCCATCCTCGCCAACACTGGTATTATTCACATTTTTGGTTTTCTATGGGTTTATTTTTGCCGTCCTAATAGGGGTATAGTGTTCTGTCATTGTGGTTTTAATTCACATTTTTCTAATAGGTAATGCTATCTGTTGATGAGTTTATGTGCTGTCCATATATCACCTTCGGTGAAGTATCTGTTCAAATATTTTGCTCATTTTATTGTTTGTTTTTTTTTCTGACTTTTGAGAGTTCTCATATGGTCTAATACATGTCCCTTGAGGTGTGATTTGCAAATATTTTCTCCCAGTCTATAGCTTGTCTTTTTATTCTTTTAGCAAGATCCTTTGTGGAACAAAAGATTTTAATTTCGATTAGGTCCGATTTATCAATTTTTTCTTATAGCCTTAAGTTTGGAGCAAACCCCTGCCACCGTATGAGGACACGATTCTTTTGAAAAATGGGTCTGTCACTGGGCCTTTGTGAGACCGAATGTTTAATCACGGGCTCCCGCCCGAGCCGTCCATCACGAACTGGGTATTAAGTGACACGCTGAACCCCTAAGTTAGCAGCACCCTCTCTGCAAATGGGAAGCAGTGTATATGAGACAGGGACAGAGCAGGCACCGAAGTCACCAGTAAATTAAGTGAAGAAGTGGCCCAAATACTGAGGACTTATAAGAACTTTAAGATCATAATCTGTGGCCCAACACTGAGATATTTTGTGGTTTACCCTCTACAGCTGCTTACAAGGCACGACTTTATTCTTTTAAACTCCGGAGCTGCCTGCGGGGTGAAAAGCCCCCCTGTCCTGGCTGTGTTGCTTGGTACATTGTCCTCCCTGTGTGACTGATAAGCGACCCCTCCCGTACTGGAACCGTTTGATCAAGAGCCTGAACTCAAACTAGGACATCGATAAAACGCCTAATTTTACATGTTACCCATTGTCTTACCGTTGAAAGTTCAGTTGCCTCCACCCATCCAAAAAATGAATGGCGTAAGTTTGTAACCTTGTTTCCCTAGCAACCCTTCTCTTTAAGTAAGAGTTATGTGGTTAGACGTCTCTGAATCGGTAAAAAAGTATGAAGGTATTTTGTCTCGGGTTGGTGCCCACGAAACGGTGACCTCTGCAGAGGAGGGTTTAATAACCAAGCGGATCAGGTGACCTTCTCTGCAGAGACCAGTCAGCCTCCTTCCCCGCCCACCTTGTCATTGCTCAGTGGACTCGCGAACAAAGCGGCCATTGTCAAAGAAAAAAGAAAATCCATCCAAATAAGTTGGAAGATCTAATTGGCTTTATTAAGCGATTCATGGATCAGGCAGCATTCACTTGGCAACCAGAAGTGAGCTCCGGAGGGCTGCACACAATGAAGGGTTTTTTATAGGCAGAAAGGGTTTTTATAGGCTAAGAAGTTAAGAGTGGATTATTTCAGACCAGGATACTGTCCCTGAGGGGAAGGCTGGGGGTCTCATCGGGCAGATGAACTCACTAGTTTTGACAGAAGATTCCAGAACGATTGGTTTAAAAGTCCACTCCTGGGAGAATCTGGAACTGCAATTAGGACAGCGATTAAGTTTTGGTTTGGTGACGTGGCTTAGCAAGGGGGACTCCATTTTGACCTGTCATTTCTTTTTCAACGGCCTGGTGGTGGGGATGGAGGTTCTGCATGAGATCAGCAGCATGGCTTCCGCTCATTAAGACCGAGTGCCCAGCCTGCCAGCAGCAGGGACTGACACCGCATGTCCAGCATGGCACCATTCCCTGGGGAGATCAGTCAGCTACCTGGCAGCAGGTCGATTACACTGAATCACTGCCTTCTCGAAAGGGATAACATTCCGTTCTTGCTGGAATAGTCATTTTGGATACAGATTTGCTTTTCTTGCACACAATGCTTCTGCCAAAACTGCCATCCAAGGACTTACAGAATGACTTATTCATCATCATCTTGGTATTCCACATAGCACTGCTTCTAAACACTGCTCGCGTCACAGCAAATGAAGTGTGACAATGGGTCCCTGTTGTGGAATTCACTGGTCTCACCAGGTTCGCCCGCATACTGAGTCAATTGGCTTTATAGAGGGATAGAAGACTCAGTTACAAGGACAGGTAGGTGGCGGGCAGGGTTCTTCAGAAGACTGCATATGCTCTGAATCCGCATTCAATATAAGATGCTGTGTCTTCCATAGCCTGATTCATGGGTCTAGAAATCAAGGGGTAGAAATGCAAGTGAGACCACTCACTATTACCCCTGGTGACCTGGTTTTTTGTTTCCTGTCCCAACGACCTTATGCTTTGCTAGCCTAGAGGTCTTTGTTGAAGAGGAAGGAATCCTTTCACGAGGAGACATCATAATGATTTCATTGGCCCTGAAGTTAAGACCGACACCCGGCCATTTTGGACTCCTCAAGTCTGAATTAACAAGCAAGGAAGGGCGTTACCGTACTGGTTGGGGTGACCAGTCCTGGTCACCAAGGGGAGATGGGACCTTTGCTCGACAGTGGAGGCAAGAAAGAGGGTGTCTGTGATACACAGCTCTCCTATAGTGCCAGGGACTAGGAATCGATGGGAAATTACAACAACCCAATCCAGGCAGTGCTACCAATGGCCCAGACCCTTCCGGTATCAAGGTTTGGGTTACCCTGCCAGGTGACAAACCATGACTGACTGAGGTCGTGACTGGCTGAAGGCACAGGGATATAAACTGGGCCGTGGGAGAAGGTAGTTATGTCCGGTTACAGAAACGAAGACTATCATCGTCACAAATAGTTCCTAATTACTTTGTTGTGAATACGTGTGTGTGTGTGTGTGTGTGTGTGTGTGTTTGCGCGTGCGCGCGTGCGCGTGCATGCACATGTATCCTATTGGTTCTGTTTCGCTGAAGAATCCTGACTAATCTGTTAATTTGGTGAATTACATTCATTACTTTTCAAATCTCGAGCCATCTTTATCTCAGGATAAACCACTCGATTACGATGTATTATTCTATTCAAGATTCGAGGTTCAACTTGCTAATATTTTATTGAGGATTTTGGATCTATACTCATTGAGATATTGACTTGTGGTTTTCTATTCTTGTACTTGTCTTTATCTGGTTTTACTCTGGTAGACCATAGTTCTGAAATGAATTATTAGAAGTTTCCTCTTTTTTTATTTTCTGGAACAGATTGTTAAGAATTGCTGTTATTTCTCCTTTAAACGTTTGGCCACATTCACCAGTAAAACCATTTGGGCCCGAAGTTCACCTTTTTGAAAGGTTTTTAAACCGTAAGTTCAATTTCTTTAATATATATATGTGTGTGTGTGTGTGTGTGTATATATATATATACATATATATATATAAAATATATTTATATATCTATTCATCTGTCGATGAACACCTATGTTGTTTCTATATAGTTATATAATTATATATTTATATATTATATAGTTATATAATTATATATATTTATATGTGTATATATTTACATATGTGTGTATATTATATATATGCGTATATATATAAAATTATACATATAGATAGGTAATCCATTTCTTCTTGATTTAATTTTGGTAGTTTGTGGCTTTTAAGAAATTGGTCCATTTCATCTAAGTTATTGAATTTATGTACAGAGAACTGTTCAAAATACCCCTTTATTATCCTTCTGATGTCTTTAAAAGCCACTTTCCCCAGCAGGTGCTGGTACTTGGCTTCTTTCATCCTTTTTTCCTGGTCAATGTGGCTAAAGGTTAATCAATCTTATTGACTTTTTCAAAGAAATGTATTTGCTTTCACTGGTTTCGTCTCCTGTTTTTCACACGGATTCCTGCTCGTATAGTTCTCATTTCTGCCCTCCTCCAGCTCCCATGGAGAGAGAGACCAAACACAACCGAAGCTGAAACTAGACTGTGAAAGCTTCGCTTTTACCTGCAGCCTCACCGCGTTATTTTTGAAACAAGTTTTGGGATGTGCGTTTTCCAGAATTTTCCAAAGCGAGCGCATGCGATGAGTGTTCACCGTGGCAGGGAGAGGCGAGGATGGAGATGCTCAGGAGAAAGGTTGAGACTCCGAAGGTGAAGTTTAGAAAACGCAGAGAAAAAGCTTTCTTCAGAAAAGCTTTTCTAAGCATCGTTGGAATCTGGCTCGAAAACGACACACTCAGCAGCATTTTACATTTGTTCATATTTAGTCGTAAACTAAAGAAGGTGCCGTGTGGGTGGATTTGGGGCCCAGTGGTTTGCCCCTGGAGCAATTCTCTCTCAGGTTACTTAGTGGGCCTTCTCCACTCTTTCAACCTCAGTGGCCGTAGGCTCTGGGGCTGTCACCCACGAGGGCAGGACATTCCCCAAGGCTAGTTACCAGGTCCCCCGAGGTCTGGGACGCAGACATCTGACATGTGGCCTGGGGAAGAACAAGCTCACTTATGTCCACTGTTCAGTGATTGACAGGTGTCCGTATGTTTATTCACAGTGTTCCCGGTTGGTTGGATTTGAGTTGAAATTGGCGACAAGAAATAATACCTTCTGACCCGATATCCCAAGGTCTTCTGAAGTTTGAGGGTAGAAACTCGGGTTCTACTTTCCAGGTTGGTTTACCAACCCTACAAACAGGTATAATATCTCCAAGGAGCTGGGACTGAATTAATGTGTTCATGAAAACCCAGCAGCAGAGACAGCCCTCTTGCACTGAAGGCTCTTAGCGAACTCTGGGTGCCTTTTGCTACTGGTGGCCCGGGGTGGACAGACAGTCCTGATTCCACCAGTAGGGCCACAGGAAGCTTCGAGCTCGCAGATCCTGACGCACATGTAATTAGCCAGGCGAAGGCCACAGCACATATTCTTAAGCTCTGATTAAAGAATAGCATGGGAGAAATGGCCATAAAGTCTAATTAGACCCGAGGGTGGGACCTGCCTAATGAAATTAGCATGTCTTCTGTGCAGCAGGTCGGGACCCCAAGAGGCTCAGTGCTGTCCTGTGTCAGTGCTTGCTGGGTGTGACAGGGACTTCACACCCCACTGTGGACAGAGAGCCACGCTGAACACGCGCGCCCAGTTGGCCTTCCCCAGGATTCGATGCTAGGGCCATTGTCACGGTGCCCGAGTTCTATCGTCTGGCCATGCTGGGAATGGCACACTCCAACCCCAAGGCCAAAGTTTCATTCCACTCTCCCTTTCTGTGCTCCTGTCATCTGTTTCTGGAGATGAGCGAGGACCACAGAGCCTGCCGGGCCACCGATATGTTGCCGCCAATCTCAGACAAAGAGGTGGGCAGCCCTCCTCATGACGAAGTGATGGTGCC
>NW_006443292.1:4676678-4687758 GCF_000325575.1 Pteropus alecto | reverse complement strand
GTAAGGACGCCTTTCCTGTGGACTCAAAGCCGACACCAGAGAGTGACTTTGTGTCTCCATACCCGATATTGACTTCAAAGATGACATTTTTTTTTTCCTGTTTATTTCATTTTGTTTCCTGCTGGTGTTCGTTCACTACACGCCGTGGCTCGCTCGTTTTCAGCATCGTGGGAAATGCTGTGACTTATTTGTTGGGATAAACACAAAAGCAAGCACAGGCGGAAGAGGACATCCAAGGACACCTGAGACTGTTTAACTTGTGCCTGTGACTAAGAGGATGTGGGCTCTAACCTGGCCTTTTTGATGTGTGCTGGAATGAGGCCATGGGCAGCGGGGCCAGTCACGCAGGGGCCAGTCACGCAAGGGCGTCTTCGGAGGCCCGATCCACCCTCCCTAATTGGGACCAGGCGATGGCGATGCTGGGGAGGGCTCCTGGGACTCCTGCTCTCTGTTCGGCTTTGGCCTGGGCAGGTGGCCGAGCGGCCAGCCGACGAGGACAGTGGTCGATTGTCTGACTGAAAACAAGCCTATGAGATTGTGTGTCCTGGGGACAGAGACCGGCTCTAATCTCCATCGCAGTGATTAGGGCACCTTGGAGCCCTATCAGAAGCACTGCTCCCAGGTTTCCAGCTGGGTGACCCAACACTTGCACCCCCTGTGCCCCAGGGGTGGGTGCTAAAGAGGCCCAGGCACTTGAAAGCAGAGGGGGCTCATGCCCTGTTGTCAGACCCCAGGCTGCAGGCCCTGCTTGTCCTAGGCACACTGTGGACAGGGGTGCACCAGCAGACCCCCAACACCACACAGCGGGGTGGTGGGACACACACACTCGTCTGGCTGCGCTTCTCACAGGTACCAAGCCATTTACCCATAGGAAACTTTTCACGTCTGCCAATAGCGACCATCACAGAGATAACAATAAAAACGGTTCACGAGCATCTAGGTTTCTTGTCCAAGAAAGATTGTCCCAGGCATCAACGCCTCTCCTATAACTTTCCAGCCGTTGTGAGAGCCCAGATATAATGGCTGAAATGCACGAACGGAGCAGAAAACACTCAAGCCCGCGGCTAGCCATCATATCCTCCGTAGGCCCAAGCATCTTGATTTAGGGATTTCACCTAAAGATTCCAGCAAACTCAAACCCCGCTCCCACTCCCGCCTCCACGGGGCCCCTGTTGATGATGCCAGATTAACTCTGAGTCCTAACAGATGCTTGCATTTTATAGCTGCTGCTCCTGGACACCAGACAGCCAGTGGTTCCTTTTAATTTTGCTCCAGAAGCCCCAGATTTTTGTCCACAGAAGGATTCTCAGTTCATTTGGCATCTCATGCCCCATCTAGGCTGCGCCTCACTCCTAGGCCCACCCAGGCCTGCCCAGTCAGCCGTATGGATGGGAAGGAGCCCCAGGCCCACGCCCCGACTCACCCCGAAGCCCAGAACTGCCTCCTTGCCTCCTGCCATGTCCTTCTTTGCCTCCGTTCCTACTCTGCTCACTCTTCTGTTACGCTTACTAAAATGGTCAGGCTGACTTTTGACCCAGGGGCCTATTCCAAGACTTGGCTTTGCTTTTGCTCACACCCCAGCTCCATTCTCATTGGCTGTACTGGGTCACATTATCTGTCTCCTGTCTTCCCAACCTCCCTACCTGTCCCCCACGTGTTAAGTCCAGTCCCACAACCGCCACCCAATGGGGTTGACTCTCCCTTTACGTCTGAGGGCCACGTGTCTGCTCAGTCCCTTTCACGCAGTTTATTTGCTTGGTTTTAGGGCATGAAATTAAAGACCGATGAGGAGCCAAGCTGGGCTAGTTTAAGACCTCACCTCTTCAGCAGAATCATGCTTATAAGGATCCACCGCTCGTTAAATCAACCCTACTAAATGCACCGCCCACTCACTGGACGGTTCACCTTTCACGGCTTGAGGGTGGGGCTGCATCGCACGCAGCGACACGCTAACTGGGTAGACGTGTGAGGGGTCCCCAGTGACTCTCGTTTGTAGCATTCCGCCCTTATTTGGCAGGCGACAATTCCCCACGGGTCTTTGTCTTCCAGCAGCTGGTAAGTTTCCTGAGTTGACCTTCGCCGTCATGAAGGCTCCCGTGGCACTGCTGATTCCTACCCATCCTTGTCTTAAAATACAGAGGTGCAGCATTCCAGGGAAGTTTACATGGAAGAGGGTGAGTAATCAGACAGAAACTCCCTCTGCTTCCCGGGCCAGATATACAAACTTCTCATGTATCTATCTCCTCCCAAGTTCTCCAGAATCTTACCCCAGAAAGAGTAGTCATCCATTCTGTCTGGTAAGCGTACACTCTGCCTCCCACCTGAGTCCTTCCCATCGGCATTTTTTTGCACTCAGTTATCTCTCCTTTAAAACTAACAAACAAACAAGCCCACGACAAAACAAAGCTGCCTTGTTCCCACATCTCCTTCCAGCCACTGCTTCCTTCCCTTTCTTTCAGGGGATTCATCTGAAATTTCTACGTTTGTGTCCGAGACCCCGCTCCCCAGTCTTCATGATGCTTCTTCTATTAAACGCTGCAGTCTGATAAATGCCCGAGCCCGTTTCTGCGCGCACCTAGGTATTTCATCGCTCCATTTGTCAGTGTGTGGACAAGGTCTACACTATTTCTTAATGTCTGGTAGGGTGAGGTTTGCATTGATGATAGTGTTCAAAATCGATTTAGAGATTCAAACTGTTTTCGTGTTTCATGCTAATATTAGAACTGGTTTTCCCAGATGAATTAAAAAAAAAACAAAAAATTTAACTTGGAATTGCACTTCATGTCCATGTTTATTTATTTGGAGGGAGATTGAGTAGACCTCTACAATATTGATTCTTTCTATGTGTGAACAGTGAATACCTAATCCTTGGTTTTTCTCTTCCATGTCTTTCAATGTTTTGTAATGATCCCGGTAAAGTTTGCACATTTTTGTTAGGTTGATTTCCGGATGTTATATGCCTATGTTTTGCCACCGTGAAATTTTAAATATTACATTTCTAGTTACCTATTGCACAGTTAAAGCAGCGTTATTGATTTTTATAACTGCATTCTGTACCTGTGTACTTTTCTGTACCGTCTTACTAATTCTATTATTTTTTCCATTTTTTCTTTTTATTAATGAGGATGATCATATCATCAAAAACTGTTTACTTTTCTAAGTCTTACTTTTAGCTTAGCATATATCTTCACGGATAAATGTTTTCAAATCCCAGCAGAGGGATTGCTGAGTCATATGGTAATTCTATTCTTAGTTTTTTGAGGAACCACCGTCCTGTTGGTAGTGGCTGTACCAATTTACATTGTCATAAGCGGTGGATGAGGGTTCCTTTTTCCCCAGAAACTCCCCAACACTTGTTATTAATTGACCTGTCGATGATAGCTATTCTAATGGGTGTGAGGTGGTATCTCATTGTAGTTTTGATTTGCATTTTTCTAATAGCTAGTGAAGTTGAATATCTTTTCACATGTCTGTTGGCAATTTGTATGTCTTCTTGGGAGAAGTGTCTGTTCGGGTCTGGTGCCCATTTCTTATTTGGATTGTTCTTTTTTTATTATTGAGTCATATGAGTTCTTTATATATTTTGGATATTAAGCCCTTTTCGGAGGCATCATCTCCTCCCATTCAGATGGCTGCCTTTTTATCTTGTCGATGGCTTCTTTTGCTGTGCAGAAGCTTTTGGGTTTGACATAGTCCCATTATTCATTTTTACTTTTACTTCCCTTGACTATGAGGTCAAGTTCATAAAATCCTCTCTAAATCCAAGGTCCATAAGTTCAGTACCTATGTTTTCTTCTATGGAATTTATTGTTTCAGGTCTTATATTTAGGTCTTTGATTCATTTTGAGTTAATTTTGGTGTATGGTGATAGATAGCAATCTAGTTTGATTCTTTTGCATGTGGCTTTCCATTTTTCCCAGCACCATTTATTGAAGAGGCTTTCCTTTCTCCATTGTATATTTTTGGCTTTTTGTCAAAAATTATTTGCCCATATAAAGGAAGGTTTATTTCTTGATTCTCAGTTCAGTTCCATTGGTCTGGGTGTCTGTTTTTCTGCCAATGTCATGCTGTTTTGATTATTGTTGATTGGTAGTATAATCTGCAGTCAGGCAGAGTGATACCTCCGGCCTTGTTTTTTTTTTTTTTTTCTTCCTCAGGATCGCCTTGGCTATTTGGGCTTTTTTGTACTTCCATACAAATCTGATGATTTTTTGTTCTTTCTTTAAAAAGTGCTGATGGGATTTTGATGGAGATTGCATGAAATCTGTATAATGCTTTAGGTAATAAGGTCTAGGGCCTCTTGAAAGGCATCCCACCCCAGGCCAAGTTCAGTCACAGCCTGAACCCTGCCTAGGGCCACTTGGCATGAGCCAGCAAGCAATCCACAGATGGCTGTCACTTGTGCTGGGCTTGGAGGTACCTAGCTAGGGCCAAGCCACAGACCAAGGCCAATTGCTGCTAGTGCCAGACTAGGGGCTGCTCAGCAAGAGGTACAGAGATCAGCAAGGCCAGATGCTATTTGTTTGGGTTTTGTGAACCTTTGAGAGATTTTAGGAAAGTCCATAGCATGTGCCAAGATAGGCCATTTGTGTGGGAAAGCCACTGGAGGCAGATCGGGTGGGCCTGCAGGTTGGGAGGGGTGGGGCCTCAGAGAATTGCATGGGTGGGGTGAGCAGTGTCAGTGAGGTTGATAGACACTCACGTGGTACCGCCAGGGTCTGCACACTGGGAGGGGTGAGGGCTCAACAAAGGGACAGCGTCTTCTGCCAGCACTTTTATCCAGGAGAAAGCTACTCATCTGGCCCTGGCTCTGAAGCCCTGTATGTCCCTCCATGGCACCTTTTGCTGGAGCTCAGAGCAGCAAGTCCATCAGCGGTAAGTCTGTGACTCCCACTGCCCTCTATGCCACTCAGTCACCATCCCAGCTGGTTTTCACAGCCAGAGGCTGTGGGGACTTCTCTTCCCAGCACTGGAATCCTGGGCTGGGACCCCCTCGCTCCTCTGGCCACAGCCAAGATGTCCCTTCCGATTCTGAACAGCCACACTCCCGGTCTGCATCTTTGCCCTCCTACCTGTCTCAAGGTGGCCTTTTCTATATATCCTTCTATCCTTAGTTGTAGAAATTCTGTTCAGCTAGACCTCAGGTGATTCTCCATGATGTGTGTTCTGTAGTTTGGTGGAATTTTGATGCAGTTGTGAGAGGAGGTGAGCACAGCTTCTACCTACTCTGCCATCTTGATAATCTCTTTTATTAGATTTTTCAATGAACCTTTGATTTTATGAGTCGCCTCTATTATGTACAGTCCCACTGCCCTGATTTTCATTTATATCATATTTGTTACCTTTATGCTAGATCATTTTTTTTCCAGTCGTTCTTATTTTCTATTAAATATATTCAAACTGTTAAGTTTTCCTCTAAGTATTATCTTGGCTGTATTTCATACTTTTTGAGAGATAGTCATTTCCTTTTCATTTTGTTGAGAAATGATAATACCATTATGATTCCTTTATAATCCATGAATTATTTAAACATATGATTTTTAGTCTTCAGACATGGAAGAGGGTGCAGGACAGACTTGGGGTGTTGTGCCTGCTGGGATGATGGGTGGCTGGGGTGCAAGGATGGAACAGATGGCCTGCAAGTAAGGGCAGGACCAAAGGATTCTTACCTGGACCCAGATGTCCTAAGCTGAACGTAGCATCTCAGCCAGGTTCTGCCATGCTCTGGTCATCTTCTTCCAAGGTCTGTACCCATTTCCTGCACTTAACCCTCACATTAGGATAGCGACTCTTGGGAACCCCGAGCTGTCCCCGCCTGATGCCTGATCCCACCTTGCCTCCAGGAACCCAGACCCCTTGAGTATTAACGGGATGGCCAGAATAAGGCCAAGGACATCCATCCCCTTTGGACACAGATACAGGACAGATGTCCCTGCCCCTAAAGGCATGCCCTGCATCAAGATCAGTTCCTGCTGGTCTGTGGCCACCCACAATGAAGGTCCCAGAATGCCTTGCAGCTGAGCCCAGCCTGTGCTCTTTTGCAGTCCCTGCTGCAGAAGGGGCAAACCTGGCTGGAGGGCACTGTCCGTGCCTTTCCAGAAACTTCTCCTTCTCCACTCACCCACTCCTCCCCTAGCCACATTTCGTGCAAGCAAATGCTTTCCAGGAGAGTCAGAGTTCATTAGGGAGATGGAGAGCAGGGATCCCTAGGCTGCCCACAGGAACAGTGAGGCCCGCCTGGCAGGCCGACCACCCAAGTTGGTCCACTGCGTGCCCTGCCTGCCTGCGAACAACCGGGCAGGCAGGAGGTGGGGCGGGCCGAAAGAGGGCTCAGTGGAGTTAACCTTTTGTTGCTGGTATAAGGCTGCTCACTTTTCTTTCTTTAGAGGAGTTATCTGGTAGACACTTGTTATTGATTTGCACATGTGGGCTTCAGCAAAGACAGAAACAGCACTGAGAGCCCCAGGGAACGGCCGCAGTGGTGAGCAGGCCACCGCTGCTGGCAGGCGTCTCCGAGAGGACGCAGGCCAGGTGCAAAGGAGGAGAAGGCTGTGTGGCCGCCATGCCTTTCGCTTCCAGACAGGTACCTCTGTGATCCAGAATCTACCGGGGGTGGGGGGCTGGGAGGCGGGTTCCTCCTCAGCTGAGAGCTATAAACACCCACCACTTGCTTCTTAAAAAAAAAACCAGTTTCATTGAGGAATAGCTGGCATATAGCAAGCTGTGCCTATTTCATACGCAGAATTTGATAACTTAGACTCAAGTAGCCCTCTGCAAAACCACCGCCACAATCAAGATAACGAGCACTTCGTCACCCCACCCAAGCTTCCTGGAGCCCCCCGTTATCCTTCCTCCCCCTTCCCACCCGTTCACCCACCCTCCTCCACCCCACTCCCAGTCTGTGGTTTTTAACTAAAATAAAATTCATCGAATAAACTTGTATGAACAAAAATGGACAGGAAGTGGAAACTGAAGGACACGCGTCTCTGGTCTGTGGCAGGGGAGGCTGGGGACAGCCACAACTTCGACACACATGGGTAAGGGCCTGGCAGGCTGCTGGCTCAGCTTTCCTGGAGGAGGGTGGACACCGGAAGCGCTGTGCAGAGCTCCTGTGGGGAACAGGTCTGCCCGGAGACCCTAAGATCCAGGTGCCTTGGCGTGGGAGTGGCTCTGAATTACCCTCTGAGGTCTCTCTTCCTTTTGGGAGGGTGAAGGGCAAGCCATGGTGTGTTTTAAAATCCTGGTTGGGCTCCAGCAAGATTTGGAGAAGGTTCTTTTCTGTCCTGCCCTTTCCTGAGGCATCACTCTTCTCAGAGGGTGGCACACTCGGTGCCCACAGGGTCCGGTCAGAAGCCACCAAGGGAAAAGGTGTGGGATAGCCTGATGTTTTCACTAGACACCGGATATCCGGATTTTTAAGTACGATCTCCTGATTCTTAAGGTTGACGCTTAAATGTTTTTCAAAAAAAACACCCCAGGGGATGCAGGCGCCCCACTTGTGGCCTCAGTGCCATTGTATGGCTCTCCTCCTTCCCGTGCGCCCCTCCGGCCTCGCTGTGGTGCCATCTCTTTGCCCTCCAACAGATTCCCGTCTCATTTCCTGTTGACAAACTTCCTCTGAGCTATCACGTTGCTGTCCTCTTCCAGGCTCTGGGCTCGGGGTGAAGCTATAGAGATGGATGGTCCCTGTCCTGTCCCTAAGGACATGCTCGGTGACGCATGGTACCATGATAGTGCAGCCCCAGTTGCTGAGCTTACAGAAGAGAAGGCAGCTGCTCTATTGGGGTGCCCACGGAAGGCCACGGGGAGGGGCGACACCGGAGCCGAGCCCGGGAGGATGGTGAAGCTTTACAGACAGACCAGGGGAGGAGGAGGGCAGCAGAGTGCGGGGTGCGTTCCGGGAAAGGCAGATCATCTGTGCAGTGGGTCCATGGAGATGTGGACATTTGGGAGAAGAGACTGAGCGGGGTTTTGTCTGGGACCTTTTCCAGCGCTCATCCTCTGTCTGTCTTTGGCCTCCTCTAAGGAAGTGTCTTTCTGGCTTCTGGGTGGGCAGCGGGCAGGCTGTTGAGCTTGCTTTAGGGTCCCAGAAGCCCAGAAGCCTAGGCTGTCGGGTTGAACCCACATCCACTGTGGGAGGGGCGCTCTCAGCACTGTTTCATCTGCAGCTTTCCCCATCTCCCCATCCAAAAGGCCAGAGTCCCCATCTCCCCGCCTTCTCATGCGGATTGGGGGACTCCTGTGTTTTTCCCAGAGTTGGAATGGAAGGGAGAGCTGCCAAAAAGGTTACTGGAATCAGAACTCAGAGTGCTCTCAAGCCGGGAGAGGGAGAATGAATGCAGATGAGCTTCCTTTGGACAGCTGTGCCTACACTCTATAAAAAAAGTGTCAGATTCAATCACCCAGGTCTGGGGGCGGTCGACGCCAAACATCTGGAGCTTTGGATGGCCCCGAAGACGCCAGGATGTTGTACTTCCCACCTGGAAGTCTGCCATCATGTAAGCCCAGGCCGACTGGGGAGAGGGAGCACCTGGTCAGGCCCCGCCCACTTCCTCAGAGGGGCCCACAGACAGGACACATGGGGGAGGTGGGGGATGGGGGGAAGGCGGAGCCTGTTCGGCCTCTTCTGGGCCTTTCTAGACTCTGGGGCAGCCCTACACCCACAGCTGGGTGCTGACAGCCCCATGCCCTGTGCTTGGCAGTGTGTCCCTACCTTTCTCGTGGGTCATTAGCGGTCGGCAATAATGAATGAGGGGACTGGCGGATTCGCCTTGACTCTGAGAAGCGGAGCAAAGCTCCTTGACCTTTGCTTACGGAGGAAGAAATTCACTCCTTTCCATTCTGACTCTCTCTTTCCACTGAGGATAAACCAAATGGCTAATTCTGACGGTCCGATTCCCAGAGGGGTTGGGTACGTGTGTGTGTGTGTGTGTGTGTGTGTAGGGGTGTGTGTGTGTGTGTGTGTGTGTGTGTGAAGTGACTGCTTCAGGCAGTAGCAAAACCAGGCCAATCCCTCAAATAGCTTTTAGTAAAACAGTGTCATTAATTAGAAGCCCTCTCCCCCAACGATTTGCTAAGGAAGATGTTTCTGGCTCCAGGAGATGACCAGGGGCGCGAGCCAACTTTTGTGAGAACCAGCACCCCTCTTCCCCGCCCCCCGCTGGATTCCCGCTCGCCCTCTGGCGTGAGCACAGTCCTTGGAGGAAAGTGGCTTGAGAATAACAAAGCTGCATCCTAGGTCCTCAAGTGACCACGTGACCCAGCGATTCTATCCCTAGGGTTTACCCAGGAGACCGGAGAACTTAGACTTCTGCTTCATTAGTTTCCACTGCTTCGTGTCTTCCCCCAAAACTTACAAATTGCTCACCTCCTGTTCACCGTTATCATGTCTCTGCTTATCTATCACAAGGCACGGTAACCCCTCCCCTGACCGACCACCCTAGCTCGGGGGCCACTCTGACCTCACTGCCCTGTTTAATTTTTATTCCCAGCACTATTATCACCGGAAATTGCTATGTCTGTAGTTGTTTGTTTACCATCTAGTTTCTCTTCAAGAATCCACACCGTCTTGTTCACGCTTTACCTTGCCTGGGTCAGAGGCATTCGTGGGAGGAATAAATGAATCGGCGACTGGATCAGCACTGGGCATGGAATAGATCCCAGAGACTGATGTCCCCAACCTCATAATGTTTAGGGAGGCCATGCCGAGACTCCAGAGGCTCCTTCATCAGTTGCGTGTTTCTAGGGGGTTCTCAGTGCCACGGTCCTGGAAAGGAGGTGACCCAAAACTAGAATCCACAAAAGCGCTTTTCTCTTTGGCCAGAGGTAGAAGCTGAACTCATTTTCGGGGAAACCAAACCATCAGTGGCTGTGTCACCTGAAGGCAGGTCAGATTCCGGGAAGAAGGGCTGACAAGCACAGAGCTGAACACCTCAAAGGGGGCGGACGAGGAGAGTCAGGAAGCGAACATGCTTTTGCTGGGTGTAGGATACCCCAATTGGAGTCAGAAAGGAGCGAATAAAATTAGAATAGCTGTTAGCAACGGAGGAAACTAGCAATTGGATTAGTAACCAGCAGTACTTTTCATGGACGGTATAATAGGGTCAGCCGCCTTCCACTGGTGAATGTGGGAACCTTTGAGTTGTATAAATACTTCCATACCATTAAAAGTTCTGTGTACACAGAAAATCGCTCTCCTGGTTTGTCCCATCCTCTAAATCACCCTCTTTTTTTTTTTTTTTCAACTTTAGTCCCTCGTGGGTTAATTAAATAACGAGCAGAGGGCTAGGGTGACTCACACACGGCTGGGTGGACCTGCTCATGGAAACACCAAATGATCCCAGGCCAGGAGCACTTAGAAGAGAGGAAGACACCATTCTGTTCTCTTTCTCCAAAGCAAAAAATGTCCCCCACCCCACCAGTAGACAATATGTGTTCATCATAGAGCATTTGCCAACTTCGGAGAACTAGCAAGAAAAAAATGAACCACCCCCCGACCTCACCACTCAGAAATGAGCAAGGTGTGGGTACATTTCCTTCCGTTTTTCCCTCCAACTCTTCCTGGCCCTGTAGGCTGGGGACCCCCTTTGGAATTTGTGGCTCACCTTTCTCCCCGTGTGTGGATCAACCTTTTCTCTGTAGAAAGTGTTTTGAGTCTCAAGACGCCGGCTCAGGGGCTTAAACACCATCAGGTGTGTACCGGTGGTGACTTCCGACTCTGGGTGCGTCGACTGCATGTTTTGTAAATTACGCTGACTGAATTGTCACGTGGGTGACGAGTGATTCTCCAAATGGGGTTTTTATATGCCTTGTGTGGCTGAGGGAGTAAGTGCATAGGGCTTGCTTCTTGGAGAGAGCAGGCATTTCGCAGGTTATTTATTTATTTTTTTATTTAATTAGCTTGGGAGGAAGTGGGGGTCACCAGCTGCATGGTTTGTGAGTCACTTGAATTTCGAGCTCTATACTGCCTATTTTAGGCAATGGATTTTTAATGTTTTAGAGTTGTATTATTATATATTATGATTATAATATATAATAAACAATCACAATACAATTATGATTATTTATGATGATGATGATA
>NW_006443292.1:4642893-4676639 GCF_000325575.1 Pteropus alecto | reverse complement strand
TAGAACAGGTTGGCTCCTTCCCCTCAAGGTTTTAGCATTAGATCTCGAAGTCTGTAAATAAGGAGGCGATTTGAGGTACCTCTGACCGAAATTGGAAGGATTAAAAATGAAATTAATGTATAAAGAAAGGAGTGATTGCTGCTGTGGGTCGCCATCCACTTATCTCATAGTGATCCCGATGAGTCTGACACTGGCTCTGAGACCCAGCTGGGCCCCAAGTCTGACCACAGGGACAATATGCACAGTAAAACTGTTCTGGAAGATTCCAGGAGCACGACAGCCGTCAACACAGACTGAGCTTCTCCTGGTTTACAAACACACGGGAATCGAAGTGAGCTGCGTGTCGAGCACCTTGCACACACGAGGCAATGTGATAAGTGAAAAAGGAAGCTGTGTTCTTGGAACTCGACAGGTGATTCGGAGCCAGCACTCCCGGCGGGTAGAGAGGCGGCGAGCCCCACATTTGCAGTGTTTGTGGTATAAATAGTGCTGCCAACCAGACATCGTTGAACTTGGACTTGGGTGGAGATGGGCCCTAGCACGTATCACATGCTATTTCCATCGTGTAGGCATGATCGACCCTCAGGCATATTTCTTCCCTGCTCTGTGCCTTGGTGTCCTCTGCTATAAAACAGAGATGTCTTGAGAACTAACACAAGACCTTAGAGCGGGTTCCTGGCACCCAGTAAGAATGCCACCTAAGCATTTGTGATTGTCGTGGGCTCAGGGGGTGGAATTGGCGCTTAGACTCGCCCCACCCACAGGACTGCCACCCATCGCTCTGCCTCGGAGTCTGGGTATCCGCGGAGGACTGGATCCTTGGGGACTCCGGGTCCCTCCAAGGGGGGCCTCCTGCTGGCAACAGCGGCTGGACTCTGACGGCCTGGGTGGGTCCTTCTGGCAGCCCCTGGGAGGGCAGGACTTGTGGAGGCGGCCATGGGGCCGGGCAGCTGCTGGCGGTCCCGGCAGGGCTGTGCTCTAATGGACTTGGCCGGCCGCCCAGGCTGAAATGCTGATCTGATGCCTGCGTGCTGCACGTGTCTGGGCCACAACGACCAAGAACGAGTGGGGCAGGAGAGGCTAGAAAGAGGTCGAATCCCCTCACGACTCACGCTCCGGGTGGAGGAGGCACCCTCTGGTGGGTGAGGCTGGGGGCTCCATGATCCTGGGGGCCCCATGAGCCTGGGGGCCCTCGGGTGATGGGACGACCCTCGGGGAAGGAGCATGGGCAATGGCAAAGGTGGACAGCCTCTGAAGGATGCTCCTCCCCTCAGGCTGGGAGGGGGCCCGCCAGCTCCTGTCCTGTGCACACAGCGGTCCCGGCGGGTCCCTGGGGACTTTGAGGACGTCCCCGCCTCCCTGAGCCCTCTCACTGGTGCCTGGAAGGGGATCTAAGCTGCACCCCTCGACCCCGCCGCCAGCGAGAGGAAGGCTCGGGAAGGGCGCCCCGCCCATGTGCTGCCCCTGCGCCGTCACCGGCCTCCAAGGTGGCTCTGATTATCCTCGTTTACAGAAAACCGCTGATCAGAGGAGCCAAGTCCGAATGCTCCCAGGGTTCACATGCAGGTCACCCAGAGTGTGAGGCCCACATCGGAATTCCGGCGACCCCAGCCCCATGGGACCAGTCCCTCTCTGCCCCTCAACTTCAGATGACAGAGAGAGAGCGGCTTTGAGATTGGGCATCTGACTGGTCCAGCCGGGGTTGGGGGTGGGGGCCCGGGATGGACGGGGCTGCCCCCTCCTCCTGGCTGCCAGGGGTGGTGGGCGAGGAGGAAGGACGGGCGCCTGGAGCCCAGGCCCCTCCCCGGGTCCCTGTCCCGTGAGCCTTGGTGGCTTAGAGGCTCCCTACTCTGGAATGGACTCCGTTTCCCCCCGGGAACCCCGTGAGCTCCCTCATCCCCCACCTCAGGTGGCTCCGATGTGGAGAGGCAGAGACTTCTTACTCAGGTGACCTTACGAAGTGGGTTTAGTGCCCTCATGACCGGATGCCCAGGGCTGGGGCTGGAGCTGGAGGCACAGGGGCCCCGCCATTGTCTCCCAAGGCCAAGGGTGCCTCCCGCCTTGCTGTGTGTCTGCGGCCTTCTCCTCTTTTCGGTCAACAATGAATGGGGGACGGATGAGCGAAGGAAAGGGGACAGGTGGAGGGAGGGGAGACTGAGAGGGAGGGAGGGGAGCAAGCACGTCCGCTTTCAGGGTTCCCGGTCCCTCTTCTCGCCGGCTGGAGAGTTGGACCAAGATGCTTAGCATCCCAGAACCTCGCTCTCCTCACCTGTAAAACGGGGTGACAGGCTGCCTCTCAGGGATGTTCTGGGGACAGGGGCCAGGCATCCCACCCCTCCTTGATCTTTAGGGACGGAGAGGACTAGCTTCTCCCCTGGGCGGGAGTGAGTTGGAGCCTCACTGGCCTCTCCCATGCTTTTTATTTTCCTTATTTTTTCACATTTACTTTTTATTTTTTAATTTTTCAATTACAGTCGACGTTCCATATTATTTTATATTAGTTCCAGGTGTACAGAGTAGTGGGTTAGACATTTCTATAATTTACAAAGTGATCCCCCCGATAAGTATAATCGCTAAACATGGTTCTTATAATATTATGACTATGTTCCCTGTGCTGTCCCCTCCATCTCGTGACTGTTTTGTAACTACTAATTTATACTTCTTAATCCCTTCGCATTTTTCTTCCTCCCCCCGAACCCCACCCCTCCGGCCGTCACCAGTTTGTTCTCTGTATCCGTGAGTCTGTTTTCATTCTGTTTGTTCGTTTGTTTTGTTCCGTAGATTCCACATATAAGTGAGATCCTATGGTATTTGTCTTTCTCTGTCTGACTTATTTCACTCAGCATAGTATCATCTGGGTCCATCCATGTTGTTGCAAATGGTAAGATTTCATTCTTTATGGCTGAGTAATATTCCACTGTATGTATGTGTATATGTGTGTGTGTGTGTGTGTGTGTGTATACCACAGCTTCTTTATCCAATTGTCTACTGATGGGCACTTGGGTGGCTTCCATATCTTAGCTATTGTGAATACTGCTGCAGTGAACTATAGGGGTGTATAGATCTTTTTGAATTAGCATTTTGTTTCTCTTTGGATAAATACCCAGAAGTACAATTGCTGGGTCATAAGAAAGTTCTGCTTTTCATTTTTCGAGGAACGTCCGAATTGTTTTCCATAGTGGCTGCACCGATTTGCAATCCCACCAACAAGGCACAAAGGTTCTCTCTCTCCACATCCTCGCCAACGCTTGTTTTGGATTTATTGATGGTGCCGTTCTGACAGGTGTGAGGTGATATCTCGTTGTGGTTTTCATTGGCATTTCTCTGATGATTAGCGACCTTGAGCATCTTTTCGTATATCTATCGGCCATCTGTATGTCCTCTTCGGAGAAATATCTATTCAGATCTTCTGCCCATTTTTCAATTGGATTTTTTGCTTTTTTTGGTGTTGAGTTGTATGAGTTATTTATAAATTTCGGATATTAATCATTTATCGGATGTATTATAGGCAAATATCTTCTCTCATTCAGTAGGTCGTCTTTTTGTTTTGTTGATGGTTTCCGTTGCTGTGCAAAACTCTTTTAGTTTGATGTAGTGTCATTTGTTTATTTTTTCTTTGGTTTCCCTTGCCCGAGGAGTTAGATCAGAAAAAAAGTTACTAAGAGCAATGTCAGAGAGTTTACTATATATGTTTTCTTCTAAGAGTTTTGTGGTTTCGGGTCTTACATTTAAGTCTCTAATCTATTTTGCATTTATTTTTGTATATGGTAAGAAGGTGGTCCACTTTCTTTCTCTCTCTCTTTTTTTTTTTTGCATATAATCGTCCAGTTTTCTCAACTCTATTTATTGAATAGACTCTATTTATTGAACTCTATTTATTGAATTATTCTTTACCCCATTGTATAGTTTTGCCTCTATCGTCATAGGTTGACCACATGGGCATGGGTTTATTTCTGGGCTCTCTCTTCTGTTCCATCATTCTGTGTGTCCATTTTTATGCAAGTACCATGCTGTTTTGATGACTGTAGCTTTGTACTATAGTTTGATATCAAGTAGCGTGATACCTCCAACTTTGTTCTTCTATCTCAAGATTGCTGTGGCTAGTTGGGGTTTGTGGTCCATATAAATTTTATTATTTGTTCTAGTTTTGTAAAAAATGCCATTGGTATTGTGATAGAGATCACATTGAATCTTGGATTGCTTTGGGTAGTATGAACATTTAAGGATGTTAATTCTTCCTATCAGTGAGCATGGTATATGCTTCCGTTTATTTATATCTTTTTCAGTTTCTTTCTTTAATGTTCTGTAATTTTCTGAGTACAGATCCTTGGTTAAATTGATTCCTAGGTATATCGTTATTGATGCAATTGTGAATGGGGTGGTTTTCTTAATTTCTCTTTCTGATAGGTCATTATTGATGTATAAAAATGCAACCGATTATTGAATATTAGTTTTAGATCCTGCTACTATAACGAATTTATTTATCAGTTCTAATAGTTTTTCGGTGAAATCTTTAGGATTCTCTATATAGAGTATCGCATCATCTGCAAATGATAGTTTGCTTCCTTTTTAATTTGGACGCTTTTTGTTTCTTTTTCTTATCTCATGATTGTGGCTAGGACTTCCAATACTATATTGAATAAAAGTGGTGAAGGTGAATATTCTTGTCTTGTTCCTAATGTTAAGGAAAATGCTTTTAGCCTTTCCCCGTTGTACATGATGTTAGCTGTGGGTTTGTCATAAACGGCCTTTATTATTTTGAGGTATGTCCTATTTATTCCCACTTCACTGAGAGTTTTTATCATAAACGGATGCTGGATTTTGTCAAACCCTTTTTCTGCATCTATTGTTTATATGATCATATAATTTTTATCCTTCATTTTGTTGATACGGCGTGTCATGTTAATTAATTTACGGATATCGAACCAAACTTTCATCCCAGGAATAAATTTCTCTTGATCATGGTATATGATCTTTTTCTAATTTGGCAAAACAGGTAATTTTTTTATTGATCAAAGATTAAACCTACATTAAATATATAGAAGCACAGCAAGCTTTAAGTCCCAAGCTCCAAGCAAGCATCAAATTCTGTAAATCCAAAATTTGGGGACTGATTACATACTGATTAGAACATGTCAAATCTATTTCAAATTTTAAATACACATTTTGAAATGTGGAAAGTATTTGTGAGACTAAAATCAAACATTTAGTAACTACAATTTTCTTAAATATGAATAAAAAAAAAATAACATCGTCGACAAAAGAACATCCAAACTGTGGTGTACCCATGAAACTGATACCATATTGTATGTTAGCTATTTTTTACTAAAAAAAATTTTTTTTACACCTTTATTGAAATATGATAGACAATTAGTGGCTCAAATTTACAGTTTATAATTCAATTAGTTTTTTTTTCAGTTATAGTTGATATATAATAGTATATTAGTTTCAGCTGTACGGCATGGTGATTAGAGATCTATATAACTCACGAAGAGATCACGCCAATAAATCTAGCACCCCTCTGCCCTCTTGCATATTTCTTACAATATTATTGACTATTTTCCTTATGCTACACTTTGCATCTCCATGCCTATATTTCTGATAGGTCATTATCGATTGTATCTATCCATTTGTACTTCTTAATCCTTTTGCCTTTTTTCATCGACCTCCCCACCCCCATCCCATCTAGTAGCCCTCAAAATATTCCCTGTATCTCTGAGTTTGTTTCTGTTGTTGTTGTTGTCGTTGTTTATTCTGTCCTTTAGATTTCACATGTACGTCACATCACATGGCATTCGTCTTTCTCTATTCGAGTGACTCCGTTCGGCACAATACTCTCCAGGTCCATCTCTTGACTTTTCATCTCTTTGTATCTTATAATCTGAAGTGAGTCTCTTAGAGGCAGTATATTTAAGAGTCTTGTTTTCTTATCCATTCAGCCACGCTGTATTTTGATCGGAGCGCTTAATTCTTTTTCATTTGAGGTACTTGTTGATAGAGATGTAGTTATCTCCATTTTTTATTCATATTTTTGATACATACATTTTTCTTCTACTTAAAGAAGTCCCTCCAACATTTCCTGTAATCCTGGCTTGGAAGTGATGAACTCTTTTAGCTTTTTCATGTCTGGGAAGCTTTTTATCTGTCCTTCAACTCTAAATGATAGCTCTGCCGGATAAATTATTCTTGGTCGCAGCTCCCGCGTTTTCATCACGAATATTGTATGTTAGCTATTTTTTACTAAAAAAAATTTTTTTTACACCTTTATTGAAATATGATAGACAATTAGTGGCTCAAATTTACAGTTTATAATTCAATTAGTTTTTTTTTCAGTTATAGTTGATATATAATAGTATATTAGTTTCAGCTGTACGGCATGGTGATTAGAGATCTATATAACTCACGAAGAGATCACGCCAATAAATCTAGCACCCCTCTGCCCTCTTGCATATTTCTTACAATATTATTGACTATTTTCCTTATGCTACACTTTGCATCTCCATGCCTATATTTCTGATAGGTCATTATCGATTGTATCTATCCATTTGTACTTCTTAATCCTTTTGCCTTTTTTCATCGACCTCCCCACCCCCATCCCATCTAGTAGCCCTCAAAATATTCCCTGTATCTCTGAGTTTGTTTCTGTTGTTGTTGTTGTCGTTGTTTATTCTGTCCTTTAGATTTCACATGTACGTCACATCACATGGCATTCGTCTTTCTCTATTCGAGTGACTCCGTTCGGCACAATACTCTCCAGGTCCATCTCTTGACTTTTCATCTCTTTGTATCTTATAATCTGAAGTGAGTCTCTTAGAGGCAGTATATTTAAGAGTCTTGTTTTCTTA
Source organism: Pteropus alecto (assembly GCF_000325575.1). Classification (NCBI taxonomy): domain Eukaryota; kingdom Metazoa; phylum Chordata; class Mammalia; order Chiroptera; family Pteropodidae; genus Pteropus; species Pteropus alecto. The sequence continues at coordinate 4,669,794 of NW_006443292.1, read as the reverse complement.
TCCATTCAGCCACGCTGTATTTTGATCGGAGCGCTTAATTCTTTTTCATTTGAGGTACTTGTTGATAGAGATGTAGTTATCTCCATTTTTTATTCATATTTTTGATACATACATTTTTCTTCTACTTAAAGAAGTCCCTCCAACATTTCCTGTAATCCTGGCTTGGAAGTGATGAACTCTTTTAGCTTTTTCATGTCTGGGAAGCTTTTTATCTGTCCTTCAACTCTAAATGATAGCTCTGCCGGATAAATTATTCTTGGTCGCAGCTCCCGCGTTTTCATCACGATGAATATTTTGTGCTAAGCCCTTCTGTCCTGCAAAGTTTCTTTTGAGAAATCAGCTGCCAATCTCATGGGAGCTCCTTTGTAGATAACTGCTTTTTTTTTCTTGCTGCTTTTAAGATTCTCTCTTTGTCTTGAACCTCTGGCATTTTGATTATGACTAAAATTATGATGTGAGCCTCTTGGGGTTCATCTTTTTGAGAACTCTCTGAGCTTCCTGAGGTTGTATGTCTGTCTTCTTCACCAGCTTAGGGATGTTTTCAGGCATTATTTTTTTAAATAGGTTTTCAATTCCTTATTCTCTCGCTTCTCCCCTGGTCCCCCGTGATGCAAAATACATTTGATATGGTCTCAGAGTTCCCTTAAACTATCTTCATTTTTTAAAATTCTTTTTTCTTTTTGCTGTTGTGATTGGGTATTTTCTCCTTCGTTGTCTTCCAGATTGCTGATTCAGTCCTCTGCTTCACGTACTCTGCTGCCGATTCCTTCTGGCATATTCTTCATTTCGGTTATTGCAGTCTTCACTTCTGACTAGTTCTTTTGAATGGTTTCTATGTCCTTTGTTATGTTCATTATCTCTCTGTAGAAGTTCTCACCAAGTTCCTCGAGCATCCTCGTAACCAGTGTCTTGAACTCTGCATCTGATTGCTTGACTCCATTCCTTTAGTTCTTTTTATAGAAGTTTCTCCTGTTCTTTCATTTGGAACTTACTTCTTTGTCTCCTCATTTTGGCTGCCTCTCTGTGTTCGTTTCTAGGTATTAGGTAGATCTCCTATATCTCCCAGTCTTGGTACGGTGGCCTTATGTGGTAGGTGTCCTATGAGGCCCAGTGGTGCAGTGTTCCTGGTCACCTGAGCCTGGTGCTCCAGGTGTGTCCCTTGTGTGACTTGTGTTGCTCTCCTGTTGCATTGAGCCTTGATCGCTGTTGGCACATCAGTGGGTGGGATTGACTCTCAGGCTGACTGGCCGTAAGGATTGGCTGTGCCCACAGTATATGAGCTGCCATGCAGGAGCCTCAGTGGGCTCATTTGCCTGCCAGGACCACCCTTTCGGTGTGCAGCTTGTAGGGCTAATCCAACTGTGCTCTGCTGTGGTCTGAAGCTGGGCCCCAGGTATGGCGGCCCTGGGAGGGCCTCCTGTGGAGGTCAAGGTCAGCCACTGCCTGTGACTGGCCCGGGACTACCTGGTAGGAACCACAAAATGATCTGCAGTTTGTTACTGCCTGTGCTGGACCTGGAGGCATGTGGGAGTGGCCACACTGTGAACTGAGGCTGGCTGCCACCAGCACCGGGCCTGAGGTGGCTCAGCAAAAGGCTCAGGGCGCCCCAAGGCCTGATGCTGCCTTCTGGCTGCCTATAAGACTGAGAGCTGATGGTATGGAAGTTGAGTGAGGTGAGGTCAGGGGATCAGGGGAGTGGTATTCTCCAGGTTAATGCAGATTCAGATTTGGAGTCAGTGCTGAGGCTGGGGCCATGAGGCCAACCGCCACATGCATGGGGCCCGCAGAGCCCCGAGAGTTGTCCAAGAAAGAATGCAGCACGGGCCAATGCTGGCAGTCCAGCGCCAAAAGAGCCTCCGGCAGTGCACGTGTTGGGTGGGGCAGTGTTCTAGGGCATCACCAGGGTGGAGCGAGAAGAGTTCTCAGGCCAATGCAGATTCAGATTTGACCGTGTGGGGGGAAGGCTCGATACAGGGACAACCGTGACCGTCCCTTTCGTTCTCTCCCTGAAGCCACACAACTCAGTCTCTCCCTGTACGTCTCTGGTACCTCCCAACACACCACCCCTCTGCCAGAGCCCAGGGTGAGTGCCTGTGAGATAGAGAGTCTGTGCACGGCCCCTTTAAGAGAACACTTGGGTTTCCAGCAACTTTCTGACTCACCTAAACTGACATTATCCCCTGCCGATTTTCACAGCCAGGCGTTGTGCGGACTCCTCTTCCTGCCACTGGTGTCCAGACTGGGAATCCCGGTGTGGGGCTGGGACCCCTCATTCCTCAGCTGAGACATCCTTCCCGATTCTCAATGGCCACACGTGGGTGCGGCACCAGCCCCTTTCGTGCCTCTGCCCCTCCTACCAATCTCGACGTGACTTCTCCTTTATATCCTTAGTTAAAGGACTTCTGTTCAGCTAGTCTTCAGATGGTGCTCCCGGTTGATTGTGCTATAATTTCGTTGTGATTTTAATGTGGGCATGAGAGGAGACAAGTACGGCGTTGACCTGGGCTCCAGAGAGCAGGGGACCTGCCTGCCCCGTGCAGAGGCTGAGGCCAGTCAGTCCCTCCCACTCCAACCTCACGCTCCTCATCTGTAGGGTCGGCCGTGAGGAGGCCGGATGGTGAGGTCTTGCCCAGCACCCAGCCTGTGCCTTCCACAGATGGCACAGTCCACAGTGACTTTTAGGTGGGGAAAGTGGAAGGATCTGGGCCTGTGGCCTCCTGCCCTCCCTGCTTCATGTCACCCAGGCACATGGGGCTACAGGCCATCGTGAGGACAAAGTTCTCCTGGACCTAGAACACCCAGGTTTTGCTCGATCTTCTTAATTTCCATGATTCTCTTAATTAGCTAATATCACCCGTCCCCCTAAATCAGTCGAGTTCTCTCTTGACTTCTCCATCCCTGTCTCACTCTGTGTCTCTCACTGTCTTTGTCTCACTTTCCCTCTGTGTCACTGTTCCTCTCTCTCTGTCCTTCCTCTCTCTCTCCTCCCTCCCTCCTTCTGCCTTTGACTGCCTGCCCCCCCCATCTATCTCTATCTCTGTCTTTAATTCTCTGCCCGTCTCTCAGCAACCCCCTTCCTGCCTCACAGTCTCATTTCCTCCCCCGCCCGGTTGCCTCCCTGGGACAGCTGTGAAGAATTAGGAGCTCGACAGTGAGTGTCCCCAGTGGCACAGGATGATTTATGTCTCCGTGGGAGATCAGGCAGCTTTTCTTCATTATTTCACCCAACAGCGCATGTCCTGGGGCTTACGGGTTTTCTCTCCTTTCAAAGTCTTGACTCTCACCTGACTTGGAACGTTTGTTTTTGTTTTAAGACGAGTTCGAACCCCCACCCTCTCCTTCCAGAGAGCATCTGCACAGCTAGCAGCCCTGGGGACCGGCCTCCTGCCCTCCTCTGTCCTCCCAGAGTCCCCTTGACCCAAGCTGCCCCAGGGCCAGTTGTAATGTTCAGGGACCATCGGTACCTTCCCATTTAAACCAACCACCCTGAGTGTTGCTGTCACACAGACCTGAGCTTCCACTGTCACTTTGGGCAGCTGCCATTCTCACTGAGCCTCTACCTTCTTCTGTGCACAAAGGGGGTGACAAAGGTGCCCGCCTCATGGGGTCATCACTGATGGAGAATAGTTCACTGAGAGCCGACCCTGTGCTGGGCACTGCGTTAGGCCCTCTGTGTGGGTTATCTCTTTCTTCAACTCGGTGACCATGGGAGGAAGTATCTGTGTGCCCACTGCGTGGGTAGAGAGACTGAGGCTCAGAGAAGTTATTTTCTGAGGGTCTCGGAGTCACTGAAGAAGGTAGTGCAGTGGACGCCCACCACCACCACCCCATAGGGCCATGTTGTCCTTGTTACACACACAGGAAGTCCCTGGGGTCTCCCGCTGCCCCCACGATGTTTCCCATTGTTGCAGACATGTGCCCACACTGGCTCCCAGCACACACGGGAGGGAGCGTGGGCGCCTTGGCGACTCTGCCGCGGTCAAGTAGAGGGAGTTCACATTTCAATTTTCTCTGGACTAGAAAAGTGTGTGCTGGCAGGCAGAGGGCCTCTCAGGAGGCGGTGGGACTTGCAGAGTCTGTCCACTCTTGGGTCCGACCCCGTGTACCTTGGGGTCTGAGGCTGGCTGTGCGCGGGCCCTTGGGATTGGCAGTGTGTCCTATACACCACGTGGGGCTGATAAAAATTGGTAGAAGTAGAGGACAGTGGGTCAGGGGTTCTGCGAAGAAAAACGAGATTCTCTCAACCAACACCCTCCTGATTGAAGGTCGGGGGTGAGCAAGAACTCGTAAGGTCCGAATAATACAGACAGAAGTTAAATGGTGTTAAGTAAAAAAGGAGACGCAATGAATGTAATTAAAAAGTTCACGGTGTATCTTCAGGCCTGGTTGGATCCAGGTGCTCTAAGGAGGCCATCAGGGAGCTGTCTCTCTCCTGCTCTGCTTTCTTTGGCCTGGCTTCCCCCTCAGGCAGGTTCTTCCCAGGAGTAGTAGCTTTCCAGCCCCTCCAGGCATACACTAGGGGCTGCAAACCAAGTCTTGAGGATGCTCCTACTGGCCTGAATTGGTCTACGTGTTCATCCTCCGACTGCTCATGATGGCTGGGGAAGTGCCACGATCAGCATCCGCGGCCGGCGGGAGGCCACCCAGCTCCGCGGCCCTGCGCCTCTGAACTTGCTCACTCACGTGGCTCCCCAAAGATCCTGGTTCCTTCCTCACGTGAGATCGGCACCAGGTCTGTTTGCCTCGCATGTCGCCAAAGCGCTGACTCTCTCCATCCGTGGCACTCAGGCTTCCGTGCCGAGGGAGGGGTGATGGGAAGGCGGCTAGGGGTGGCCCCAGGTGGAGCGGGGTGGGCAGAGGCACCCTCCTTCTTGTGGTGTTTCCCGGGACTTTTTTTAAATGTGGATACTGGAAAATTTGAAATGAGATCTGTGACTTGCACTGGTGGCTCCTATTATGTTTGTATTCCATCGTGTCCTTCTGGACAGTGTGACCAATAACACGACAGGGCTTGCCCTAGGGGACGGATTTGAAAGCCGGAGTCCTCGTCTTGCCTCGGCGCTCGGCGTCTTCACCCCCGCCACCCCAGGATGCACACAGCAGAACCCCCAACCACGTGGCTTCGGGGTCCCCTGCATCTTTGGATTCCTGCCACTCACGACCATTTGCCCAGCACCTCAAGTATAGATAGTGCTTTTGTGTAACTCGAAAACAGGTATCCCTTACTATTCAGACCAGTGTCCCCCAAAATGTGGCACAAGAAACGTGCAATTCCATGACACCCGCCGTGGGAACGGCGCCCCTGGGATAGAGCGCCCCGTGCGGTGTGCGGCCCTCGCAGCCCTGCCGAGGACCTGTCTGCTCGGTGGACGTTAGTCTAGTCGGAGGAACTGGCCAGGGAGGGAGAGAGCAGCCCTCCGCCCCTTGCCAGGCGTGTCCGGGCGTCCCCACCTCCCCTCCGATTACATGGGTGGCGTCTCAGAACTCTGGCATGAAAACCCTATTAGTGAGAACCGTGTCCCCAACATTCACCCAGGAGCTTCACAGAGGTGTGGGCAGAAGATAAACTCCCACCGATGCTTCGAGACCCAGACTAAGGGTCTCCTCTGCGAAGGACATGTCACCTCTGAGCTATCCATGTCACAGAGGTCGCCAGGGGTGGGGTGCTTGGTGAGGTATCACCACCTTGGTGGGGGTCCGCTGCTTTGTCGAGGGATGGGTGCTGGAAAAGACTGGTGTAGGGTTCTGGCGTGCCTTTATCAAGGAGGGTTGACACACATCTGCTTAAAATCATTTAACTTTATCAACTTGCCTGACTCATAGGGCAGTATACACAGAAAAGCGGGAGGATGAGGTCAACAGGGAGGGCTGAGATAATAGCCTCATGATTTTTCACAGCCGTCTTCGTTTTCACCCCCAAATGCCCTATTTGCTCTCAATGAGTTTCGTCGATTGGTTCTATAAGGCGATATTTATTTACCTGTGTCAAGGTTAGTTCTAATCCTATTCTGTGTAAGTGTCTCACAATTGTTAAGCATAAGTTTTATTTATAGCATGTTTAATTCATGTCTAACATTTACGATTTCCCCTCACTTTTATACTGTTTCATGGACGTTTATCTGCCGTCCTCAGAAAAATGTAAAAGAGTGTGTTTCGTTTATTTATTAATTTTTCTTGTACTTTGAAAATGCTTTATTTTTTTTCCCAAATCCGAGTTCGATCGCTTCTGGGGAGTGACAGGAAGTGAGTTGGGAGCCAAAAGAGTAGAAACGATTTGCAGCCCATTTCTCCAAAACCTGCGGTTCCTTTAACTAAAGAGATGTTTTGTAGACAGTTACATTATTTTGTACAGTAAACCTTTTTGTCTTTTCTTTTCTTTTTAGCCACTTAATGTCATATCGTGAAAGGAAGATCGACTTCTTAATGAAAAAAAGCTGAGTGGGAGGAGACGCGCAAGCACATCGGGAGCACACGTCCCGGCTTACATAAGTAACATTCTTGCTGCATAAACATTTTGGCAAAGCCAGACACTAACTCCCCATCCCACACTGCTGGCCTGAACCAAACTTTCTTTTCTTTTTAGCCACTTAATGTCATATCGTGAAAGGAAGATCGACTTCTTAATGAAAAAAAGCTGAGTGGGAGGAGACGCGCAAGCACATCGGGAGCACACGTCCCGGCTTACATAAGTAACATTCTTGCTGCATAAACATTTTGGCAAAGCCAGACACTAACTCCCCATCCCACACTGCTGGCCTGAACCAAACGCTGGATAATATACTAAAAAAAAAAAAAAGAAAAAAAAATCCTGTTGATGATAACATTTTTCTGTCCAGAAATCAGTCATTAGTTTGGACAAAGAGATCCAAATACATCTGGTTAGTTCCCCAAAGTTGTAGTGGAAAATATTATCTAGAGAAAAAGTAAGAAAGAAACGAGAGAGGAAGATTGTGCTTTCTTAAGAGTGACAGGAAGAGAATTTACTCAGTGCAAAATCGCAAACCCCAAACCACATGAAACCATCCTAATTTGGCACAGGTCAGCCGGAGAGTCCAAAATAAATCGTTTTTAATGAATTATTAATTCTGCTGGAAGTTTTAACCAAAATCAGACATTTACATTTTTATCTAACGTCTGGATTGACATGAAATAGAAATATGCAATGAATAGTTTGGGGGCTCCAGCTCCTCTGTGATATGTGTACACCGAGGTATTCGTACAAACTTTTGTCCCCAAGGAAAGAAAGTTCTCAGAGAGTACTTCCTGTCTCCCAGCATGTTACCAATGACATTCTAATTCCCAGAAGAGTTTATGCAAGCTGTGAGGAAGGACTATTTTTTCTTTCTAAGTGTTTGAAACATAAAAACAAAGTCATATACCAATCAAACCAGGATCTGTCATTTCAGAGTGACAAACGATATTTGCATTTCTATAATTCTTGCATGTCATAACCCACTAGAAGCGGCCCCTTTTCTTAAGAAACATGAACAGGCCAATTATCAGAGAAGTGACAGAGAAGGCAGTTAGAGCCGCACCCCACCCTTCAAAAGAACATGAAGCCCAAATGGTTTCCCAGGGGAATTCTTGCAAACCTTTAAAAATTAGATAAATCTAATGCTAGCTACTTAAGCTATTCTATAATGTAGAAAGAGAGTCAAAACTTCCACTTATTCATGAAGCCAGAATATCAGCAATTTGAAAATCTGACAAAGATTTTATAAAATATTACAACTACAGCCCGATCTCACTTATTAATACTGCTATGAAAATGTACAAGAAAAATCTAATCAAATAGAATCAAACAGCAAATTCAAGATAATATATTACGAGCAAATAGTGTTTATTCCATTAATGCCAGTGCAGTTCAATACAGAAAATACAGTAATAGAATTCATTGTGTTAATACGGCTAAGGATAAAAACCATATGATAGTCTTCAAAGATGCAGAGAAGACATCTGAGTAATGTAATACTTATTTGTGCTAAAAATATTTTCCCCTGGAGATTAGAACCAAGACAGAGATAAATGCCCACTACTGTATAAAGCTGTCCTGGAAGTATTAGGTAAAGCGACAAAACCAGGAAATAATGAGAAGCAGAAGAATTTGAAAAGAAACCAGAAGAACAAAGCTACCTCTGTGCAGATGATGTGATCATATATTGAGAAAACCCCAAAGAATTGGAGGAAAAACGAACACAAACCATAACAGAAGTCAGTAAAGTTGCAGGTTATAAAATCAAGGAGCAGTGGCCGACATATCTATAAACAATAGCCATCAGGAAGAAACAATCAAAGAGAAGACCTCATTCACGACGGAAGAGAAAACCATGGGTGTAAACTTAATGAGACATGTCCAACTCTATTCGAGGAAAAGGTAAAACTCTTGTGAAAGTATTGCAGAAAAATGAGACCGGCGAGAAACCAAGCAGTACTCGGAGAGTTGGGGAACTCAGGTTTATTACGCCGGCGGTCCCAGGAGAGCTAGCGCTCTGAAGATCTGGGCCCCGAGCTCAGGGGTAACGTTACATGTATAGAGCTTAACAAGCAAAGGGGATACACCCGTTATCTAGACAGAACAAACAAAGGGGAGGGTGAGTCTTCAGCTGATCTCGAGGTCACCCTGCCCCTTGACCCATGTGGCAAGCATGTCCACAGAAGCAGAACAAAGAGCTGATTACAAGGTTAGCCATTTGAATGGAAAATTCCTCTTCAAAAGAAACAAAAGTATATTCAAAGAAATGGAGAGATACCCCATGTCCGTAGGTAGGAAGACCGACCATCAAAAAGATACCAATTCACCCTAATAATAACTTATGAATTTAGTTAGATTCCTTTTTTCCCCCCTAGAGCTAAGCAAGTTTTGAAAAAGAAAGATAAAGAGGAAAGAATCAGTCTACCCAGTTTCAAGTTACCTACAGCTATCGTGATTAAGACTGGGATATTTGTAGAAGGATAGACTTAGCTTTATAGAACAGAACAGAAAACCTAGAAATAGACCCACACGAATAGGATTTTTGACAAAGCAGCTAACGCAATTCGGTGGGATAAAGAAACCTTTACCACAAATGGTATTGGAGCAATTGGACATAGGCCAAGAAATGAACTTTACGCAAAAATTAACTCAAAGTGGATCATGGGATTAACTCAAAATTACACATGAAAAACAACATTATAAAACTTTTTTTAGAAATAGGGGAAAATATGGGAGTCTAGGACTAGACCAAAAGTTCTTAGACTTGATACCGAAAGCATGATACATGAAAGGGAAAATTGATAAATTAGACTTCATCAAAATTAACCTTTGCTCTGCAAAAGACCCTGTTAACAGTGAGAAAAAATATTAGCAGGCCACATATAAAATAAAAGGCTAGTATCTGGAGTAGACTTTTTTGAAACTCTCGAAAGTAAACAGTAAAAAAGCAAACAATCCTTAGAAATTGGGCAGAAGACATGAGTAGACGTTTTACCGAAAAGGATATACAGATGGCAAATAAGCATATGAAAATATATTGAACATCATTAGCCACTAGAGAAATGCAAATTGGAACCACAAAAAGCTACCCCTCCAGAATGACTAAAGGAAAAATTAGTGACAACAGTAAATGCCGGTGAGGATACAGAGAAATCACTCAGACATCGCCGGTGCGAATGTAAAATGGTACAGTCACGCCGCAAAGTTGTTTGGCGGTTTCTTTTAAATCTAAACGTTCAACCAGCATGGCATTATCCCAGAGAAATGCTGACCACCGCCCCCCCCCCGAAAAAAAACCTGTACACGAATGTTTATAGCAGCTTTCTTTGCTTTTTTCACCAAAAAAAACCCAAAAAACAAAAAACAAAAAATAAAACCAAAAAAACAAAACAAAAACCAGAAGCAGCCCAAACGTCGCTCAGTGGGTGAATAGTGGCACAAGCTGGAGGACACCCATGCCATGGGATGCAACTGAGCAATAGAAAGAAACAACTGTTGATAGACACGACACCCTTGATGAATCCCCAAAGTTATGCCGAGTGAAGAAAGCCCATCCGCAAAGGTTATAATTCCTCTAGATAAATTTTTCCGCAGACAGACAGAGATAGAGACAGAGATAGTGATCAACACACACAGCCTTTTGGTTCTCTTTCTCTAGAGAGCCCTGACGGGTACCATACCCTCTGGTAGGAGCCGCTGAAATGTGTCCTTTGCGTGTGTCTTGGGGACTGTCCTCCGTTAGGTCTGTGAGCTGAGCAGGTGTTAACACGGAGCCTCAGACCCTCCACACCTGCAGGGCCACCTGAGACGCACACCAGAAAGAGCTCTGGTTACATCCTCAGATGCTCCAATGGCTTGATCCCTTTCGATGGAGAAGCCAATCTCCTTGGCAAAGAACGCGGGCACTGCGCACCCCCAACACCGACGCCCCGAAGGATGGAGGCTCCTCTCTTGGTCCTTTGTGTCACGGTCGAGGCAGTGTTCAGCCTGGCTGTCCAGGCTGAGTGAGGGACACTTCACAGCTGAGCACTCTGACCTTCCAAAAAGGCTGGGAAACACTTCCTTCCAAAAAAATCGAATGAGCCAAGGCAAAACGAAGACCAGAAAACATCTAGAATGGAGGAGGAAATTTTAATGAACCAGTTTCGTGAGCCCGTTTAACGGTTGGTTTCTGCATAGCTGCTCTGACTGGTCCAGGGTCATTCAGCTCCTGCAGTGGGCTGTCCAGCACTGCGCTGGCTGTGTGCGTGTGTGTGTGTGTGTGTGTGCGCGCGCGTGTGTGCGTGTGTGCTGTCACCTATGTCCAGGAAGGTCTCGACCTGCATCCAGATCATCTTGTGATCTTTGAGCCTGGAAGCCGAGGTGCCTGCGTCTTTATCGGGGTCTCCCGCTCCGTCGAGCATCCTGGCCCCCTGCTCAGCGCAGCACAGGGATCCCCACGGCGGTCCTGAGACTCCCCTGAGGGCAGGTGGCCTTTTCCTTCACTCTCAGGGCCGAGGCGGGTCAGACAGACCCACCGGGCTGCACCGCTTTGTAAGGTAACGCACAGGTTCCTGCGGGCCCTCAGCTCCTGGGCAGCGCGTGGCCACCGTCAGCAGCCAGGGACATGAATGCCATCGGGAATGCAGCGTCCCCAGCCATGCGCGCCTCCGGCACACACTCACTCACAGAGTCCCCTTCAACCTGGGGGTGATTTTAGTGAGTCCCTAACGGTTTCGCTTTTTTTGAATTTACTTACAAGTTTTAAAATTGGGGAGTTTTATGTTAAAATCTGCGCTTCTGGCTGCTTCTGAAAAATTGGGAGACGGGGCCGCCTTAGACTATATTCTCCAAGGCATCTACCTTACTGCAGGCCAGTGCCTGGGAACCAGCGCCCCCTTCAGAGAGGGCAGTGATCCTCAAAGTGGGGTCCCCATCCAGCAGCACGCCACCTGGGCTGGCGTCAGAAATGCACATTTTCAAACCCAGACCTGCAGCTTCAGAAAGGCAGGACTGGGGCCCAGCAGGCCCCGTAGGGGATTCTGATGCCCGTCAGAATTTGAGGGGCGCCCCCCTACTGAGGGGGAGCCGGGCTGTCTGTTTTCCGCAGTCCCCACAGCACCCTAATGCCTGTTCCCGGCCCACCTCACTCGCGTGAAGAGCTGACTCTGTGTCCGTGTGACCTCTGGCTTCTCGCTGCTCTCGTGCTTGGCGCTGGGGCCATCGCTTAGCGGCCGGAGCAGGTGCCTGCAAAGCAGGGTCTGCTGTTCTCTGCACGCAGGGAGTGGGGGCCCGGGGCCAGGCTGCAGCCCCTCGGGCTCCAAGGAGAACTGCCCAAGAGGAGAGAAGAGAGGTGTGCGAGGAAGTGGGGGGAAGGGACCCCCATCAACTCCGCCTGGGTCTGGCCACTTCAATCAGCCCAGGCTCCTCCTCTTCCCCGTGGACGTGGCTCAGCACAGCTGCGAGTGGCTGTGTGTGTGTTTATTTGTTCCTGACATCTGTCCTGGTTTGCTCATTTTTCTGTGTGCTCACCTTCTCTCTGCTTCAGGAGGACACTTCGCCACCACCCAGCGCCAGGACAGGCCTCCTGCAAGCCGGGGACAGCCTGGGCACCCCTCAGGGTCACAGAAGAGGGGCGGAGCACAGAGGGAGGGGTCTGCAGCTGTTGTGTCCCCTCCAGGCACCCAGAGTCATGGCCGGCCCCAGGGAACCTGGGTGAAGCATCTGCCCCGGGGGCTCGGAGGAGGAAGCACAGAAGGCCCGGACTCTCCCTGCTCTGTGAGCTGCCTCAAGGTCAAGGGCATGTGGCATTGTCTTAGTGCCCCGCCTCGCACCGGGCATGGTGTAGGACAGACAGACCCTAGAGTCTGCTAGAACAAGAATAAATGAAACCATGTCGTGCTTGCTCTCTCCTTCATTCATTCATTGCCTGTGAGGGGCACTAGGTGCCAGGCCCTGCTCCAGGCACAGGCCAGGGTGGGGCTTCAGCCACGGCTCCGTTTAGTGGGGGGAGGGAGCCTGTCTACGGACACCCGTGTGACATGGTGGGGACAAGGCAGGGCTGCAGGCTGCCAGGAGCTCTCGACTGATTCCCTCCTGAACCCAGCAGGTGGCTTCTCCTTCTTCACTTGACCTGGCTTCCTCCCTATGTCACTAACCCCCAAAGTACGATCTGGGCCCCCCCCCAACTTTAGGAAAGAAAGAAGAAGACAGTAGGGCCACCTGATCTGCGCAGGTGTGAAGCTGGGAGCCTCGGACCCGCACCGCCCTGAGGTGGGGGAGGTACGTCTGCATTGGAGAGGATCATGATAATGATAATGATTGATAATGATCGATAATGATCGTGATAAGCGCCAATACGATGACTATTGTTACACAGCAGTAGCAGCTGCTTCTACGCCCAGGTTCACGCTAAGACCCAGGCTCTTGGGTCAGGTGGACCTTCTGTACTATATCACTCACTCACCCCAACAACAGAAGGAGGAGATATTTTTGCCTTAATTTACAGGTGAAAAAGTCAATATCAGGGAGATGACAAGTAGAGGCCGATGGCCGGAGTCTGAGCCTCACCTGGCTCTCTGTTCATTATTTGCTGCGGGACCACTGCGTACAGCTGCCCAGGTTGCACACTGTAGAACTCAAGGAGCTGCCATTCACTTAGACTACAGTGTGAATGTGGCCCCCGGTTCCGCAGCGCGGCGGCCCGGTTAGCTCACGGTTTTGCGAGGGAAGGTTCAAGCAGGTGTCTGCACAAAGTCATTGGAAGCAGAGCAGGAATCCCTGTGGCTCTAAGGGTTGCATACCTGGCTTTCCCCAGGATGTCCTCTGACTGGAGACGCTGCCATGCAGAGGTTCCTGTCTCCTGTGGAATGCACTGGCCTGGGGGGACAGGCAGGAACCAGGGCCAAGGACTGTGTCTCTGACGTGCCAACCCTTCGTTGGTAAACGCTCTCTCCAAGACCTCGCTCCGACAGAGAAGCCACCGACAGAGGGTTCTGCTTTGCCGCGGGATGTAAACTTGGGCCCACCTTCCCGTCTTCAGAGTATGTGCCGGCACCAGCCATCTTTGTGCCGGCGCCTGCCATCCTTGGGACGAAGGATCCCCAAGGAGACGGAGTCGAGAGCCAAGAGCGTAACTAAGAGCGAGCCTCGAGCTTCCTCCCAGCAGGAGCCGGAGTAGCGTATAGAGCTGCGTCTGAACCCGGCACGGAATCCTCCGCGAGGGCCCGGCTCCCTCCACAGTGCTCCATCTCCACGCCATCGGTCCCTTTCCCCTGCATCGGCCTCTGGCTGTTGTACGGCAAGCTTGTCTTTTTCCTGAGGCCTCCGATGCAGCTCAAGGTAGCTGGGGAAAGCTGTGTGGGTGCTCGGCTTGCTCCCCTGGCCCCAGACACTTCCACGCAGCCTTGGAGGATGCAAACTCGGGGTGGGGGGTGGACATCTGGACAGACAACTTCAGGAGCATCCTGCTGTCCCTAGTCCTCCTGTTCTGAGGACAATCCTATCGGGCAGAGTGCGGACCCCTCCAGATGGACAATCTGTTGCTCACCTGAGCGAAGACACGCCAACAAGGAAGTTCAAGGTCAGCTGCCTTCTCCTGTGGGCCTGGCCGCCTCTTCAGAGAGGAGGACACGACACGGCCCTGCCTCTGACAGCCCCCCAGCCCTCCCACCAGGGGCGTGCACCCTAAATACAGACCTCTCTCTGCGTCCCGTCCGAGATGGGGTGACCGACAGCCTGCCGATGTCCGTCCTGGGATCTGCGTGTTCGAAGGCAGACGCAGCGTCTCGTGCACGCTTGAACTTCAGACTTGAGCATCCTTTTGGAGGCCGACGTTGAGGACCCCATGTCCTCTGGGTGAGCCGAAGCCCTCCTCGTGGGAGCCCCCGGAGTGTTCAGCTTACATTCCTTTCCTTCATCAGCGCTTTTGGCCTCAGCCACCGTCTGACCCGTCGGGGGCAGTGCTCGGGAAAGCAGATGTCTCCCAGGAATACCGGAGATCTTCTCGGTGGTTCTGGAGAGTTCTGGAGAGTTCCCCAGCCTGCCGCCTGAAAAAGCAAACACCCCCAGGGACAGCTAAGTGACCTCCAGGAGCTGCAGAGGCCCGGGCCTGAGAACAGCTCTCCTGGCTGGCAGCTGCTGAGTCCCTGAGCGGGCAAGGTGTCACTTTAGGACCTTCGTAAAGGAGGGGCTGAGGGCCATCAAGCGGGCCAGGGGGCTGTGAGGTCGAGACGCTCCCCCGCCTCACGCGAGGTTGACAAAACCCGAGGCGTCACGTCAAACGTGGGGACAGGTGTGCAGATGGAGGGCGAGGGGGTCCAAGGGACCCACTCAGGTCCAGCCCGCTGAGCCCCATGGGAGCACTGCCGGGGCTGGGAAGGACATCTGATGCTTCCACAGAACATGGAAATTCTGATTTTGCGTGAAACCCCCCAGTGTCTAATAAAATGTTGGCAGCTGATTGAATTTACAAACAATATTTTATGCCGACCAAACAGATACTCTCTGCTGAGCGGATGTGGCCTGCTGGCCATCTGTTTGCGGCCTCTGCCGTCACTCTGTCTAAGAGGCAGTGGCTCTGCGAGGGGTGGGCACGGGCTCGGTCAGACACGTGACCTCTGGCGGACAGCCTCACACACCGGGCTGAAGGCCGGCGTGCGACAGGACACAGGCCACGGTGGTGAGCCGGGGAGCCTTGGTCTCGGTGGCCTGGGAACATCTTTGGCTAGGAGCGTTCATTTATTCTTTTCGGTTTTAGTAGATCTGCTGCCAAAGCGAGCGCCGTCTGTTCTTTCAGTGGGTCTGCGATGTGCCGGGCACTGGGAGATGGTGCTGTGTGAACTTTCTGTGGCTGGCGTAACAGATACACCGCACACGTGGTGGCTTAAAACAGCAGGACAATTCTCTCGTGGCCCTGGAGGCCGGAAGCCGGAAGCCAGTTCCACGGGGCTGAAATCAGGGTGTCAGGGCCACGCTGTCCCCAGGGACTCGGTGGGAGCATCTGCTCCTCGCCTCTTCCGGTGTCCGGTGGCTGCCGGCACCCCTCGACCTGTGGCTACATCCCTCCCACGCACGCCTCCGCGGTCACGGCCCCCTCTTTGCCCCTCTTAGAAGGACACTTGGGATTTGGTTTAGGATCCATCCGGATAACCCAGGATAATCCCCGCCCCCGCCCCCCAAGATGTCTTTAATCACATCTGCCAAGGCCCCTTTTCCTTATAAAGTAAGATCGCAGGTTTCAAGGGCTTAGGACCTGGTATCTTCGAGGGGCAAAGATCCCTCAGCCCCCCACGGGCTTTCTGGTGGGGCAGACGGGGAAGAGCCAACAAGCCAACAAACACATACAGCGACATCACGCTCCGCAGGTACTGGGAATAATCATGGAACTGTGGTTTGACCCCCAAACCTCTGGGGGTGTGCCATGGGCGGGAGGGGAGCCTGCCCCACCAGGCCTGTCCTGGCCTCCCTCCCACCAAGCAGGCAGAGCCAGAGCGCCTTCGAGCTGCTCCGCTGTGTCTCTGAGCTCACACCTGTCACAGGAGTTTGCCCAGGCCCCTGAATGAGACCAATGACTAGGTCATCCAGTGGATCATCCAGCACAGTCGAGATGGGACATTTCCAAGTGCAGCACAGGTTCAGCCTGGCGGCCACCGAGGAGGGACAGGCTCCGGCAGGGCTTACCTGGGAGACATACCTGGTGGACGGAGTACATGTCCTTCTCAAGTTCCAGGCCTCACCGGGGAGGTCCGCCTGGCACACAGGGCCGAGTGTCAGGGGTCCCAAACCTGCCTGTCCCCGAGCAGCTATCTGGGAGGCACGGTGGCAGCGATTTCTGCTGAGGGAGGAGTCCTCGTGGGAACCACCATGAAAACCCCCCGAAAGTCACCTGTAGCTTTTGGTATCTGACCTGATACAGCCATTTAACCGGCGAGCCCAGACTCAGAGGTATAGCTCGGAAAGGCCTGCTGAGAATGGATGAGAACGGGGTGTTCTGAGCACCCCAAGTTCACACGCTGCCTTTCAACATGCCAGGGCTCTCCCCGTCACACTCGATCTTCCCTGCCAGGTGCGTGCCCCGTTATCCTTGAGTTTAATAATAATGTCTATTATTGACAATGTCTATTATTATAGACATTAATATAGACATTATTAATAATAATGTCTATTATTCTCCCTTTATGAATGAATCGGGACACTGAGGGCCAGAGGGGACATAACCCACCCTTCGAATCCCAGCAGACTAGTGTGCAGTGCCCACTGGCGTCTGGATTTCAAAGGAACTTGTAAATAAACCCTCTGTCTCAGACCCCCACCCACTTTTCCCCTTACGAGTGTTCCTTGGAAGGGCGTCTGGTCTACCCAGCACAGGGCTGAGGTGGTTCCTTCCTTCTGTGCAGCGTGGTTGGCAGCAAGTCACGTGCCTGGATTCTCCACTGAGAAACGACAGGGTTCCCAGGCCCGCTTCCTCTCGCTCCTTCAGAAGGCGGAGATGTTGGGACAAGTCCACAGGAGCCAGAGGAGGAAACATTGAACTTTGCAGCAAGTGGCTGGAGAGACGTGGCCTGGCCCCAGGTCCCCAAGGCATCCCTGAAGGACAGCGATCACTCGGGACCTTGACTAAGAGCCACTGTGGGGACTCGGGGTCCCCATGTGGAAAATAAGAATGACGTCGCCTCCCTGGCAGAGTTGTTATGGGAATCAGACACAAACATGCCCTAATTAAACGGGAGAATGTTAGTGTTATGATTATTACGACTTGACCTTGAGAAAGTCATCGCAGCTCTCCGGGCTCGGTTTCCTCAGCTGGCCCATGAGGTGTGCTCAGGCTCTGGTTTTCTCTTCTTTGAAATGGGAACAGTCTATGGCCACGCCACCCTGAACATGCCCGATCTCGTGAAGCTAAGCAGGGTCAGGCCTGGTTAGTGCTTGGATGGGAGACCGCCCAAGAAGACCAGATGCTGTAGGCATAAAAAATTTTTAAAAATAAGAGATCGTTTCTCCTCCTCCCTTAATCCTGCTTCTGCAAGTTCAAAACTCAAATTTGATTTCCATCTAAGCCACTTACTTGGTGACCTTGGGCAAGGAATTAACTTCTCTGGGACCCAGGTTCCTTATCTGTAAGAAAGAAACAAATGATACGCTGCACTACCATACAAGAGTGATGTGAACATTAGATCAAATGAACTGTTGGAAAGCAGCATGGCACAAGGCCGGGATAAGCAGGCTTAACAGATGTTCGCCTTTTTCTTCTGTTACAACAGACGTCATTATTCTAAAATAATAAAATAAAATAAAATAAAATAATAAATTTGGAACAGTCGTAATATGGTCTTCATCGGTCGCTGTGGGCGTCACATGAGTCCGTGTCAGGAGCAGAGCCCAGCTCCTGCTGAGTGGCACATACGTGTGTCTGGTGTCTGTGCCTCTCTGTACGCCGAATTGCCCAGGCCTTCCCCGATGTTTCTGGTTCCGATAGTTGGTTTTATTTCCCACTCTGCCAATAATGAATGAATGAATGAATGAATGAAATAGAATTATCTGTTTGAAAGCATCTTTATAGGCTACCTAAAAAATTCTGAATGATTTAGACTCACTCCTTGCTTTTGGCTGGATTTCCAATGGCTTTGCTTCACCAACCAAATGCAGCCTTGACGGACCCAAATTTGCTATTATCAAGGGTCTCATTCTGCATGGAGAATCCTGGAAGTCAGTTCCAAAGATGGCTTTTGAGAATGCTTTGGCATTGGCCCCAGAGTCATGCCTGAACCTCGCCGGGAGGCCAACTTTCAAAAGCAACACTCATTTAGATGCAAAAATACAAGATCAGTGTGGTCACCGCATCCAAGGACAGGGTGGTGACTCCGAAGGGGGCACCTGCCATCGGAAGTCTGAGCCCTGCTGGCTGTCTTGTCACATCTCTTACTGAACCCTTGGCAGGTGTCCCCAGTGGGGGCAGGGAGGTTTGAAACTCACTAGATTTCTATTTGTATTTCTTTTGCCGGGGACAGCCACTCATGTGGACAAGTATTATTAAGATGACCTACCTGAATGTAGCTAGCGAGGATAAATAAAAAAAATCTCCTTGGCTTTCGTAAACACTTCTCATCTGCCATCAAGATTCGAACGCCGAAAACCAGTAGTTCGAAGCGATGATGCATTCAGATAGCTCATTCGCCGATTTTGCGACAGAGCGCAGACCTCTCTGTTCACTTAAAAGTCATTTTATTTCCCTTTCAGAAATCAGAGTCATGAGGCAACTCAGGCCTGAATGGCAGCTCGCTCTGGTCTGTGCTCACTGTTTTGTGTACGTCTCTCGCTCTGAGGAGGGGACATCTCTTCCCGCTCGCACCGCTGGCTCAGTCCCTTCCTGGGTTGGCATTTCAACCGGGTTGACTCTTAACTGCAAACGGTTCTCCCCATTTAGTCATGGCCTTTCTTCTGCAAGGTTTATTAGGGCCAATGAGCTCCTCAGAGGGGTATCGCAAAAAAAAAATATATATAAAAACAAACAAACAAACAAAAAAACCGAAAACAATAAAAACGCCCACAAAGTAAATCCAGGAGGCACCTCCCATCAAGTGGCTAATGTTCTACCAACAAGCTATGACAGATCTGTAAGAGTCACGTTAAATTCTCCGGCTTCGGGACACAGTCTGCAGCCTGCCTTCTTTTCCTTGGCTGCCTTTGGAAGGCTCCTAGCCACATGGATGTGGGATGGACAGGCAGAAGGCTGGAATGCAGCGAGGCACCGTGCCATCTCTGAAGGGGATAACTGGCTTGGAACTACCCGCTTATTGTGTCTAATCTAACCTAGTTGGTTGCGAGGCTTCTCACAATACTATTTGCGTATTGAAACTGTCTCGATCATTTATAGATACGCATCTCTTCTGGAATGTTCATGAGTAATTTGTCTCGGTATCTCTATGTAACTGAGACAGAGACCTGGCTCTACCTACGAAAGGATTAGTCACTTATATAAATAAGGGTACAAACGGCTTCAGGAAATAGATTCTGTGCATCTCAAAACAAGATCGTGAGAACAGAAACGTACATAACTGAAGCGCATCAGGCCACCGTCGAAGTGTCATTCCAGCCGCCCACCTGCCCGCCCCCAGCAGCAACGCCAGCGATGCCCAGGGGTGAACGGCAGGTGTGACGTGGTTCCTCTTCCCAGCCAACCAGCGCGGCATCACTCGGAGCTTCGGGCGCTTGAGATTTGCTCATTCATTCCTTAATCCGACCTGACTCTGCATTCCCTCCACGCCCCAAATCCTTCCCCAGGTTCCCTGGAATTCCCCTCCCTCCTTCCCCCCATGTCCAAATCTTCCCTTAAGGGTTCTCCTTCGCTGGAACCTGGCTCGCCCTGCCCGGGGCGCTCCCCTGGCTCTGTGGCCTGCGGGGGAGGGGCAGGTGGGGCTGGGTCAAGGTGGGAAGCTCCCTACTGCTGCTCTATCTTCCTCTGGCCACCACCCCTCATTCATGGAGGACTCGAGCCAGCTCACTGGCTCCTCTCTTGTCACCCATGTGGACGATCAGGTCCTGACCTCCCCCCCACCGCCCCCACCTCTCGTTTTCCTCTCGCACGGCCCCACCCCGTTATTGCTAAAAGCTGCTACAAGCCTGACGTCTCCAACTCCAGGGTCTCACCTTGCCCCTTCCCGCCTCCTTCCCCGGCCTCCGCTCACTGGCTCAGTGTCCCCACTCCTGGGATTCACTCTCCCACCCAAGTCGTCCCGTCCCTCAGCCTCGGCATTTTCTCGCTCCCTTTTCGTCAGGCCCCTCCATCGTTATGACCCTTAACTCTCTGCCCACCCCTGGCACCATCTTATATCCAGGTGGAATTCCCACTCGGGCATCTAGAAGACATTTACAATGGAATACGGCCAAAATGGAGCTGGTAATGTTCTCTTTCCTTGGGGAAAACAAAGCAAAACAAACACATCTATTCTCCGGCCTCCTAACATCCCCCTCTCAGGCCTGAGTGTCCTCGGGTGCCTGTTATAGAAAGGACACCCCTGGATTCTCGACCCCAGCCGCCCGAGTCAGATCTCAAACCGTCATGGCCTGCGATGGGGAAGGTCGAGAGGAAAAGAGCTTGTGGTCCACTAAGGTCCCACGCTCATCTTCACGCGCATCCAAGCCTTCGGCATCTCTCTGAGCTCCTGGCCTCTGGCTGCCCAGCGACTGTCAGTGGTGCAGATCTGACAGCCTCGCCTGCCCTGTCACCCTCCGCCCTTCTCTGTCAGCAGCACCCCGTTTCCTTATGGGGAACTCGTCTCTCCTCCAGGCTCGGTCTGCCTGTCTCAGCTCAGAGTGACTTTATTGCTCAGCTCCATGACATTGAGCCAGTGGCCTATGCATGGCCAACCTATCTATTTTATCTCCTGAGGAAAAAGACCCATGCCAGGACAAAAACAAAAAAAAACAAAAAAACAAAAAGAAAAACAAACAACACCCAAATTCCAGAATTTTGGAATTACTGCAAAAGTAACGCTCTCCAGCTGAGAGAATCCAGGCGACATTATTTGAGCCCCTGGACCTAGCTAGACCCCAAGTCATTTCTGCACCTGTCGCTTATGGGAGCCAATAGATTCCCCACGTTCATTTTTACCAAAACCGTCTTGAGTTGGGATGAGTTTGCCCACAAGCCAAAGAACTCTAATCAATGCATCGATTCATTTATTTATTTCCTTGCTTACCTACCTACTAGATACTAGGCATTCATCCATCTGCTAGCGGCTTATCTACATCGTGTCACTGAAACCACAAATGTTGCCCTCTTCCTGCCCCGTGGCCTATGGGATTAAGTGCTGGCACTTATAATTCCATGACTGGGACTCAGTTGATATTATTTCTCAAGACTTTGCCTCACTGAGCCCAGCCACCGAGGAGACCAACGATAATCCCCGTCAAAACCTATATTTATTGTACTTTCAACTCTTTCTTTGACCCATCTGACCCATCTTTAAGGTCCACCTCCTAGTCACAGCCCCTCCGGGGCTCAGTCACCCATGTGACTCTGGTTCCCCCACCATGGGACCCTCTCCGAAAGCTCCTGGGCCCCGTGCCTCTGCTGGCGTCCAGTCACGCTGGTCCCAGTGCATGTGTGTCTTATTTCCCAAAGAGCGAGAACGTAAAGGCAGGGCCTGGTTCTCATGCTCCTTGAACGCCCTTGAGTGCCGGGGACAGGATCGGACGTACTCGTCCATGACAAGAACCGACCCTTGCACGGTGTTTAGACTTGGCTAGGCCCAGCTCTGTGTTGGTTTTGTTAACTCTCACGATAGCCAAGAGTTGAGAAATGGAGGCACGTGGGAACTCACCCGGCGTCACACAGCGGGTAGGGGATGCAGCCGGAACAGGCGTCTAGAATGATCTTCGCATGCTCTCGGATTTCGTGGGCAGGAGGTCGAGGAGAGGGAGGGGCTTCCAAGGAAAATGCATTTCTGAGGCCACCTCTTCCCAACCGGTGCCTCGTGCCATCTCGAAGGACCAGCTTGAACTGATCTATGTCCTAGGGGTTCAAGAAGGGAGTCCACCGGTGACGTGTGTGGACCTTGTGGCAGTGTCGAGCTGCTCTAAATGTTTCTAAACTCTTCCTCTCAACGTCTGTGCTCGCAGCCTTGCAGACCAGTGACAAGCAGTGGACCAGGCTTTGAGCAGAGAGTCTAGCCGACTGCTCTCCCAGGGAGCACGCGCCTTTCTCTTCGAGCGCACCTGGACCCGGGGTCCGAATGCCCGGGGAAATGAGCCGGGAAGCAGGGAGCCAGCCAGGGGTGACACCAGACTGACCGGGAGCTGGCGGGATGCGGCTGAGACAGCGGATGGGGAAGCGACATCCGGCCTGCTCGTCACCCTGCTTGTAGAGCCAGTGGCATCGGGCCAGCGAGGCTCTGTCACCGACCAGTGAGAAACCACAGATTCAGCGCCTAGGGCCATTGAGTCTCCTCAGAAGACCCATCGGCCCCCTTGAAGACAGAAGTCAGACCAGTGGACCTCCAACCAGGGGTTCATGGCCTCTGTCCAGTAAGTGCTTCGAGATTCATTAATTCTTTCAACAAATGTTATGTTGATTGCCAGGAGGCCCTGAGCCAGTATGCGAGATAAAACCAGGCTGTGTCCCTTGCTCGTCGGGAGACAGACGCCTGAACAAGTGCTCGCATGGACGGCAGAGGGTGGGGCCAGGCGAGAAGAGGGGACGTGAGGAGCCCAGTGGCCTGTCCCCCACACAGGGCCGTGGGAAGCTGCTGGGGAGCCGCCTCCGCCCCGCCTGGCCCAGCTCATTTCCCGAAGGGGAAATGTCCGGTGCCTCTGGGTCAACGAGCACAGGAAAGCCTGCTGATCAGTGCACCCGGGGACGAGGGGACAGCATGGCACGTGAGCCCCTCCCCACGAAATCCCCCCCATCGTGTCTACCCGCTGCTCCTTCCTGCAGCAAGAAACTGATGCTCTCGGCTGGGGTCTGTCCCCAGCAGACGTTTGAAAGTCATCAGCGGGACGATGCTCCTTCTTAATCTGAGAAGCGGGTCTTTGACCTCAGAAAGGTCTGGGTTCAGATCCTGGCCTGGCCACTTGGCGAGGATGACGTAAAATGGCTGAGAGCTTAGGCCGAGCCAGACCGCCCGAGTCCAGACCCCAGCCCGGCCGAGGGCTAACGGTGCCACGTTGTGTCCCCTAACATTCCTGTGCCTCGATTTCCTCCCCCATGGAGGCGGGGCGGACACCGACATACCTGCCACAGGCTTTCCAGTCAGATGAGCGGCCGAATTAGCATCACGTGTTTAAAACAGAGCTGATCGTTGTCAGTTATTGTTCGCTTCGGTTCTCCTATTGACCCGCGGGGAATAAACAGGCTCATCTCTGAAAAACGTGCAGAAGGTGCCTGACAAATATCGGTGTTTTCTCTTCCACATTTTCCTGATCAGGTGAGAAAAAAAAAAAGGCAAAATCTGCCATCCCCGCCACCCCAGCGGGCACAGGTCTGCTAGGGAAGGGACAGTCCCAGGCGCCGCTCCTGCTGCCCCTTGGGTGGACACCCCGCGTCCTCTAAAGGGGTCGTGACATTCTTGAGAATGTCACCATCTGTTTAAGTTTACCTTAATGTTTACACACAGCTCTAAAAAAAAACAAAAAAGAGGAGGGAAGGCAGACGACTGGAAGAGGCTGAGGTCAAGGACAGGCTGGCCGGAGGGACGCCGAGGACCCCCGTGCCCTTGACCCTGGGGCCATGGCAGATGCCAGAGGCCCCTCGCCCTGAAACAGGACCTCCGCCTGTTGCAGGGAGGGACACTGAGTGCTGCCCAGACGACACAGGCTTAAAATGCGCGCTTGTCCCAGAAGGGGAGACTTTCTCGCTGCCTTTCCCCAGGTGTTTTTGTGGAGAACGGAAAATGGCCGAGGGCCCCAGCGCTGAAGCCTCGAGCTGGGGGCAGCTGCGAGAAGGGACAGGGAGCACCCCAGACACCCTCCCCCACCGGAAGTTGCGGTGTCTGACCGGGGTGGGGGCTGGGTGAGGGGTGCTGGCTCTGGGCCAGGTGTCCCCAGGGTCCCCCTCTATGCAGCCATCATGGCCTCCAGCCGCTGCCCACTGGCGGGAGAGGAAGCCCCACTGAGAGGGGCCCTGGAGTCACCCCCACATGTGCTCCCGGGAGGGCTGGGACAGACCCGGCCTTAAATCCCACTCCTGAGCCCAGATCAGCGCCCGGTTGCGCTGACTGCGCTGCACGGTGGGTCGGGAAACCCCAGAAGCTCCTCAGAAGCCACTGGTGCGTGATGGCCTCCCCCAAGCCGCCCGCTGCGGCGTGAGCTGGCGTGTTCGTCTAGATGGCGACCAGCCCCCGGCCTGGGCCGCACGTGGGGGCTCGGTTTCCCGTCACCCTCCGTCTCTGCCCCCTGGCCTCTGTCTGCTTGTCTAGCTGGCAGGGTCCCATCGTGCCTGTGCCGAGGGCACCCACGGGCACCCCTGGTCTGGGCCAACTGAGGTGAGCTCAGGGGAACCCAGGCCAGACGCCAGCAGGCCAGGCAGGTAGCGTGTGATGAGGTCTCCCTGGCAGAGCCCCGTGGCAGGTGAGTCATGGTTCTGGCTGGAGGCACTGGGAGAGGGAACTACAACGAAGCCTTGTCCTTCCCGATAGCCCGTCGCTAAGCCGTGAATAATCCCTTTGAGGAAACCGGAGTCTGCAGACAGCTTCCGAGTCCCTCCGCGCCAAGTCCCATGCCCCGGAGTGTGCCAGGGCTGCACCTATGCTGTGGCATCTGATGAGTCAGCGCCCGACCTAAGCTTGGCCAGAGGAGGAGCCACAGGCTGGAGAGGTTTTCTGCCCCGCGTGCGCTGTCCACACTGAGTGGGTGCTGGAACCCCGGTCTGTCTACAGATACGCCTCTGCTCCTCCAGCCAGGAGCGGCCTGGGAACCCCACAGTGCCGAGTCGTGGTCTGTGACATTCAAGGCCAACGAACGTAGTCCCACCAACCACAGAATCCGCTGAGAACGGAGCACAGGAAATGCCACCCACAGAGAGAAGCGGCTGAAAATCCATCGGAGCAGGAATAGATCTATTAACGATTTTCACCTTTATTTCTCTTAAAAGCATTAAGTAAAGGCCTCCAAGAGGAACTGAGCGAAAGCCTCTTCTCAGCTACAAAGTCATCCTGCTCCCGTTTACCAGTCAGCGAGGGTCAGAACTCTGTCCCCACAGGAGACCTGGGATCATTCCAGCAATTCCTGGCCGGCACCATCGTGCCCACGCACGCGCCCCTCCGGTGCAGCGAGACTGAGCCTGGCTGGGTGGGCATCTGAGGCCTTCGGGGACCAGGATGTGGTTTGGTCGAGACCCCACCCAGTTCCTTCGGCTTCAGGCCCCACCCACAGGACTGTGCACATTCCTGAGCTGCCTGGGACCTGGACGTCGGGGCCACGCATTGTCAGAGCCACGGAAAGACTCCTCCCGCTGGCCGTGCACTCCTGCATCTGGTGGGCACGGCGTCCGGGAGAGCGTCTCCCATGGCCTTGGGCACAGCAGGTGCAGAGCTGATGTGGACCGAACCTCGTCTACACCGGCGAGGTTAGAAAGGCCCATCGCAGCATGGCTAAGGTGAACCGGGGACAAGGCTGGTTTGCTCGTTTGGGTTTCTGCATAAACGCCAAGCAACCATCTCCCCTTTTCTTCCCCAAATCTGAATCCCTCTCCTGTCCCCCGCCGTGTACGCTGATGGAAGCCCTAAGCCAGCCCTCAGGGCTGCTTCCTACCAGAAATTTTCAAGACCTGTGGCTTCCTCGAACCCTGGCCATCTCACATGTCCGCGAGAACCAAGGGCAACTGCTTTCGGTTAAAACGGACGTTGATCTCAGCGGTGAAAATCTCGAAATGGTTCTATTTCCATTGACATTTCAATAAAGTTTCTGTGTAATGTCTATGTACTTGGAAGCTTGTCTCCCATGATGCCTCCAAGCACAGGAGCTGAGACCCACAAACAGCGCAAGGCCACGAGCTAGCATCTCCCCGCCTCACCCCAGTGTCCCCTCCAGACGGCGGCACCCAAGGCTGTGGGGACATGTGACACTTCATCAAAGTTTAAAGAGGCCACTTGGTGCCAGGCACCCTGCTCGGGCCTCTGGCCCTTCAGCTCCACACCAGTTGCCAAGATATTTGTCCAATAACCCAAGAGGGCAGAGGCCACTGACACCAAACCGAGGTCAGTGCCGTCCGAAGGGCTGGGAGGGAAGGACCCAGGCGGCGTGAACACACGCCCGGCCGGCGTGCAAGCACGACACCCACGTGCAGAGCCAGCGTTTGCTTCCGTGCCAAGCCCAGCGCCCTGAACCCGCAAGCCGAGTCCAGACAAGGGAACCAAGGCATAAGGCCTCTCGCTCCCGTCTGGCGCACGCGTCCTTCCTCGCCAACTGGCGGCTCGCGAGCAACTGGGCCAAAAGCATCAATCGCGGCCCTTGGGCCCGTCCCAGCCCCGATGGAGCTGAGCTGGTGCACCTTCTGGCAGAGCAGGGCCTGCGCCGGACCACGGACCCTCACGCTCAGGAATTCTCTCCGGGGCGGGGCACTCGAGGGTCATCGCTGTCTCTGTCCCACCAGGGCTGTCCGGCCACCGCAGCTGGAGTCTCTGACCCCTCTCACGGCCTGGCCCACCAGAGGCCTCTGCTGTGTGTCTCCCACCTTCCCTCAAGCCTCGCCCACGAAGCCCACGTGTGCGTCGCCTCCAGCTAGACACCTGCCGCGGCTGTCGTCTGCACTCCGGCGTCTCTCCTCTCTGCTTCCAGAAGCCCAGGACAGCCGGGGGCCCTGCCGTCCGGTCACACGCACGTTAGATGCACGCGGTGTGGCCTGCACCTGCCCGGTCGTCCTTCCCCGTCCACTTCGCCCCCGGCCTCAGGCTCATCACTCGCTGCTCCGCCGCCCACTCCCGGCCCGTGTCGTGAGCTTCCTGCTCGCGTCT
>NW_006443292.1:4636840-4642869 GCF_000325575.1 Pteropus alecto | reverse complement strand
CTTCCTCTCTACACAGCCCTCTCGCCCCAGTTCCCCGGCTGCTGGACTAGCTGCCCCGTGAGGCCGACTCCGCACCACCCCTTCCGACATCGGCCCTGAGGAGTTGGGACACGTCCACCGTCGCGTTCGTCGCTCCACGTTGTGATGCTTTATCGATTAGTCGCTCTCTCCCATGAGAGTCCCAGAGGCCCTCAAACTCCAGCGTGTGCAAAATCACCCGGCGGCATCATAAAATGGCAGGTCACCTGCCTGACTCCTAACCCGAGAGTCTGATCCGGGGGCCGAGGCGTGTGCGTTTTCACAAGCACCCCCCGTAGTCTGGATGGTGGTCCTTGGCCTCACGCTGCGACCTGCTGCTCCTATGGGTTCCGGGCTCAGGGACGTTGTCTTATCCAGGGGCGCGTGACCCCACTTCCAGCTCAGCACCCATGCCGGCTCCCAGCATTGTGGAGAGAAATGGAGAACATAAAAACTTCAAGCAGAGCACGCAAACCCGAAACGCCACCAGAAAACATGGCCGAACCGATGTCAAGCCGTGTTTCTCGGGGTTTCCAGAAGCGCTGAGGCCGCCCTCCAGTCCTACTGCGAGCTGGTAGCTCTTTCCACCTGGTGACTCAGGGATCCAGGCTCCCTCCATTTGTCCCAGATCACTGTAGCAGAGCGAGAGGGGAACAGAGGACACAAACTGCCCTTTATTGCTTGACCCAGAAGGAATACACATCACCGGTGCTCACAGTCCACTGGCCAGAGTTAGTCATGTGACCTGACTAGCGAAGGGGGCTATGTAGCAGCAAACGGCCCAGGAAAGACACATCCCCAACTTCTCCAGGGAGTTTCCGGAGGGTGAGTGTTGATTCATAGAGATGAGGCTTCGAGAAGACACAAGGCAGGAAGAGTTCCCAGCATCCTGCACGTCACTGTGACGGGGACAGGCGGGGGTGAGGACCACACATGCTAGCCAGTGGAAATGTGGCCGTCCCCGTTTAACTAAAGCACTCACCCGCGGCCTCCGTCACCCGCATCGCTCATTCACGGACGCACCAAGTACTTATTGAGTGTCTACTACGTGCTATGAATGTGCCAGGTCCTGGGGACACAGGGGCGACAAGACAAGTCTCCACGCAAGAGGATTTACTGCATCTCAGGGGACAGATAAGCGAACGTAAGGCAAGATGGTAACAGCTGGGAGGAAAGTAAACAGAAAGTTCTAGAAGGACACGCGAGAAGGACTACCGAGATGGAGCCTCACCTGTGCCTGTGAATTGGGAGAGAAGAAGCCAAGGCCACAGAAGCCCCGTTCCAGAACCAAGGCCTGTCCGGGTAGCAGAAGTAGCCCCGCCTTTGCCAGCAAGGTCTGAGCTCTTGCTGCCCCATCCACCAGCCCCCGAGTCCCAGAAGGACCGAGCAAGGGCAGAAAGAACACAGGGGAGACGAGCCTGGAACCGGAGATGGGGGCTCCGCCACCCCCGACACAGAGACACAGTCCTCCTCTGCTTCCTGGTGGCCCTTCATGACACTGACCCCCCCGGGCTCAAGGCCTAGCGAGACACTTCCTTAGAAACCACCCAGCGCCTCATGAGGAATTAGAGGTGATGACTAAGCCAGAGGATTGAGCGAGCGAGGCTGTGTTTACACATCGACGTGTAGAGTCAGACAGAACAAAGGGTGAGAATGAGAAATTCAGGAAACAGCCCGTGGCCCCGGGAGCTGGTGTGGGCTCAGCACACTTTCCCACACCCTGTCAGCAGCTGCAGGCTCAGCCTGCTGTGGCCGAAACTTCTCCGCGAAGGCCCCAGACCACACACATCGGTCTGTTGACCAGGCGTGGCTGCACTGGAAGCAGTCGATGCCCCGTCCGTGAGCTCCCCTACATTTCCCGGCCCCCATTCGCTAGTCAGGTCACACGACTAACTCTGGCCAGTGGCCTAGGAGCACCAGTGATGTGTATTCCTTCTGGGACAAGCAATAAAGGGCAGTTTGTGTCCTCTGTTCCCCTCTCGCTCTGCTACAGTGATCTGGGACAAATGGAGGGAGCCTGGATCCCTGAGTCACTAGGTGGAAAGAGCTACCAGCTCTCATTGGACTTTATGAGCAAGAAATAAGCTGTCGATTATCATAGGGTTCATCTGTTGTCGTGGCGTGTAGCCTTCTCTGATGAATACAACTGGCCAAGGACTTTGGAACAATTTAAACAATAACAAAAATGAGTAATATTTGCATACTATTTTACAGTTTAAAAGGCTTTTGCTTACTCTCGTGTGATATCCACCTATTCTTTTAAGTAGGTAGTTCTAGATATTTTCAAAGGGACAACTAGGACACCCCAGAGAAATCGATAGCTTTCCTTTACAGAAAACAAAATGGAACATAAGACGTCTTTATCACGATACTAAAAATGAACATATACATAGGAACAAACTTACCAGGAAGAAAGCAGGATCTGTCAAGAAAGCTAGAAATAATACTGAGGGCAATAAGATAAAATTTTAACAAAAGGAGAAAGATACTGAGTTCTTAATTGGGAATATTTATTCAAAACTAAAGTATTTTATACAAAGTAGGTTCCCACCAAACCACTATATACAAAAATAGAATCCAAACAAATTAAACAATTAAACGCAGAAAAACAAAATTATGAAAATATTATAAAAATATATACGGCCATATCTTCATATTCGATACGCAAGAAATTCTTCCTAAGCAAGGTACCAAATTTATTTAGCCATAAAAAAAAACATTGACAGAGTTAACTAGCTACCATTTTTTTAAACTTCTGTACATCAATTAAACATTTGAAAGTTGAATGATGAGGGAGGCGTGGGGAGGAAATACTTATATATAAAAGGCAATGTTCAATTTAAAAACTGTATTTCTAAAAACCGATAAATAAAAAAAGAACAGCCTGATAGAATAAAGAGACAAAAATATTTTTAAAATTTCACAGAAGAAATACCAACAGTCAGTAGACCATGAAGCGCCACACACAGAAATGCAAATTCTAACAATGCGATGCCATTTTAAAATCTCCCAGATCGATAAAAAATGTTTAAAGGTTGATACTATCCCCTGAGGGTTGAGTTCGGGAGAGAGGGCATGACATGGTGTCTGTCAAGGAGCCACCTTCTGAGCCAACCATCCCATGGTTCAGAATGTCACCGACCCAAATCCTCACACCGTGCACTAGGCCGTACGTTCTGGAACATTCTTTGCAGTATTGCTGGTAACAGCTAAACTTGGAGGAACTTAAATGTCTGTCAGGATGGGACTGGAAAAATAAATTATGGTGTATTCCTACTCTGAAGCGTCACGCACTCCTTTGCAAGAATGAGGTGGTTTAGATGTACGGACGTGGAAGGACACTGAAGATCTATTCTTAAATCTAAAAGACGGAGCATTTATTCTGACCCGTTCGTGCAAGAGCCGAAAAAACGGATTATAAACCGAAGAACTGGAACGGGCCTCACCGAATATTCGTTGCCCGGAGAGAGAAACGAGATTGGGGGCGAGGTAGGCAAGCGGGATCTGCGATGGAGAACTTTTACTTCTAATAATCTAAATTTGTGTCGAAGTGGGCATTTGAAAATGATTATATTTTAAAAGTGGAAGAACAGTAAGTACAGATTATTCCATTTTAGCTTTTAAAAGACAAATACTTTAATGCTTAGACAGCAGGCCTCACTTTGCATGGAAGCGTAGGACCATTAAGAGTGACGATGTGACAGAAACCACGCAAAGTGACTTCATCGTCAGCGGGGAGCATGCAGGCTAAGCTTCCTCTGGGGAGCGAACTGGCATTGGGACTTAAAGGCGGACGTCTATCTCAAACTTGACAATGACCCTTAGAGTTTTACAAAGAAGAAAAACACAGGCGGAGAAAGAAAAAGTCATTTAACAGAAATATCATTATTTTTCTAAAGAAATATTACCAAACACATAGAAATGAAAATATTGCATTAGATTGTTATTGAATTACTTTTATTAGATTTTTTTAAATTATGAAGTAATGCCTGTCTATAATAAGTGAAATAAGCCAAAGACAATAAAGCAAATGTTACTAATTTGCAACTTTTGTTACATTTGTTCCTCATTCGTGTTATTATTTTTATGCCAACTGTTCGTTACAAAATAACTTTGAATAACCTGGTGAGACAAACCACTGTTCCTACACCATTCTTTTATAAAGTGTTTCGGGGTGTTCTCAGATTTTATTCTTTTATATTACCTGTAAAATATTTGCTCAGTTCCAAGATATACCATTGGACTTTATTTCACGTAGAACCGTATTTTATTTTTGTTTTTATACAATTTTGTGTTCAGGAAGATAGTATGTTTTTCCGATGTCGTTTTAATTCCTTTAACAAAATTGTATGGTTTCTTCTATAAGTGCGATAACTTGTTTGCTATATGTATTCCTATGAATGTTGTTGAATTTTTGTCACTAACGTGAGTAGGGTCTTTCCATTTTCATTTCTAACTAAACTTTATTAATACAGAGAAAGGCTATTATTTTTTATATATTTACCTTATAGCCAACAAGTTCACTAAATTTCCTTATCAAAACTAATTCTTAATTAGTCTCTTGGGTTTTGAAGCTATCCAGTCAATCACAGCAGCATATAAATATAATTTTCTTTATTTCTAATATTTATATATTGAATTAATTTCTATTTTTAATCTTAGTTATAAAAGCACAGAGTTTAAAAAGTCAAATTATACTAGAAGACAATTAAAAACAGCAGTTTCTTGCTACGCTCGCTTTTTTTGTTGATTTTTTACTTATTTTTTAAATTTTATCTTATTAGTTTCAAGTATACAGTACATTGGTTAGACGTTTATATAGTTTATAAAAATCAGATGCGTCGTTTTTATGTCTTTTAGTGTTATAAAAGCACAGAGTTTAAAAAGTCAAATTATACTAGAAGACAATTAAAAACAGCAGTTTCTTGCTACGCTCGCTTTTTTTGTTGATTTTTTACTTATTTTTTAAATTTTATCTTATTAGTTTCAAGTATACAGTACGTTGGTTAGACATTTATATAGTTTATAAAAATCAGACGCGTCGTTTTTATCTCTTTTTGCTTTCTCCTGATGATTTCACAAGGGCGTATTTCTATATCACATGCGTAACTATCTTTTTATGGTTTAGGTTTAGATACTATCCATTGACTTCCTATAATGGAAAAGAAAGCATTTAGCTCTCCTACACCCTCCCGTCACCGACACGTATATTCCTCATTCTCCCGATAAAGTTTTGTCACAGATTTTCATATTTACATATTCGTGGCTGTGTAAATGTTACCTATAACTGAGCCATACACGTAATAACTGTAACCATCATAACGGGCAGCTTTTCTTTTCCCTGGAGTTAATAATAATGGCTTTAGTTGTTTTTTTGTTTCGTTTTGCTTTTTTACATGTGTGTGCCTATGTGTTCTTATTTTGTTACACTCGATAATTTACCAGTATCGTTTCTGGATACAGTCTCCCCTCAAGACATTTAAACACATCCAGTAATCTATTACTTGTGTTTCCTTTCTGCAGATCTTTCTATCTTCCCGCCCCCAATGGGACAGGCTGGTGTGGCAGCCAACAACGTGGCTGTAATTAATCCTGGACGTCCATCCCATGGGCCTTTCGCGATAGCCCTTTGCCTCTCGACTGCGTTTCCTGCTCACTTAATTCTGATTTTTTACTCTTTTTCTTTCCCGTTTGACTTCCTATAGTAGACTGAAGGTAGATTGTGTGTGTGAGAGAGGGTGAGTCCTACTTGCTGGAAAAAGTTTTCCAGTGAAGAAAGAAACATGAACTATTAACCACAAAAGGCAGAGGAGAAGGAGTTAGCTGACAAAAAAATTGTAGTCGCCCATGATAAGGAGATAATATCTGGGAGAAAGATCACAGGCATCACACACGGACGAGCTGGCTACGGAGGGAAAAACGTCTTCTCACAACTGTTACCGGGGAGAGATGAGAGACAAAGCATTTCTGGGAATTCAGCGAACTAGATTATTTGGGCCAACCTTCCTGCT